>NC_091320.1:26515320-26552820 GCF_038502225.1 Cherax quadricarinatus | reverse complement strand
ACTGCATTGAAAACTACTGAGGAAGATGACCAGGCGGAGCGCCATGGATGCTGCTGTATACTAAGAGGTTTGCGTGTGTGAACCTGGGTTGATGTGCTTGCAAGCTAAGAGCTGTTGCCTGCCTCAGCTCATTGGAAAGTTTTTTTTGTTGTTATTTTTATGAGACATTCAGAAAGGGAATAGGATCAAGTTGAAGCCATCTGTAGGCTAGCGATTTCATTCGGTCAACTGACTGTATTTCATCGATGTCATTATGCTGCATGAATCTGTTCGAGACTCGAGTTACTTTATGAATGAATGATCTCAGGTGAAGTGATGTTCTTGTGAAGGATACAACCAAAGTGTAGTTGCTATTTACTGCTCATCTTGTTTAGAGGCTGTAGTGGATCCGAGTGTAGTACCTTGACAACATTGACCTTGCAAATAACATTAAGGCCACCCTCATTCACCAGGTGTTGAAGGGAGTGCTGAAATGACAGATCTGGACGAGAGATGAGTCGTCTTTTTCTGAGGTAGAGTGGAACTTGCTTATGGACAACTCTGCCAGCTTCTGAAGTGACCTTATCACATTATTAACTAAATTAATGAGACTGTAGGGGTCTTCATAGAATGGCATAAGATAAAAGCCGAGAGTCGATTACATCGGCTCCAAACTAAGGGACTGATTACCTCAAACTCCTCATCTTCACCATTCTTCTTTGTAATGGACTGATGAAGCCACTGCGTAGCGAAACGTTTCTACAATAAATAACCAAAGCGTTGCACATATGTCTAATTTATCAACATGTCAGTTCTCTGAACCATTTATCTACATTCCTGTATACAGTGTTTACCTACACATCATCATCCAGAATGTTCCACTTAACAGCTTGACACTAAAAATAAAACAAATACTTCCTAACGTCCATATGGTTGATGTCCATCTATGCCCTTCCCCTGGCTCCGTCTCCTCGCATCCTGTCGCGCCGTCTAATCCTCTGTGTATTTTGCATGTCGTGATTATATCTTCCCTGGCTCTCTCTTCTGGCGTCACAGGTGACTTGTTAGGTTGAATTCTCTCAGTTTCTCCTCATAGTCTTATTTCACTCACTTCCAGTGCCAATTTCATTGCATATTTTTTCTAGTTTCTATATATGCTTGATCAGGGGCGTGTTCCATGCTGGCGCCGCATAATTCAAGATAGGCATAGGCTGCTACGTTATGTATAAGGTCTTTGATGAACCTTCTGATTCCTTAATGTAGTTCTTAAGTTAGCTAGTTTTGCATATGCCGCTGACGTTAAATAATTTGTATCGATTTCTGGTAATATGCTTAGTGCATGACTTGCCCACTGATCATTCTCCTTGCACGTTGTCTGCAGCTATTTTCTTGCCAGGTTTTATTCGGTCCCCAGTTTTCTCATTCCCTCCCCAATTTTTGTCAATTTGCACTTACCGGGATTGAATATAAGTAGCCTCTCCCTGTCCTCTTCTGTTGCAGTCTTCTGTTCAGTCTTCATACTGCATCAAATGCCTTCTTACAATCAAAGAAGACGCAGTCAACCCATCTCTCCTTTTCCTATCTCATTTCTCTTACATTGTCATAAAATTTCAAAAGGTTTGTAAGAGAAGATTTGCCATTTCTAAAACCATATTGGTTATTGCTCATGAAACTTCTTTTTATCCAGTGGTCTACCACTCTCCTGATCATCTTCGACTTGCTTACCGTGTAAGATAATGGAGTTGATACTGACAACTGCACTGTATTCATTGACCTGTTGTAACAGTTGTGTACAGTTGGGTATCTTTATTGTTGAAACGTTTCGCCTACACAGTAGGCTTCTTCAGTCAAATACAGAATCAGCAGGAGTAGCAGCGAAGTAAAGAGGATGTAATCAGTCTATCAGCCTTGGAGAAAATAATTTTTGAGGTGGTCAGGCCCTCCGTGGTCTGGAACATGTCGCTTCCATTCTCAGTTTACCACGCGGCCTCTCTCCTCTCCCTTGTATACTCACTTCCGTCTCGTATTATTTTTTTGTCTTCTCTCCATCTTTAATTACACCCAGAGTTCTCTTTGCTTTTGTTATTTTCTTCTCTTTTGTTTATGAAGTTTGCCTACGCTTCCCCGGCAGTTTACAGCTACATACTATATCTCGTTCGCCGAGTTTCCTTCCAATTCCCTTTCCCACTGCACTACATTCAGGAATAATTCTCTTATTCCTTCAGAAATCCTCATCGGTAGTTTGGTTTCTCGCGGCCTTCACCTGCTGTTCTTCCCTCGCTGTTTAATTCCACATTGTATTCGGAATTCAGTAACGTGTGGTCGCTAGCGCTCTGGGAGCTCTGATGTAGATGGTATATTCTGTCACCTATATTAGTTGTACGTGCACACCACAGGTGTGGTGCAGCAGTGTTGCTAACACTAGCATCACCTCTGCTGCTGCTTCTCTAATTATTCTTTAACTTTCGTTTCTTCCTGCATCTGTTTCTCCTCCTACCTTTACTACCCAATCCTCGTTTGCTCCCTCTTACAACTCCACTACCACCACCAAATCCTCCATCTCTTTTTATGACTACCACAACATCCTCCTCTTTTTATCACTCCACTACCACCACCTCTGCTCCTCCTATAGAACTCCTTCACCATCATAGTCATCTTTTTCTGATCTTTCATTTTTTTCCATAACATCCTTATCTCCCTTTTTTTCCACCTCTTTGGTCTCTTCAGTCTCTCGGTTGGTCTGGCCACTAGGAGCAGTTACTGATATAGCCAGAGATGCTCGCCAGAGTGGCGGCTCCCTTGGATTATTTGGTAAGACTTCCACTTACCTCCCCAACACCCTCCCCTCAGATCCTGCCGTGCACTCACCACCACTACGACGAAGACGACAAGTAGCGAGGTTGAGTGGAGAGAAAAGGGGGGGGGGGAGTTGTGGTTGTGGTTGAGAATGTTTGACTGTGGGAAGTGGTGGTGAAAGTGAAGAGCTGGTTGTGAAGAAGAATGGTTGACTGTGGAAGTGGTGGTGTGGGTTGAGAGAAGTTGATGCTGCTGCAGGAGGAGGAGGAGGAGGACTGTAGACTAGGGATAAGTTATGAGACAGTCACTCAAGTCGACGGCAACAGTTTGTTTTAGACTTTTATGTTTTTCTGCTGTTTGACTTGCAGCAGCGGACCATTTTAGTCGGCCTTGGAATTGTTTGTTTCTCTTGGTATTATTTATTTCATCTTCGTTGTCATTTTACTTCCCTTAGGGTGTTCACTTCCGGAAGTGTTAGTGTTATGTGGTTATTGACTAAATACAGTATTTTTATTGTTTGTCAGATATATTTTTTTGTTGATGTGTAAGAAAAATTTGGAAACACGTTACTTCATAGGTGTGTTGACAGCTGGTTGAGTACATATCGAAATTTTCACTTGGAATTTGTGAGATACTTGTATAGAGATTGGCTTTGTTTACTGTTCAGTTAGTGTAATATTTGTATCAAGCTCTGGTTTTGTTTACTGTTTCAATTAATGTGATATTTATGTCTAGCTCCGAGTTTCTTTACTGTTTCTGTTGACATGTTCTTTTCATGTATTTATTGCATCTACTTCGAGGTTACCCATTTCGTTTTTGTTTCACCTCTAGATAAACATTTCATGTTTTGATTTTCTTTCGGGTTGTCGTTTTCTGTGCACGGAGGAGAAGCAATCTTATTATTTCAATTTAATTTTTTTTTACATGTAGCAAAAATTTACACATAATTTTGTTGGAAGTGGAGATGTCATTCATTGTGTGTGTGCAGTCTTCAGGAAGGTTGGAGTATCATGTTTGTGTGTTCAGTAAATAGATCGTTTGAGCATGCAGTAATTTGCTCTAGTTTAAGTTGATGCTTTTAAGATGAACTGAAGTATTACACATTTGTCTTCTTGCATAAGTAATATCAAACACTCTTGACAAATTGTGCATTTCAGATCTGAGTGAGTTACAGTTGGTAGTTTGATGACTGGGTCAGCTACTATTTTTTGACACGCTGTATAGTTTAGAACTGTGAGGGCAATTGTTAGCTTGTAGTTTGATATCTCGTAATAGTTGATGCTTCTGGTGTCAGACTTGTCAGGAGTTGCCTCTTTGGTGCTTATTGTTGTCAGACTAGTGAGGAAGAGTTGCCTTTTTACATTTGTTCGTGTGGAGTTGCTTACACTTATTCACTGTTCTCTGTTTTGGGGTTTGTGGGGAGTATGGTAGCTGGTAGACTGTTATATGAGACGTTATTATTGATAGTACTCGACAAAGCCGGCCTGCCTCTCTGCCCTCTCTTAAGCCTAGTCAATGTGAGAGCAGGCGCTGTAAACTACAGCTCACATGGCTAGTCTCGTGATGTCATGACTAGCAAAGGACCATGAATGTAAATGGTACTTTCGTCATAACGTACTACACGTGTATCACTGTTGACATCTCAGCGATGCTAACATATGGCATCCCCATGGTGTCCCCGACATACAGATAAACTAATACAAGAGATAGACGATAGACATTTCAGCCTCTGGGTTGATTTTATACAATCTTAGGAAACTTTGTACATAACATAAAACATTTGAACATAATGCATTATAAATCATGGTGGATCATGGCATTAATGGGAGTACATTTAACACAGAGATCGATCGATCGGTATTCATGTGATCTATGGATTCTGAAGAAATTTATTTACAAAGAAGGTGTTAACAAAAAAAGCAAACTTGGTGCACACAAGTCTTTTACTGTTAAATATAAGAATTCGGAGAGAACGTGAACACTTGTTAACACAAATTGTTCCATAATTAAAAGGACATACTATTCGGCTTATTGCATTCAACCCCAACTCTGCTATGGTGAGATTTATATGTGCAGAGTGGTCATCATCTCTAGGGGGTCAAATTCTGATGCAATGGCTAACATGGCTAGCAGGGGACCATGACTCTGAATGTTACTATCTTTATAACATACTACACATGTATCACTGCTGACATCTATTCTTGTAAGTAGTGTTGGGATATACTTTTTATTTCTGCACACAGGTGCTTTACTAGAGAAAACTTTGTAGACTAGTGCTTGTCATTTGTAAGAACTTTTTTTGCATTGATGACTATGTAGGCCTGCCGGCTGTTTGGTAAGCAGCCAAAAAAAATACATCACACATTTGATCCACTTTATGCGCAAGTATATAAATCTGTGTTAGTATAAATAGTAGAATAAATAAAAGTGGCTTCCTTTGGGTCCTTAGAGGTGTCATTGAATCATTCTTTGAGGAAGCATGTTGCACATTTTCCAAATGGTTCCAGGGTTTCCAGTCTTATCCTGCTGAGCTTGTATTCCTCACTGTGATCGACAGCACCTCCCTGTTACCGAACGTTGTGACTGATGTAAGTGACAGCCAGAGTTAACACACAATTATAGTCTCACGCTAAGAGTTTGCCGTTCTTCTAGGGATAGTGATCTTGTCAGGGCGGTTAGCGGAATTATGAGAATTGTTGGTTGTTAGGAATCCGGGCGCTCTCAGTCGGGCACCCACCTGCAAAAAGGCTTTTCTTGATGTTGAACCCACTGTCTCGCGTGCCATCTCTTGTTTTGTGGAGTAGTTTAGCCCAACTACATCGCTGCAGATACACATATATTCCGTGTGAATTGGAGCAGCTAGGCGGAGAGCTACTGCAGCTCTAAGGGTCTGTTGGTCGAGACATGCGCATTGCTGAAATGGGAACTGTTAGGATGAACTCCCCAGAGTGAAGTGTGTCCACAGCTCACAGCTTTGAGATGGAAACTCTCCCTGTTGGACGTCGCAGGAGTGGGCTTGTTATACTCCTATTCAGTAATGGGACCGTCCCAGCTGGACTGTTTGTAGTCCAGTATTGCAACGGGTTTCTGCGCTGGAGTAGTGTCTCAAAATCAGTAATGGTCTTGGTGCAGCTTGAATCTTATATTCCTGTTACACTACCCAGGTCATCTAGAAGAATTCGCTTTATTAGCTCGTCTGATGCTACGGAGAAGGATATGGAAGCTGGCACGGCAGTTTGGGAGGCTTTATATATTCCCAGTCTACCAAGCTTGACTGGAAGTGAGGCTTGCATTACGAACGAGTGGTTTGAAGCACTGCGGCTAGCCGGGGATCGAAACCCCGATATTTTAACACGCCTCCTGAGAAGCCCGCCAAAATTCCGAGTCACCTTAGTCCCCTTGGTTATCAATGTTTCAGACATCAGGTGCACAGTACCACTGGACATACCACCCAAAATGCGAACACATACGTGACCGTAGAAGCTACAGGACTAATTTCATTCTCTTCCCGTACACATAATGCATCCACTCGTTCGAACCACAGCCCGGCCTGACCAGCCTTCTGTGGTTTGCATGTTGGACTGCGTGCTACCAGCAGTAACAGGTCTAGGATCGGGACGCAGGAACATTGGTTCCAGGCTACATCCTACAGATATTGTTCAGGTGTGCACGAAGAAAGGGCGTTAAAAAGTCGGGGACCTCTTAATAATCTGTTTCTTAGTGTAGTCGTCGCACCACTGCTATTTATTGGAGGTACTCTGTACCGTCTGTCAAATCTCTCGTTTTCAAATAACAATTTTTATATGCAGTGTGGGACAAGTCCTCCTAGGACTTTCCAGGTGTGAATCGTGATGTACCATTCTCGCCTACGTTCCAAGGAATACACGCATGCATGCGCACGCACGCGTGTTTACGTGCACACGCACAAAAATTCACGCGCGCGCACACACACACACACACACACACACACACACACACACACACACACACACACACACACACACACACACACACACACACACACACACACGCACACACGCACACACACACAGAGGCAGGGATAACAGGAAAGACACTACAATGGATCAAGGAATACTTATCAGGAAGACAGCAGCGAGTCATGGTACGCGGCGAGGTGTCAGAGTGGGCACCTGTGACGAGTGGGGTTCCACAGGGGTCAGTCCTAGGACCGGTGCTGTTTCTGGTATTTGTGAACGACATGACGGAAGGAATAGACTCTGAAGTGTCCCTGTTTGCAGATGATGTGAAGTTGACGAGAAGAATTCATTCGGACGAGGACAAGGCAGAACTACAAAGGAATCTAGACAGGCTGCAGGCCTGGTCCCGCAATTGGCTCCTGGAGTTTAACCCCACCAAGTGCAAAGTCATGAAGATTGGGGAAGGGCAAAGAAGACCGCAGACGGAGTACAGTCTAGGGGGGGCCAGAGACTACAAACCTCACTCAAGGAAAAAGATCTTGGGGTGAGTATAACACCAGGCACATCTCCGGGGCGCACATCAACCAAATAACTGCTGCAGCATATGGGCGCCTAGCAAACCTAAGAACAGCATTCCGCCATCTTAATAAGGAATCGTTCAGGACCCTGTACACTGTGTACGTTAGGCCCATATTGGAGTATGCGGCACCAATTTGGAACCCACACCTAGCCAAGCACGTAAAGAAACTAGAGAAAGTGCAAAAATTTGCAACAAAACTAGTCCCAGAGCTTAAAGGGTATGTCCTACGAGGAGAGGCTAAGGGAAATCGACCTGACGACACTGGAGGACAGGAGAGAGAGGGGGGGACATGATAACGACATATAAAATACTGAGAGGAATTAACAAGGTGGATAGAGGCAGAATGCTCCAGATATGGGACACAGCAACAAGGGGACACAGTTGGAAGTTGAAGACACAGATGAATCACAGGGATGTTAGGAAGCATTTCTTTAGTCACAGAGTAGTCAGGAAGTGGAATAGTTTGGGAAGCGACATAGCTTTAAGCAAAGGTATGATACAGCTCATGCTGCGGGGAGAGTGACCCAGTAGCGGCCAGTGAAAAAGCGGGGCCAGGAGCTATGAATCGACCCCTGCAACCACAACTAGGTGAGCACACACACACACACACACACACACACACACACACACACACACACACACACACACACACACACACACACACACACACACACACACACACGCACGCATGCACGCACGCACGAAGTCAGATGAGAGAGCACCCAGCGCTCTACTAATCAGATCAGTGCCACCTTTAATAATAACATTTCAAGCTAGCCACAAGCTGTCATTTATGAAAATTGCAAAAGGCACACCATCTGCGACCCAACATATATTTGACTTTACCATTTTCGTATCAACAGTATCTTGACTCTGAGGAAAAGACAAAAGTTGCAGACCAGGTTCTTTATCTTACACGAAAAGTCTGTGTGTATAATGTTGATTTGTTTTCTGTGACGTTGGTCTTACATTCTTATGAAAGCTCATATGTACTTGCATGTAAGAGCGGTTGAGTACACCGGACTGACAGATAATAAGAAACTTTACAGGTCTCCTCGAGGCTCTTTAGAAAGGTTTATCTCCTGTTATCTTTGTGGTTGAGGCACTGTTATCTGTATGGTTGAGGCACTGTTATCTATATGGTTGAGGCACTGTTATCTGTATGGTTGAAGCACTGTTATCTATATGGTTGAGGCACTGTTATGTGTATGGTTGAGGCACTTATCTATATGGTTGAGGCACTGTTATCTGTATGGTTGAGGCACTGTTATCTATATGATTGAGGCACTTATATGGTTGAGACACTGTTTTCTGTATGGTTGAGGCACTGTTATCTGTATGGTTGAGGCAAGGACATTAAAGCATGAAGAGAATTAGCATCAACTGTGAGTGAACGAGAGTGTATGGAGTCGCGGTAACATTAAATCAACAAGTGTGCGAATGAAAAAAAAGGAGAGGGTATTGTTTAAATTCAAGAATTATGAGCTTGTGAAAAAAAAGATGGGATGTGAGAAGGGAGGATTATATATAATGTGTGTACGAATATGTACCTGCAGAGAGGTGTGTAGAGCGGAGAGGACGGACACACACACACACACACACACACACACACACACACACACACACACACACACACACACACACACACACACACACACACACACACACACACACACACACACACAGTCATTTTGGGAGGTATTAAGAGAATGTCTAGGGAATTTTAAAGTGCGCGAGATAATGTTTTCTGATATTAATGCTTTACTTCATTGATGTTGCTCCTCTTCGTGGATAAATCCATCCTCCCTTGCCTTGGATCAAGTCAGATTATCCCCATTCATCGGGGGAGGGGCAGTATTACTCTTAAGGATTTATCATTTCTCTTTGAGTTAACAATGATAATTTGATAAGTTGGTGTAGAGAAACACGTAAGTAAACATCACCACATGGAAGCACTATGAACTGCTTAGAGGGCTGTTCCATGGTGGATTTGAGAGCTCTTCGCATCTCCAGCCTTTATTTTCTTGAACAAGATCGTATCTGCATAACACAAACCTTTACGTGTCTTCAGTTTCCATCTTCATCTGGGATTGCAGACTCAAGGCACAAGCTATCCTCAACAAAACCCCCATGGAACAGCTCTCTAAGCAGTTCATAGTGTTCCCATGTAGTGATGTTGCCACGAATACTCGCCGGGCACTTGCTATGAGTAACAAATATTTCCACCATAGACACATCATCTATCAGAGACCTCACTACGAAACGTAGCCCCACACCTCTAACTTCTACAGCAGGCATCTACACCATCCCCTGTTGATAATGTCCCAAGAAATATGTAGAGAAAACAGGGAAAGATCTTTAGGTCCGCCTGAGCAAGCATCGAAATGTCAGCAACAGAGACGACTTAAGGTACGTCTGTGTCCTCCACAGGGACTCTACGGGACATTTGAGGAATTGATTAGATGCCAACGATGTCTGGAAGCCTCGCTGATCGCCGTAACCAGCACCGTAGATCGTAATACTAGAAGTTACAAAATTTCTGAAACATTAGCATACATGATTCTCAACCAGACAAAGCACCACCTACCCAGCAACACAAGAGTCACATGATCTCGTTGTCTACCCATCCTGATCCCAACATGGCATTCTTCAGGTCACCATGTGTCACACCTCATTCTCCGCCTAGTATATACAGTCTTTTTAACCTCAGTATGTTAGGTGATCAACGTTTTTTGATAGATATGTCCTAGTGTTTGCTTACGTGTTTTTCTAAACCAGCTTGTTGGTATCACCAAGGTTTATACCATGATGATGAGTATCAGTTAGCTGCAGTTCTACCACACCAGTGTTTTTCTCTATTCTGGTGTAATATTTTACAGAAAAAGGACACAAGTGCAACTAATGTGACATTTTATTGTGGCAATGTTTCTAAAATATTGTCGGCAATTCTACCAACATTATTACAATTTGGTGTAATATTGTTAACCAAGCTCAAACCACCGTTGAGAGTTGACTCTTGATATTTACGTCACCTTCCTTGTATCTCCTTCCCATCACTTTAAACATCCCTTTAAACATACCTTTACACAACCCTTTAACCATCCCTTTACACGAACCTTTAAACATCCCTTTACACAACCCTTTAAACATCCCTTTACACAAACCTTTAAACATCAAATATTATATTAAATATCCCTTTACATTCCTTCAAACATCGCTTTAAATTCCTTCAAACATTCCTTTAAACTTCTCTTTAAATACCTTTAATTATTATAATCGTGGGGGAGCGTTAAACCTGTAGGGATTATACAGCGCGGTCTGGAGTTTTGAGACTCTCTGATCGCGGGTTCTATTCCCGCCTGTGGTATGGTTTGATTATACAGAGCCTTTGGGGGAGGGGGTGGAAGGTATTCAGGTTCAATTCAGAGAACTGGAGCACAGATCCAGTTCCCTAGATTAAGAGCCCTTCGCCAGCATCAAGGAACCTCCCTTAAGGGGTAAATTCCTTTAAACATTACAGTACTTTAAACATTACCTTTACACGCCTTTCAACATTTGCCATATCACTCTCATTCTAATTATAATTTTATTATTAGTATTATTATTAATTATAATTATTATTGGTAGTAGTAATAGCGTCAGTAGTTGTAGTCGTGGTCGTGTATTCATGGTACATATAGTGCCTGGGGTTAATGGGGGGCGGGGGGAATTAGGTTTCATACCAGGAGGTTGAGGGCAGCTCTAATTGGATACCTTTCCCTACTCCTGAGGTAATGTATATTTAACTGTGTAGTTACTTAGTAAGAAACATGTAAGGTACTGTGAGTTTGTAAGAAAGAAGCAAGATACTATGTAGTTACTTGGTAAGAAACAAGCAAGATATTGTGCAGTGTGAAGGTTTACTCAGCCCTGTAACAACTTCACACAGTATTACCAAGGCTGGCTCCTCCTCAGGAAAATTAATGAATAGAAAAATAAATGATAATTCACAAAGATAAAAATTTTATTATTTATTAATGCAAAGATAAAACATTGAAATATGAAGGTGTATCCTACTTGAAAGAAAAATGAAAAGTGAAATGGAAAAATGACATTTGAATTCAACGCTAATATGTATTTATACTGGGGTGTCTGGTTGAGGTTGACACCGTCTTGTAGAAATTGTAGCCGTTGATGATAATGTGGGGGGGGGGGCACAGGTGTTGAGTGACAACCCAACGACTAGTTCTTCAGAGTCTAGCCTTCAATAGTCAGTCCAGATGACAGGAACGCAGGTTCTTTACCACTGCAAAGATGAGGGGTAGTGTCCTGTATAATTAATCAGGTAGGTAGATCATGAAGTGACGTCTCAAGACCGGTTTCAGTCCGTCTCCTTCAACACTTCTCGTTGGTTGGCAGGTGACCCGAGCTGTCATTCCAAGCTGGAAGGAGAGACAGGTTATCCACTGCTTAAGAAGTCTCACTCCATGATAAGTGCAAGATACTTAAAAAAGGTGGTGATTATCTAAAAGTTTCATGTGGAGCCTAAAACTGAAAGGACTAAGTTCATTATTGGTCAAAAGTGAAGCTTTCAACCAATATCCACTAGAATAGGAGCAGAGGCTTTTACTTACAGTTGTGCTGGGAGCTGAGTCGAGTGATTACTGTTTGGCCGGAGCCCCACACGTCACCTTTCGGGGTGGGGGAAAAAAGGGGGGGAGGGGATAGCGGGAGCTAGACTGACCCTACCTTAACAAGCAGCCGGCAATCAAACTATCGTTACCATATACTCGTTCGCTACTCCTATCTGTTGAACTTTTCCCTCATATGCAGTTATCTTCGTTAGTATCCGCGCTTTGATATGAGAGGCCAGATATGCACAACTAAGCCAGATAATGGTCCAGGATGGAGCGAAACGTCGTCTAAGCTTTTCTCTCTAAGGTCAGGTTATTTTTTTTTAATTGTGGGTTATTTATGAATTGTTCCAGTGACTGTACTGTGGGTTATATGTAACTTGTTCCAGTGACTGTACTGTGGTTTATATGTGACTTGTTCCAGTGACTGTACTGTAGTTTATATGTGACTTGTTCCAGTGACTGTACTGTGGTTTATATGTGACTTGTTCCAGTGACTGTACTGTGGTTTATATGTAACTTGTTCCAGTGACTGTACTGTGGTTTATATGTGACTTGTTCCAGTGACTGTACTGTAGTTTATATGTGACTTGTTCCAGTGACTGTACTGTAGTTTATATGTGACTTGTTCCAGTGACTGTACTGTGGGTTATATGTGACTTGTTCCAGTGACTGTACTGTGGTTTATATGTAACTTGTTCCAGTGACTGTACTGTAGTTTATATGTGACTTGTTCCAGTGACTGTACTGTGGTTTATATGTGACTTGTTCCAGTGACTGTACTGTGGGTTATATGTGACTTGTTCCAGTGACTGTACTGTAGTTTATATGTGACTTGTTCCAGTGACTGTACTGTGGTTTATATGTGACTTGTTCCAGTGACTGTACTGTAGTTTATATGTGACTTGTTCCAGTGACTGTACTGTGGGTTATATGTGACTTGTTCCAGTGACTGTACTGTGGGTTATATGTGACTTTTTCCAGTGACTGTACTGTGGGTTATATGTGACTTGTTCCAGTGACTGTACTGTGGGTTATATGTGACTTGTTCCAGTGACTGTACTGTAGTTTATATGTGACTTGTTCCAGTGACTGTACTGTGGGTTATTTGTGATTTTTTTTCGGTCACAGTATCCGGCCACGGTATTGTGGGTTTATTGTGAATTATTTCTGCCACTGTATTGTTTTTTTTAATTGTTCCAGCCATGGTAATGTGACTCATTCTTCACTCTATATTATAAGTGAAGTGTGATCAAGGATCTGGTGACTTGTATAACCTTGGGACTTCAGTTATACTTTTGTTTTTGTTATATGGACTAGTGCAAGTTTTTGTTGGAGTTTATCACGAGTATTGCAGACCTTGTTTGATTCCTGGAAAACCTGTTTGTTCACGGTACTCGGAGGTTCAGTCAAGCTTGGCTGCAATAACAGCATTTGAAACAGCAACATAAATGATAGTAAGGTAAGCAGCATATCTGAAATAATGGCATTAATAGCTTTATAAACCATTAAAAATATAAACAGACAAGTCACTATAGAAATAGAGTTATGACCTGTGTGCACGGTGGCCTGTGACAGAGAAACACGGCCAATCAGAGGGCGAATTTAATAATTAAATTCAACAAGAACATCAGCTCGGACCAAATAAATACGCTGGGAGGACGATATGACCACCATGGAGCTGAACCAGTTTTTCGGGAGAAAGGACTCATTGACACTCGAAGTATGTTCCCGATACACTTCTAATGGAGAGAAGATGTATATACACAATATCATATACACATATGAGTTTCGAGTCTTATTACTCTCGGAGCCCGGCCATGGGCCAGGCTCGTCTGACCCATGAAGTTAGAGGCTGCCACAGTGTAAAGATCTGTTAAGGCACAGTACTCGCCCTATTTCTGTTCCTCATTCTTCAACATAGAAAATGACATAAATTATTACACCATAACATTCTTTGTCAAAAGCACAGCCAATCTTATGTCTTCCATTGAGCCCTAGATAACAATAGTACATTAAGTGAGAACAAGTTTTAGTTGCTCCGATGTGGAAGAACGAAGGAAATAAGACTGTAGCAGTGTAGAGGACAGAATCAAATTTAACAGAGCGATAGTTCCACGTGCGAGACTTGGGATTGATGTCAGAATACATCACATGTAAAGAAAATAAGTGTTGCTGTAGATACCGCAAGGACAGTGATGTTCTGGATAAGTAGAACATTTGAAGTGACAGATACTGGGCCAATGATGATATTCAAGTCATTTGTTCTCTCCGAGCTGGAGTATTGCTATGTACTAACGGCCCCCTTAACATCCAGAACCACTGACGCTGTCTTACCATCCAGGACCACAAGCTAACACTGTCTTACCATCCAGGACCACAAGCTAACACTGTCTTACCATCCAGAATTACAACCATCCAAAACTACAGATATCCAGAACCACAACCGTTTAGGCAACAAATTCTAAACACGGGCACGAGAAGTCTGGCAGCGGGGTTGGGTGGGTGTGAGTTGGACCCGACTGGCTTGCGCTAGTCATCTACCGGCTTGAGCCACTGACCCAACCTAGTCAGGTCCAGGTCACATTCACTTAAGGAGCACGGTATCAGATATGTTAGCACAAGCTAGTCAGGTCCGACCCACATCCACTCGCACCCATATATATATATATATATATATATATATATATATATATATATATATATATATATATATATATATATATATATATATATATCACACTGGCCGATTCCCACCAAGGCAGGGTGGCCCGAAAAAGAAAAACTTTCACCATCATTCACTCCATCACTGTCTTGCCAGAAGGGTGCTTTACACTACAGTTTTTAAACTGCAACATTAACACCCCTCCTTCAGAGTGCAGGCACTGTACTTCCCATCTCCAGGACTCAAGTCCGGCCTGCCAGTTTCCCTGAACCCCTTCATAAATGTTACTTTGCTCACACTCCAACAGCACGTCAAGTATTAAAAACCATTTGTCTCCATTCACTCCTATCAAACACGCTCACGCATGCCTGCTGGAAGTCCAAGCCCCTCGCACACAAAACCTCCTTTACCCCCTCCCTCCAACCTTTCCTATGCCGACCCCTACCCCGCCTTCCTTCCACTATAGACTGATACACTCTTGAAGTCACTCTGTTTCGCTCCATTCTCTCTACATGTCCGAACCACCTCAACAACCCTTCTTCAGCCCTCTGGACAACAGTTTTGGTAATCCCGCACCTCCTCCTAACTTCCAAACTACGAATTCTCTGCATTATATTCACACCACACATTGCCCTCAGACATGACATCTCCACTGCCTCCAGCCTTCTCCTCGCTGCAACATTCATCACCCATGCTTCACACCCATATAAGAGCGTTGGTAAAACTATACTCTCATACATTCCGCTCTTTGCCTCCAAGGACAAAGTTCTTTGTCTCCACAGACTCCTAAGTGCACCGCTCACCCTTTTCCCCTCATCAATTCTATGATTCACCTCATCTCTCATAGACCCATCCGCTGACACGTCCACTCCCAAATATCTTAATACATTCACCTCCTCCATACTCTCTCCCTCCAATCTGATATCCAATCTTTCATCACCTAATAATCTTTTTGTTATCCTCATAACCTTACTCTTTCCTGTATTCACTTTTAATTTTCTTCTTTTGCACACCCTACCAAATTCATCCACCAATCTCTGCAACTCCTCTTCAGAATCTCCCAGTGTCATCAGCAAAGAGCAACTGTGACAACTCCCACTTTATGTGTGATTCTTTATCTTTTAACTCCACACCTCTTGCCAAGACCCTCGCATTTACTTCTCTTACAACCCCATCTATAAATATATTAAACAACCACGGTAACATCACAAATCCTTGTCTAAGGCCTACTTTTACTGGGAAATAATTTCCCTCTTTCCTACATACTCTAACTTGAGCCTCACTATCCTCATAAAAACTCTTCACTGCTTTCAGTAACCTACCTCCTACACCATACACCTGCAACATCTGCCACATTGCCCCCCTATCCACCCTGTCATACGCCTTTTCCAAATCCATAAATGCCACAAAGACCTCTTTAGCCTTATCTAAATACTGTTCACTTATATGTTTCACTGTAAACACCTGGTCCATACATCCTCTGCCTTTCCTAAAGCCTCCTTGTTCATCTGCTATCCTATTCTCAGTCTTACTCCTAATTCTTTCAATAATAACTCTACCATACACTTTACCAGGTATACTCAACAGACTTATCCCCCTATAATTTTTGCACTCTCTTTTGTCCCCTTTGCCTTTATACAAAGGAACTATGCATGCTCTCTGCCAATCCCTAGGTACCTTACCCTCTTCCATACATTTATTAAATAATTGCACCAACCATTCAAAACTATATCCCCACCTGATTTTAACATTTCTATCTTTATCCCATCAATCCCAGCTGCCTTACCCCCTTTCATTTTACCTACTGCCTCACGAACTTCCCCCACACTCACAACTGGCTCTTCCTCACTCCTACAAGATGTTATTCCTCCTTGCCCTATACACGAAATCACAGCTTCCCTATCTTCATCGACATTTAACAATTCCTCAAAATATTCCCTCCATCTTCCCAATACCTCTAACTCTCCATTTAATAACTCTCCTCTCCTATTTTTAACTGACAAATCCATTTGTTCTCTAGGCTTCCTTAACTTGTTAATCTCACTCCAAAACTTTTTCTTATTTTCAACAAAATTTGTTGATAACATTTCACCCACTCTCTCATTTGCTCTCTTTTTACATTGCTTCACCACTCTCTTAACCTCTCTCTTTTTCTTCATATACTCTTCCCTCCTTGCATCACTTCTACTTTGTAAAAACTTCTCATATGCTATCTTTTTCTCCCTTACTACTCTCTTTACATCATCATTCCACCAATCGCTCCTCTTCCCTCCTGCACCCACTTTCCTGTAACCACAAACTTCTGCTGAACACTCTAACACTACATTTTTAAACCTACCCCATACCTCTTCGATCCCATTTCCTATGCTCTCATTAGCCCATCTATCCTCCAATAGCTGTTTATATCTTACCCTAACTGCCTCCTCTTTTAGTTTATAAACCTTCACCTCTCTCTTCCCTGATGCTTCTATTCTCCTTGTATCCCATCTACCTTTTACTCTCAGTGTGGCTACAACTAGAAAGTGATCTGATATATCTGTGGCCCCTCTATAAACATGTACATCCTGAAGTCTACTCAACAGTCTTTTATCTACCAATACATAATCCAACAAACTACTGTCATTTCGCCCTACATCATATCTTGTATACTTATTTATCCTCTTTTTCTTAAAATATGTATTACCTATAACTAAACCCCTTTCTATACAAAGTTCAATCAAAGGGCTTCCATTATCATTTACACCTGGCACCCGAAACTTACCTACCACACCCTCTCTAAAAGTTTCTCCTACTTTAGCATTCAGATCCCCTACCACAATGACTCTCTCACTTGGTTCAAAGGCTCCTATACATTCACTTAACATCTCCCAAAATCTCTCTCTCTCCTCTAAATTCCTCTCTTCTCCAGGTGCATACACGCTTATTATGACCCACTTTTCGCATCCAACCTTTACTTAAATCCACATAATTCTTGAATTTGCACATTCATATTCTCTTTTCTCCTTCCATAACTGATCCTTCAACATTACTGCTACCCCTTCCTTTGCTCTAACTCTCTCAGATACTCCAGATTTAATCCCATTTATTTCCCCCCACCGAAACCCCCCTACCCCCTTCAGCTTTGTTTCGCTTAGGGCCAGGACATCCAACTTCTTTTCATTCATAACATCAGCAATCATCTGTTTCTTGTCATCCGCACTACATCCACGCACATTTAAGCATCCCAGTTTTATAAAAAATTTTCTTCTTCTCTTTTTTAGTAAATGTCTACAGGAGAAGGGGTTACTAGCCCATTGCTCCCGGCACTTCAGTCGCCTCATACGACACACATGGCTCACGGAGGAAAGATTTTCTTCCACTTCCCCATGGACAATAGAAGAAATAAGGAAGAACAAGAGCTATTTAGAAAAAGGGAGAAAAACCTAGATGTATGTATATATATATATGCATGTGCGTGTCTGTGAAGTGTGACCAAAGTGTAAGTAGGAGTAGCAAGATATCCCTGTTATCTAGCGTGTTTATGAGACAGAAAAAGAAACCAGCAATCCTACCATCATGCAAAACAGTTA
This sequence comes from Cherax quadricarinatus, assembly GCF_038502225.1. Classification (NCBI taxonomy): domain Eukaryota; kingdom Metazoa; phylum Arthropoda; class Malacostraca; order Decapoda; family Parastacidae; genus Cherax; species Cherax quadricarinatus. The sequence goes on along the minus strand of NC_091320.1, from coordinate 26,534,680 downwards.
CAGGTTTCTGTTTCACAGTCATCTGGCAGGACGGTAGTACTTCCTTGGGTGGTTGCTGTCTACCAGCCTACTACCTACATATATATATATATATATATATATATATATATATATATATATATATATATATATATATATATATATTTTTAAAACTACACGTTTTAGCTTCTATGACGGTACTCTGGAGTTTGTTCCACTCATCCATAATTTGTGCACATGGTGGAGTTTGGTTTGGTGGTGCCCCGGGTGCCCTGCTTAGTACAAAGACCACTGTGGTATTGTCGCGTGACCTTTCTCCGCAGTGAACAACATAAGAACATAAGAAAGAAGGAACACTGCAGCAGGCCTACTGGCCCATGCGAGGCAGGTCCAAGTCCCCCACCGGTCCAAGCCAATGCCCCAACCTAGTCAGGTCAGGTCATATTCACTTAAGGAAGGAGCATGTCATCTGACCTAGTCAGGTTCAGCTCACACCCACCCACACCCACTCATGTATTTATCTAACCTAAGTTTAAAACTACGCAACGTTTTAGCTTCTATGACGGTACTCGGGAGTTTGTTCCACTCATCCACAACTCTATTACCAAACCAGTGTTTTCCTATATCCTTCCTGATTCTGATTTTTTAAACTTAAAACCATTGCTGCGAGTCCTGTCTTGGCTAGGTATTTTTAACACGTTGTTTACATCCCCTTTATTTATTTATTTATTCCTGTTTTCCATTTACACGCCTCAATCATATCTCCCCTAGTTCTACTCCTTTCTAGAGAGTGCAGATTCAGGGCCCTCAGTCTATCCTCATATCCTCTATCCTTTGTATGTTTTCCAGAGCATTTATATCCATTCTGTAATACGGTGACCAAAACTGTGCAGTATAATCTAAATGAGGTCTAACCAAGGATAGATAGAGTTGAAGAACAACCTGAGGACTCCTATTATTTATGCTTCTTGATATGAAGCCAAGTATTCTCTTCGCTTTATTGCAAACACTTATGTACTGTTGTCTTGGTTTTAGATTACTGCTAACCAGAACTCCTAAATCCTTTTTGTAAACAGTAATATTAAAATCTACATTATATAGTTTGTATGTGGCATGGTTATTTTCCTGTCCAATGTTTAGAACTTTCCATTTGTCTATATTAAATTGCATCTGCCACTTCTCTGACCACTGCATCAGTTTATTCAAGTTTCCTGGAGTGTTCTAATGTCCTCGTCAGAATGAATTCGTCGGCCTATTTTGGTGTCATCGGCAAACTTGCTTATATCGCAATTTATTCCCTCATCTATGTCGTTTACATAGATTGTGAACAAAAAGGGGCCCAACACTGACCCATGTGGAACACCGCTCGTAACGCTTCCCCACTCTGATTTCTCTTCATTTATGTAAATTCTCTGCTGCCTATCTGTCAGCCATGCCTGTATCCAGGAAAAAATTTCGCCTCCTATTCCATGCGCCTTAATTTTCCTCAGTAGTCTCTGATGTGGGACCCTGTCAAAAGCCTTACTGAAGTCCATATACACTATATCATATTCATTACCATGATCTACCTCCTCAAACACCTTAGTGAAGAAAGTTAATAAATTTGCAAGGCAGGAATGCCCTTTTGTAAAACCGTGTTGAGATTCGTTGATCAATTTATGCTTTTCAAGATGGCTGTGAACTGCCTAGGCAATTATTGATTCCACAAATTTTTCCACTATGGAGGTTAGGCTTATTGGTCTATAGTTCAACGCTAAGGACCTGTCACATGCTTTGAAAATATAGGTATCACATTTGCCATTTTCCACTTATCTGGCACTATACCAGTTTGTAATGACATGTTGAAAAGATTACCCAAAGGTTTGCTAAGCTGCTCTTTACATTCCTTTAGAAGCCTTGCATGCAGTTCATCAGGGCCTGTTGATTTGGTAGGTTTTAATTTATCTCATTTGTCTAAGGACCATGCTACTTGTGACCTGTATTGTGCATAGTTTATCTTCCTGTTCTGCATAATTTATTTCTGGAATATCGCTAGTATCTTCCTGTGTAAAAACTGAGAGGAACTGTCAAAAACTCTACACATTTCGTTATCACTGTTGGTGAGCTGACCCGAGTAACTTTCGAGTGGGCCTATCTTGTCCCTCATATTACTTTTGTAAACCTGAAAGAATCCTTTTGGGTTAGTCTTCAATTCCCTTGCAACTTTAACCTCATAATGTCTTTTTTCTTATTCCTTTTTTATTTCTCTAACTGAATATATCGATAGCTTAACTGCCCCTCTTCTCTTTTGATTCGCCTATATATGCCTCTCTTTTTGGACCGGTGAGATGTTTTAATCTATTGTTTATCCATTTAGGATAATTTTTATTTGATCTGATTTCTCCATTTGGAACATAAGTTGTCTGAACAACTAGAGCTATGGAAAACGTCATCGGCAACCATCACCACCTAACTGACCCATAGTCAGGTCATTCAAGTTCAACCCATCCAGGTAATTTCTCAGTCCTATGAAATCAGCCAAGCAGAAGTCAGGGACAGAGACTTGATTGCCATTATTAAGGTAATTCCCTGATATATTAAAACTGAGTGATTTGTGATCCCTTTCCCCAAGCTCATCATTAACCTCAAGATTATTAATTAGCGATTCCCTTCTGGCAAGAACAAGTCAAACAGGTTAATTCCTCTAGTTGGATCTGTCACAAACTGTTCTAAAAAGCAATCCTGAATCGTATCAAGAAAGTCACTTGACTAAATTTCCTGTCAAATTGCTCCAGTCAGTTTGTTTAAAGTTAAAATCTCCCATTAGCCCAACATATTCGTATGTAGATGCCTTACTAATTTCGTCCCATAGAAGTTTACTGCACTCCCTATCAGGGTTTGAGGGCCTGTAAATCACACCCAAGATTAGTTTTTCGCGCCCCTCAAGAAGCTGTAACCAAACAGATTCAATGGCTGACTCTTCTAATTTTATATCTTGTCTAACACAACAATTTAAATTGTTTCTGATATCGCTACTACACCCTTCCTGCTGACCCTGATTATCAGTGTGGAGGTTTGAGTTAGATCTGAATTCGCGTCATGTGTGCGTATGGTAACTTTTAGTGATCGTGAGTTAAAGGTAAGATAATCTTTGTGTTCTACATATCACATTTTAGAATTAAATTGTGGAATTTGCCTGCTACAGTGTTCCTCCTCTCGTATGTTCTTATGTTACCTGGAAGGGGTGAATGTTTAGGGAACGGGGGAGGGGTCCTTTGGCTCAGCTGCTACCTTACCTTGTCTTTGCGACATCCTCCTTTGTCTCCACCCACTAAGACCCAACCTGCTCCCCCCTAGGCAAACACCACCCCTAAGGCCTCTTCCTTCAAAGGCCTCCACCAATCCCTAGGCCATCACTCCAGCTGGTAAGTGAGACACTTGTGCAACAGTTAGGCATATTCCGAAACGTTTCGCCTACACAGTAGGCTTCTTCAGTCGAGTACAGAAAAGTTGGCAGGAGCAGTAAAGATGTGAAGACACTGTAATCAGTCCATCACCCTTGAAGACTTGGTTTTGTTTCAGAATATGGAACAAAACTCTATTCAATGTTGAGGGATTGACCACCTAAAAACTGCGTCTTCAATGGTGATGGACTGATTACATCGTATTCACATCTCTGCTGCTCCTGCCACCGTTTCTGAACACGACTGAAGAAGACTACTGTGTAGGCAAAACGTTTCGGGATAAAGATGCCTAACTGTTGCATGTGTGTCTTACCAACCTCGGTATTGTATACCATTTTGATATCACTCCAGTTTTTGTTTATCGTTAAGTAAATTTATACAGATATAGGTACACATAAATACAATTACATAAATTACATTGGTCAACAAATTTTGAAAAGTTGTATGCTTCTTAAATGAGATTAGTTAATTCTTATGTATTTTCATGTCCTGAATCCAAATATCACCTTGAAAAATTCTTATTGGCTAAAGGTTTAAAGGTACAAGACATGTAATATTTGATTCTTTTATTATAACGTACAATGTGTGTTAGTATGTTTTAAACTCTTACCCGTACCTACTCTCTGCCTTTTTGCCTGACGCTTATAGTGGACTGAAGAATCATCTCTTGTCAGTGTCTAGCAATGGTCTGCAAGCATTCTTGTGCCCCATTTTCCCTGGTACCATTTTTTTCCATGGTTGAAATATCTTGGAGAAACTCTTCACCATGTTCGTCACTAACTGCCCCACAGTTCTCTGGAAAAAAGTAATTGTGAGTTCAAAAAGCGGATTTTAATGACACGTTACATCCCATGTTCTTGTAAGCCTTGATGAGGTTTTTCCACCAATTCTTCATAGTTGCCTTCCCTTCTGTTTCCGAGAAATCCCTTCGCCACTAACTTGAGTGCTTCCCAATTAGCTTTCTCCTCCCCATGAAGGTCTGATACAAAGTCACCATCTTTAAGAAGCTCTCGAATCTGAGGATCATTGACGACTCCCTCTCTTATCTTAGAATCGCTCAGTGAGGGAAAATTTTAATGTTAAATACTTGAATCCGTGACCGAATTTGTCTATAGCTTTTGCAAAGTTTTTCATGAGCCTCAGTTTTGTGTGTAGTGGTGGTAGCAAAATTTTGTTTGGTTCATTGAGAGGTGAATGTTGAACATTTTTCATCCCGGTCTGCCATAATTGACGAGGTGGCCAGTCTCTCCTGATGTAATTGGAACCTCTTGCACGGCTGTCCCATTTACAAGAGCAACAACCTTTAAGTCTCCACAGAGCTGCCATTGATGTTCATCATATTTCATGCATTGCAACATATGCTTTATATTCTCATAAGTGTCTTTCATATGTGGTACATAGCTCACAGGAACTGATGAATTACTATTGCCGTTATGCAGCCAGACAACTTTCAGACTCGTTTTTGATGAATCTATGAACAGCCTCCAGTGACTGGGCTCGTAGTCGATGCCAAGTGCTTCCATCAGACCATTAATATTGTTGAAGGCCACTAAATCACCTTCCATTACGAAGAAATCGTTGAACTGCTGCTGACGGTCACGAAATTTTGAAATCTTCACATAAGCTGCTAGGAGATTCCACTGTTGAAGACGTGTTTGGCTAAAAATCACCTACCTTTGACCTCAAAATATAAACTTGCACAGCACAACCAGCTTCTATGACTGCTGGAACAATAATCAAGGTCAGTCAGACTGTGAGTGTGGTAAGAAACACTGCCGCAAGCCTGTTGGAACCTATTGTGACACGTAGGTGTATGATTGAGACACTTAAGCACCATATGGGAATCTTTATTTAGGAAACGTTTCGCCACACAGTGGCTTCATCAGTCCATTACAAAGCAGATTGTAGATTGATGGACTGAACACATCGACTCCAGATTGATTACCTCAAACTCCTCCTCTCCTTACACCTTTCTGCTTTGTATTGGACTGATGAAGCCACTGTGTGGCGAAACGTTTCCTAAATAAAGATTCCCATATGGTGCATAAGTGTCTCAATCTTCAACGTATCGGTTTTCAAAACCATTCATCACACACTCGTAGGTGTATATTGAAAAGTAGAGCTAACAAACAATTTTAACCATGATATTCATTATCAGTGACCTAAAATTATTTGGAAATTGTTACTGTGGTCTTGGAAGCATTTTGGTTGTTGACCAGTGTTATCCTAGATAGCAGCACATTACCTAGGATAACCCAAGAAAGTCAGACGAAATGACTTATTTTCATTGGTGTTCTTGTCTGTCCTAAGTTCATTATATTTTTTTACTCTATATGCTTAAGTTCAGCCAATTTGTCTGCATGTCCAGTTAATATTAATTAGATTTAACAACTAACAGTAATTCAGTCCTGCATAAAGGCAAGACAGTGCTTGAACTGTCGGAAAACTGGGACCCCCCCCCCCCCCCCACAAACACCCACCCACCATTACCTCCCACCCACCCACCCACCCACCTACCCACCCACCTACCCACCCACCCACCCACCCACCCTCCCACCCACCCACCCACCCACCCACCTACCCACTCACCCTATACACTGATGAAGCAATATTGAAGAAACCAACGTTTATATTGTCACGTTCGCATTGCCAACGATCTTAAGTTTAAGGGGGGAAATAAACATGTTTAGAAGGATGTGATGAGTCATGTGTTGGTAGTTTAGTAATAGCATTAAAATAAGCATGACAGTCATTTCGGTTGAAGACATTTGAGAAACTGCAGGAAAATATAAGCAGAGTCTTCCAGCAGGCAGAGGTGACCATGACGTTCATTGATGGTAAGTTCCAGCTGCTTAGGTGTGGAAACAATCAAGAACTCATAAGGGACACGACTTACAAAATCCAAGAGAATCGTCAAATAGAACGAAAGGAATATATGAAAGATCTGGGAATAATTATGTCGACTAACCTTTCTTTGAAAGAACACGCTAAGGCAAATGTAACTTGACAACCAGGAAGATGACGGATGGATAATGGGAACTTTCAAAACAAGAGAAAGTATCATTGGGAACGCTCTTTCGTTTAGAGCAGTGGTCCTCAACCTTCCTACACAAGTAGGCCGCATTTGATGGTCAAATGTGATGAGGGCCGCACGGTTTTATTGACACGGTGCAGTATGGAACCTACATAAAAGTGAATTCATAATTTCATGTGAGGGCCGCATGCATTTCCTAGAATGGCCACATGCGGCCCACAGGCCGCATGTGGCCCTTCTGATTTTGGGTATTGTTCGGCGTTGACGGCCCCCTTCAGGGCAGGGGAGAAATCAGAGCTGGAACAAATATAGTGATTCAAAGTCTTAATTAAATGTTTTCATTGGAGCGATGGAGTAAGAGAACATTGTATCAATATTCGTGTTACCAGACGAGAATTCTGTGCTACTGCTGGGTACTCTAGTATTAGTCTTACGTATGACATGTACACTCATTCGAATGCCAGTTTGTTTAGATTCCTGAAGATGGTGTTATTTGTCAGCTTTGCATATGCCGCCGATGATTGTGTGCATCTCTGCTGAAAGGTGGGTACAATGACCACCCTTCTCACTCTATAATTCTTTGCATTGCTTTGCTGATCCTGCATTTGTTACGTCTTGAATTCCAGTAGCAACATGTTCTGCTACTACCATATATTTCTCAGCATGTACTCATGTGGTTATGATTAACTTCTGGCCCCCACTTACTTTACCCTGCAGACTTTTCCTTCCCCTATTCTCTCTATTTAGTGTCATCCGTGATACAACAGTATCATAATTGGTTGCAATTGTGGCACTCAATAGGCAAATGATGTATTTCAATGTTTGACCTTTATTGGTAGCTGCTTGGCAAGCAAGTGCACTGGTGACATTTGTGATACAGAGTAGGCGAGGCTCAGAAAGTGACCTTTATACATCGTTGCTGGGCACCTGTTTTATCTTGAGTGCAATCTGGGTAAAAGCTGAATGAAAGCGTAGCGAGTGAACACTTTTATCAGCCTCTTGTCATCTGTGACTGGTCTGTACTGTGTGCCTGATTATTACTGTATGGTTGGTAAGACACATGTGTAACAGTTAGACATTTTAATTCCGAAACGTTTCGCCTACACAGTAGGCTTCTTCAGTCGAGTACAGAAAAGTTGGCAGAAACAGTAGAGATGTAAAGATGATGTAATCAGTCCATCACCTTTGAAGACGTAGTTTTGAGGTGGTCAGTCCCTCAGCCTGGAGAAGAATTTTGTTCCATAGTCTGAAATAATGTGAAGTTGAAGCGACAGTATGGTGACTTACTGTCAGTCCACTAGTAGAAGAAAGAATGTATTCATTGAGAGGTCACGTCCCTCTGAGATCCAACCATTCTCACTTGAAAAAAAATGTCCAAGGTGTTTTCTGTTCTGTACCAAGATGCCATTGTGTTGCAGTGTCTGACGTAGGCGAAACGTTTCGGAATAAAGATGCCTAACTGTTGCACATGTGTCTTACTTACCAACCTGTTAGTATTGTATACCATTTTAATATTCATTACTCTGTGGTTGGTTTGTACTGTGTGGCTACGTTGTAATTTGTGTGGCCTGGTCATGAGTGACGAGTGGGTGCCATGCATGTTTCTCATACGTATACGTTGTATCTCTGGCAGAAAACCACATAGAAATAATAAAATTACACTTACAACGAGTACTGTAGAGATATGATATATACATAAGAGAAAGTTTTGCCACTTATTGTCATGTTCTCGTCACCAAGTCTCAGCAGATAACACAGGAAGCGCGTATCAGGCGGGCGCCTGTGCTCAGTCTTTTGAAATGGGTGTTATTTCGTGAGCTTTATGTAACTTTGTTATCCCCGTCGCTGGTATTACTGGCAACGTGGATAACAGTGGTGCTGAGGAAACGCCACGCTGTTATCGTGCTTGAGAGAGAGAGAGAGAGAGAGAGAGAGAGAGAGAGAGAGAGAGAGAGAGAGAGAGGGAGGGAGGGAGGGAGGGAGGGAGGGAGAGGGAGATTGTTGGTCATCATCATCAACATCGTTGTCTCCGCCGGATGTTTGTCCTGCTGGAGCCTCTGGCGTGACTCCTGCACCTCCGCTAATGAACACCCACCAAAGCGTGTGTGTGTGTGTGTGTGTCTCTCTCTCTCGCCTATTTGTGGTTGCATAGGTCAAGTTCAGATTCTAGTTTTTGCTTCTTAAACTGTCCGTCACTGTGATTACTCTCCTGGATAAGTGAGCCCTATCATACCAGGCGAGAGATATATATATATCATAATCTATACCTGGAAGATTCTGGAGGGGATGGTTCCTAATCTGCACGCAGAAATCACTCCCTACGAAAGCAGAAGACTTGGCAGGCGATGCAACATACCCCTATTGAAAAGTAGGAGCGTCACTGGTACACTAAGAGAAAACACAATACGTGTCCGGGGCCCAAGACTGTTCAACAGACCCCCACCAGCCATAAGGGGCATTACCAATAGACCCCTGGTTGTCTTCAAGAGGGAACTGGACAGATACTTAGTAACTGCCGGATCAGCCGGGCTGTGGTTCGTACGTTGGACTGCGTGCGGCCAGCAGTAACAGCCTCGTTGATCAGGCCTTGATCTACCGGGAGGCCTGGTCGTGGACCGGGCCGGTGGGGCGTTGATACCCGGAATACCCTCCAGGTAGACCACTCTTACACTGAAGACATGCCTTACATGGCTCAATTAGCTAATACTAAGGTAGTCTAATTATTATTATTATTTTGTTGTTGTTATTATTATTACTATTATTACTGAGGGAAAGGTGTGCTGGTAAGTTGAGCTTGGCTATGTACTTCCTTGACCTAATAAAAAAGAGAAATTCCTATTAGAAATGAATCATTTTTAAGTTGAGTACCTTGTCTAAACAAACGTAAATAAATGTCACAAGTAAGCAGGCCAAGGGTGCACTAGTGACACCAGCATCAAGACCCTTTAAAAGAAGGACTTTGATACTGGTGAAAGGCTCTTGATTGGCCTCCACATCCCCAGACGCTGCACTCTCCCGCTCACGAAATACGCACAACCAGGCTGTGATGGATATGTGGGCCAGCGGGACGCTAGGTAAGCAGGGAACAGGTCTGGCCCAGGGTTGGGCCTGCGGGGGTAAGAAAACTCTCGAAATCCATCCAAAAGGTATATCAAAGCTAAGAGGCAAGTTTTGGTCCTTCCCGGAGTACTGTCTGCTAGATTAGATTTTCCATCATTTCATTTTTATTTTACGTGACTTTAGACATATTTCATGGGTTTCGATTTTTTTTAACTCCCGCATCCCTGTCCTAAGCCAGGCTTGTCTGGTGCTTGCCAGGCTGGTACTGCCGGCGGCCTGCTGGTCCACATATCTATGACAGCCTAGTTGATCCTTCCTTGAATTTAAAGATTAAGAATTGTTATTGTACCTCGACTACCTCCTAACCTCAGCTCATTTCAAAGCTCAGCATTACCTAAGGTACACTGTTACTGCTCCCACTCCCCACCCTCATCCCCACCCCTCGCTGGAATGCTTGATATCCTCAGACTGACAGATTTCAACACCTTGTATGAGCACCAGCCTGCGAGGTTGACTGTGGCAGGGGAAACCTAGCAGGCTTTTGTTCCCACTGTGTAACTATCATATTAAACAGGGTATCGGTACAGTGTATACCATCTTGTTTAATAAACAAACAGTGAAGCCATTCTCGCATCCAGAGGGATACCTTTGATGAGTTTCAAGAGTCTTATTACTCCCGGAGCCCAGCCATGGCCAGGCTTGTCCACGTTCAGAATTCAACGTTTCTCCATTTTTTTTCTCGGTTAAGTCGTAGCCTAATGCATTTTCTTTTTAAATTTCCTCATTCGTTATTAGACATACATTTTTATAGGTTTGTTTAAATGTAAATTAACATGAAATAATTTATAAAAGTTAAACCAAATGATATTTGAGGGGGAAAATTAAAAGCGCCATGACACGAAATTGTGAGAAGAAACCAGTCACAGAACAGGTGGGGATCGAACCCAAGGCTGGCCTGTGGGTTTTAATTGATTCTCCACGTTGTTGTTTCTGGGACTTGACACGGTCCCAGAAACAGTGGTAGAATATACGACAAGTATGATACTAAGACACCGTGCTATTATGGCATTTTGTTGAGATGTTTCGTACATCAGGCAGACATCCCTGGTGGACAAAACGTCTTTTTCTATAAAGTGTATATTGTGTCTTTAAAATGCCACTCATTGGCACAGTGTAGGATGGGATGCAGCTTTACGAAGCTTGCATGTTAATGCCAGTTACTTACATTTTTGACAATGATATTATGTTATGGCGTTGTACGGTTTCGTGTATTTGGTACTTTATGGTTCAGCCTCACCACAGTTGACACCTCGGTTTACTTAGGTAGTGGGTCTTTAGTCCATGATGAGAGGCGTGTCTACATGAAAGATAATTTAAGGGTGCGTTGTCCTCACGACCGCAGTCTTAGACCAGGTCGATCGGTAAGATTTTGTGCTCCCTGCAGGCAGTTCAGATTATTATTATTATAATCAAAAAGAAGCGCTAAGCCACAAGGGCTATACAGCAGGCAGTTCAGAGCATGCTGAAAATGGTATATGTGAAGGCTTACTCAGCCCTGTAACAACTTCAGACAGTATTACCAAGGCTGGCTCCTCCTCAGGAAAATTAGTGAATAGAAAAAGAAAATAACAGACAAACATAAACACTTTATTATATAGAAAATATAAAACACTTAAATATGAAATATTAATCCTACATTAAAGAAAATGAAAAATTAAAAATATAAATAACTGAATTCAACGCTAATATATGTAGGGGTGTCTGGTGTTGGCGACACTGTTGTTGAAATCGTAGCCGTTGCTGATGTGGAGGGGGGGGGTCGCAGGTGTTGGTGACCACCACTGGCTAGTTCTTCGCAGAGTATCGCTGTGAGTAGTATCCCGATGACAGGAAAGCAGGTTCTTTACCGCTGCATTGATGTGGGGTTACGTCCTGCAATTTCATACAGGTGCACAGGTAATTAAATCCAAAATGGGACGTCTCCAGGACGTTAGTCCGTCTCCTGTTCTTCTCATTGATTGACAGGTGACCCTCTCTGTCATCCAAGCTGAAAAGATAGACAGGTTACCCACTGCTTAAAAATCTCTCTCCATGGCAAGTACAATACCCAAAAGATGTGATTATTACAACAGTCAACCTAGAGCAAGACTGAAAGGACTAAGTTTATTATTGGTCAAAAGTGAAGCTTTCGACCAATAAATCCACTAGAATACAAGGCAGGCATATACTTACAGTAGTGTTGGGAGCTGTGAGTCGAGTGATTTACTGTTTGACCAGAGCCCCACACGTCACCTTTCGGAGGGGGGGAAGAGGGAGGGGAAGGGATAGTGGGAGCTAGACTGACCCTACGTTAACAAGCAGCCGGCAGTCAAACTATCACTTTCAGGGAGGGGGAAAAAAGGCGGGAAAAACGGGAGCTTGACTTACCCTACCTTAACTAGTAGCCGGCAATGAAACTATTGTTACTATATCGCTACTCCTATCTATTGAACTTTTCCCTCACAGTATAAAATACCGACAAGTTGATGAGTAATCTACATGTGCAACAGTTATGTATCTTTATTAATGAAACGTTTCGCCTACGTGGTACGCTTCATCAGTCAGATACAAAGACGACAGACGTAGTTGTGAAATAAAGATGATGTAATCAGTCCATCAGCCTTGGGAAAAAAGTGTTTGAGGTGGTCATTCCCTCAGCCTGGAACGTTATCGTTCCAGATCATTGAGTTGAACTCTTCTCCAGGCTGAGGGACTGACCACCTCAAACACCTTTTCCCTAAGGTTGATGAACTGATTGCATCATCTTCATTTCACTACTACATTTGCTGCCTTTGTATTTGACTGATGAAGCGTACTATATAGGCGAAACGTTTCAATAATAGATACCTAACTGTTGCACATGTCTTAACCATCGACAGTTCCAAGCATGCAACACAATCCGGTTGATCAGGAATTCGAGGAAATAAACACGTGCAACACCTGGACCTTGTCCGGATCCATCACGATGACTTTAATCTATTAATAATAGCCTCGTGTTTTAAGAAAATTGAGTACAACTGTACTCTACCACACTATTCCATGTGATAGTGTAGAAGCGCACTTTTTGTGCGTCTAATTTATACATGTTTGTGGGAGAACCCGAGTGTGAGCTGCTGCCAGTGACTTCACACATCTATGTGGGACGTTTACGCCGTGTGACGCAACACATCCTGCTAGGCATTTACGGAACACATCACTGATGCCACCAAGGTTGTCCGTAGCTTCTTATATCTGGCGTTGGCAGGAGCTGTATGGAGGGATGAGTACCACGCCTGGTAAACATACAGTACCCAGAGGATACTAGGGCAAAGTGTATATATTTGTTAGGCTTTATAGCTACACTCAGAAAACTCCCATAAAATTACATAATTTTCAATAAATTATCTTATACAGTGATATCTTTGTGTGAATTAACGCATTACACAAATGGTTAATTTTGCTTTAAAACTGAATTTATAACCGAATTCAGCGATGCTAATATTTACGTAATATAATTTAGCTTAATTCCATCCACCTTAGTATTGTTTATCATTAACGAAATTATTACTTTCTGATGTGCTTTTAGTATTGTCGGTGGTACTATTATTTGTAAATATGTTGCTACACCAACCCGCCACATACACAGGTAACTTAAACTAGTCCTGGCCGCCACCGTCTCTACTCTTATTACTACCTTCATTACACATTTTATCAAATGCAGCCATATTGTAATACTGTATTGGTTCACTATTGACTAACACACTTGTCGTATTAAACTCATTCTCCTAGATTTATTATTTGATATTTCATTGTAATCTGCTACAATGTTTCTACAAACCTGTGCTCTATATTTTCTTGTGCTCCATTTTTTTTTCCTGCTAATTCATCAACGTATTTATTCTCAATGATGTTAGCATGTGATAGAAGCCACAAAAACTTTATTAATATATTGTCATTTTTTGATAGTTTTATATAAGCTTGTTTTTTGAGGTCTAAACTGCATAATGCTGACATTGAACCCGAAAATACAACTGAGTAGCTTCTTGATATATCAACAGCTTGGGTGTCCAGTTTAAGGACAAGTTGATGATACACAATAGTGGTATCTTGAACTCAAGATGTTTAACAAATTTTTGGTTTCTAACTTGCTGTACAGTAACGGCTGATGCAGTAGCATCACTGTCAGGATCTGGTGTTAACTCGGTGAGTATCTAGTCGAAATCTCCACCACATTGTGTTAGTTATGGCTAAGTAATCACTCCTCAGTACAGTCAGCGATTATTTTTAATTTAACAATTAGTGCTTGACAAGACGTCAGCCTCTTATCACTGAGCTGCTAGATAACAGAGGTGTCACTGTATTAGTAGTGTTGTAGGTTACTCGTAGGTGGTAGGTTGTGAAGATTACTCAGCTTGTGGTAGTTTGCGAAGATTACTCAGCTTGTGGTAGTTTGTGAAGATTACTCAGCTTGTGGTAGTTTGTGAAGATTACTCAGCTTGTGGTAGTTTGTGAAGATTACTCAGCTTGTGGTAGTTTGTGAAGATTACTCAGCTTGTGGTAGTTTGCGAAGATTACTCAGCTTGTGGTAGGTTATGAAGATTACTCAACTTGTGGTAGTTTGTGAAGATTACTCAGCTTGTGGTAGTTTGCGAAGATTACTCAGCTTGTGGTAGGTTATGAAGATTACTCAACTTGTGGTAGTTTGTGAAGATTACTCAGCTTGTGGTAGTTTGTGAAGATTACTCAGCTTGTGGTAGGTTATGAAGATTACTCAGCTTGTGGTAGTTTGTGAAGATTACTCAGCTTGTGGTAGTTTGTGAAGATTACTCAGCTTGTGGTGGTTTGTGAAGATTACTCAGCTTGTGGTGGTTTGTGAAGATTACTCAGCGTGTGGTAGGTTGTGAAGATTACTCAGCGTGCGGCAGGTTGTGAAGGAGACTCAGTTTGTGGTAGGTGGTGAAGGAAACTCGGGTTGTGGTAGGTGATGAAGGAAACTCGGGTTGTGGTAGGTGATGAAGGAGACTCAGTTTGTGGTAGGTGGTGAAGGAGACTCGGGTTGTGGTAGGTGGTGAAGGAGACTCGGGTTGTGGTAGGTGGCGAAGGAGACTCGGGTTGTGGTAGGTGGTGAAGGAGACTCGGGTTGTGGTAGGTGGTGAAGGAGACTCGGGTTGTGGTAGGTGGCGAAGGAGACTCGGGTTGTGGTAGGTGGTGAAGGAGACTCGGGTTGTGGTAGGTGGTGAAGGAGACTCGGTTTGTGGTAGGTGGTGAAGGAGACTCGGTTTGTGGTAGGTGGTGAAGGAGACTCGGGTTGTGGTAGGTGATGAAGGAAACTCGGGTTGTGGTAGGTGATGAAGGAGACTCAGTTTGTGGTAGGTGGTGAAGGAGACTCGGGTTGTGGTAGGTGGTGAAGGAGACTCGGGTTGTGGTAGGTGGCGAAGGAGACTCGGGTTGTGGTAGGTGGTGAAGGAGACTCGGGTTGTGGTAGGTGGTGAAGGAAACTCGGGTTGTGGTAGGTGGTGAAGGAGACTCAGTTTGTGGTAGGTGGTGAAGGAGACTCGGGTTGTGGTAGATGATGGAGACTCAGTTTGTGGTAGGTGGTGAAGGAGACTCGGGTTGTGGTAGATGATGGAGACTCGGGTTGTGGTAGGTGGTGAAGGAGACTCGGGTTGTGGTAGGTGGTGAAGGAGACTCGGGTTGTGGTAGGTGATGAAGGAGACTCGGGTTGTGGTAGGTGGTGAAGGAGACTCGGGTTGTGGTAGGTGGTGAAGGAGACTCGGGTTGTGGTAGATGATGGAGACTCGGGTTGTGGTAGGTGGTGAAGGAGACTCGGGTTGTGGTAGGTGGTGAAGGAGACTCGGGTTGTGGTAGGTGGTGAAGGAGACTCGGGTTGTGGTAGGTGGTGAAGGAGACTCGGGTTGTGGTAGGTGGCGAAGGAGACTCGGGTTGTGGTAGGTGGTGAAGGAGACTCGGGTGGTGGTAGGTGGTGAAGGAGACTCGGGTTGTGGTAGGTGATGAAGGAGGCTCGGGTTGTGGTAGGTGATGAAGGAGGCTCGGGTTGTGGTAGGTGGTGAAGGAGACTCGGGTTGTGATAGGTGGTGAAGGAGACTCGGGTTGTGGTAGGTGATGAAGGAGACTCGGGTTGTGGTAGGTGGTGAAGGAGACTCGGGTTGTGGTAGGTGGTGAAGGAGACTCGGGTTGTGATTGGTGAAGGAGACTCGGGTTGTGGTAGGTGATGAAGGAGACTCGGGTTGTGGTAGGTGGTGAAGGAGACTCGGGTTGTGGTAGGTGATGAAGGAGACTCGGGTTGTGATAGGTGGTGAAGGAGACTCGGGTTGTGGTAGGTGATGAAGGAGACTCTGGTTGTGGTAGGTGGTGAAGGAGACTCGGGTTGTGGTAGGTGATGAAGGAGACTCGGGTTGTGGTAGGTGGTGAAGGAGACTCGGGTTGTGGTAGGTGGTGAAGGAGACTCGGGTGGTGGTAGGTGGTGAAGGAGACTCGGGTTGTGGTAGGTGGTGAAGGAGACTCGGGTTGTGGTAGGTGATGAAGGAGACTCGGGTTGTGGTAGGTGGTGAAGGAGACTCGGGTTGTGGTAGGTGGTGAAGGAGACTCGGGTTGTGGTAGGTGGTGAAGGAGACTCGGTTTGTGGTAGGTGGTGAAGGAGTCTCGGGTTGTGGTAGGTGATGAAGGAGACTCGGGTTGTGGTAGGTGGTGAAGGAGACTCGGGTTGTGGTAGGTGGTGAAGGAGACTCGGGTTGTGGTAGGTGGTGAAGGAGACTCGGTTTGTGGTAGGTGGTGAAGGAGTCTCGGGTTGTGGTAGGTGATGAAGGAGACTCGGGTTGTGGTAGGTGGTGAAGGAGTCTCGGGTTGTGGTAGGTGATGAAGGAGACTCGGGTTGTGGTAGGTGGTGAAGGAGACTCGGGTTGTGGTAGGTGATGAAGGAGACTCGGGTTGTGGTAGGTGGTGAAGGAGACTCGGTTTGTGGTAGGTGGTGAAGGAGACTCGGGTTGTAGTAGGTGATGAAGGAGACTCGGTTTGTGGTAGGTGATGAAGACTTGATGTAGTATTACGATTGTCTATTAGTGTTGGTATATCTGTTAATAACGACGACTTTCTGATATTAAAGATGACAACAGTTGCTTCTAGCAGACAGCAGAGCTAGACAACAAGGTGTGCACACAGACACCAGTCGTACAGGGCACTCGCATATATTACCTGGCCACTGATAAGCCCATGACTTGACGACGAGGGACAGAAATGAAAGGTACTAAGGTTAGTAGAGATAAGCAGATGTGATGTATGAAACAAATTTGTTTAGTTTAAATAGGTGAGGGAAGATGGTGCGAATATTATCCACCAGTAATATTGAAGAGTGCGGGCAATAATAGCAGCAAGGGAAGCGATTTTTTTAAAACGGTAAAATTCATTACTGTTCCTATAGAATATATATATATATATATATATATATATATATATATATATATATATATATATATATATATATATATATATATATAATCTTATAAATGCGCAGTTACATACAGCTAAGTGAGAAAATGCCAAGGAGTGGGAGGGAGAGGTGTTAGGGGACAGGGAAGGGAAGGAGCGGGTTTGTTGGAGGAGGGAATGATGGGAGATGTGTGGGAAGAATTGAGGGCGAGAGGGAGTGTGGGGGGGATGTAAGAACGGATTTGTGGGAGGATGAGGAGTGTTCGGAAGGGAGGGTGTGTACGGTAGGGGAGGGGGGTGGTAGAGGCAGTGTGTGGGTGAGTGTTTGAGAGAGAGGGGATGTGCATGGTGGGAGGAGAGCAAGTGTTTTAAAGGGGAAGTGAAGTGGCAGATGTGGCGAGGATATGTAATGTTATGTGGTGCGTAGGTTACCTGGAGGTTATTCCGGGGATCAACGCCCCCGCGGCCCGGTCCATGACCAGGCCTCCCGATGGATCAGGGCCTGATCAACTAGGCTGTTACTGCTGGCCGCACGCAGTCCAACGTACGAGCCACAGCCCGGCTGATCCGGCACTGACTTTAGGTATCTGTCCAGCTCTCTCTTGAAGGCAGCCAGGGGTTTAATTGGTAATTCCCCTAATGCTTGATGGGAGGCTGTTAAACAGTTTTGGGCCCCGGACACTTATGGTGTTTTCCCTTAGTGTACCAATGGCGCCCCTACTTTTTATTGGGGGCATTTTGCATCGCCTGCCCAGTCTTTTACTTTCGTAGGGAGTGATTTCTGTGTGCAGATTTGGGACCATTTCTTCCAAGATTTTCCAAGTGTAGATTATGATATATCTCTCCCTCCTGCGTTCCAACGAGTACAAGTCAAGTGCTTTCAAGCGTTCCCAGTAGTTAAGGTGCTTGACAGAACTTATACGTGCAGTAAAGGATCTCTGTACACTCTCTAGATCTGCGATTTCACCTGCTTTGAGTGGAGATGTTAATGTAGAGCAGTATTCTAGCCTAGAGAGAACAAGTGATTTGAAAAGGATCATCATGGGCTTGGCATCTCTCGTTTTAAAAGTTCTCATTATCCATCCTATCATTTTCTTTGCAAGTGCGATCGTGGCACTGTTGTGATCCTTGAAGGTGAGATCCTCAGACATTACTACTCCCAGGTCCCTTACATTATTTTTCCGCTCTATTGTATGGCCGGAGTCAGTAGTATACTCTGTTCTAGTTATTATCTCCTCCAGTTTTCCATAACGGAGTAGTTGGAATTTGTCCTCATTGAACATCACATTGTTTACCGTTGCCCACTGGAAAACTTTGTTTATATCTTCTTGGAGGTTAACCGCGTCCTCAGCAGATGACAGCCTCATGCAGATCCTAGTATCATCCGCAAAGGATGATACGGTGCTGTGGTGTATATCTCTGTTTATGTCTGATATGAGGATAAGGAATAAGATGGGGGCGAGTACTGTGCCTTGTGGAACAGAGCTCTTCACTATGGCAGCCTCCGATTTAACTTTGTTGACCACTACTCTTTGTGTTCGATTTGTTAGGAAGTTGAAGATCCATCTCCCCACTTTCCCAGTTATTCCTTTAGCACGTATTTTATGGGCTATTTCGCCATGATCGCATTTGTCAAATGCTTTTGCAAAGTCTGTGTCTGCATTCTGATTTTCTTCCAGTGCATCCAAGGCCATGTCATAGTGATCCAGTAGTTGTGAGAGGCAGGAGCGACCTGCCCTGAACCCATGTTGCCCTGGATTGTGCAGATTTTGGGAATCCAGGTGATTTGCAATCCTGCTTCTTAGCACTCTTTCAAAGATTTTTATGATGTGGGACGTCAGAGCTATTGGTCTATAGTTCTTAGCTAATGCTTTGCTGCCACCTTTATGGAGTGGGGATATATCCGTTGTTTTAAGTAACTGTGGAATTTCACCTATGTCCAAGCTCCTCCTCCATAGTGTACTTAGGGCACGCGAGAGGGGTTTCTTGCAGTTCTTAATGAAAACAGAGTTCCACGAGTCTGGGCCCAGGGCTGAGTGCATAGGCATGTTGTCAATGGCTTTTTCGAAATCTATCGGAGTTAGGGTAATGTCGGAAATCTGGCATACATTTATGGAATTTTGAGGCTCATTCATGAAGAAATCATTTGGGTCGTCGATCCTCAGACCGATTAGTGGTTCACTAAACACAGAGTCGTACTGGGATTTCAATATTTCACTCATTTCCTTGTTGTCATCTGTGTAAGTCCCATCCTGTCTGAGTGAGGGCCCGATACTAGATGTGGTATTTGGGTATTTGCCTTGTTTTTGGCATATGAAAAGAAATATTTTGAACTTCTTTCAATTTCACTAATAGCTTTAAGCTCCTCCTGCCTCTCCTG
>NC_091320.1:26395320-26510320 GCF_038502225.1 Cherax quadricarinatus | reverse complement strand
CGTTCACCTGTCTGATGTGCTGGTCGTTCACCTGTGTCTGATGTGCTGGTCGTTCACCTGTGTCTGATGTGCTGGTCGTTCACCTGTCTGTGATGTGCTGGTCGTTCACCTGTGTGTGATGTGCTGGTCGTTCACCTGTGTCTAATGTGCTGGTCGTTCACCTGTCTGATGTGCTGGTCGTTCACCTGTCTGATGTGCTGGTCGTTCACCTGTGTCTGATGTGCTGGTCGTTCACCTGTCTGATGTACTGGTCGTTCACCTGTGTCTGATGTGCTGATCGTTCACCTGTCTGATGTACTGGTCGTTCACCTGTGTCTGATGTACTGGTCGTTCACCTGTCTGATGTGCTGGTCGTTCACCTGTGTCATGTGCTGGTCGTTCACCTGTCTGATGTACTGGTCGTTCACCTGTGTCTGATGTACTGGTCGTTCACCTGTGTCTGATGTGCTGGTCGTTCACCTGTGTCTGATGTGCTGGTCGTTCACCTGTGATGTGATGGTTGTTCACCTGTCTGATGTACTGGTCGTTCGCCTGTGTCTGGTGTGCTGGTCGTTCACCTTTGATGTGCTGGTCGTTCACCTGTGTGTGATATGCTGGTCGTTTGCCTGTCTGATGTGCTGGTCGTTCACCTGTGTCTGATGTGCTGGTCGTTCACCTGTGTCTGATGTGCTGGTCGTTCACCTGTGTCTGATGTGCTGGTCGTTCACCTGTGTCTGATGTGCTGCTTCACCTGTCTGATGTGCTGGTCATTCACCTGTGTCTGATGTACTGGTCGTTCGCCTGTGTCTGATGTGCTGGTCGTTCAACTGTGATGTGCTGGTCGTTCACTTGTGCCTGATGTGCTGGTCGTTCACCTGTGTCTGGTGTGCTGGTCGTTCACCTGTGTCTGTGCTGGTCGTTCACCTGTGTCTGATGTGCTGGTCGTTCACCTGTGTCTGATGTGCTGGTCGTTCACCTGTGTCTGATGTGCTGGTCGTTCACCTATGTCTGATGTGCTGGTCATTCACCAGTGTCTGAGGTGCTGGTCGTTCACCTGTGTCTGATGTGCTGGTCGTTCACCTGTGTCTGATGTGCTGGTCGTTCACCTGTGTCTGATGTGCTGGTCGTTCACCTGTGTCTGGTGTGCTGGTCGTTCACCTGTGTCTGGTGTGCTGGTCGTTCACCTGTGTCTGATGTGCTGGTCGTTCACCTGTCTGATGTGCTGGTCGTTCACCTGTCTGATGTGCTGGTCGTTCACCTGTGTCTGATGTGCTGGTCGTTCACCTGTGTCTGATGTTCTGGTCGTTCACCTGTGTCTGATGTGCTGGTCGTTCACCTGTGTCTGATGTGCTGGTCGTTCGCCTGTGTCTGATGTGCTGGTCGTTCGCCTGTGTCTGATGTGCTGGTCGTTCGCCTGTGTCTTATGTGCTGGTCGTTCAACTATGATGTGCTGGTCGTTCACTTGTGCCTGATGTGCTGGTCGTTCACCTGTGTCTGATGTGCTGGTCATTCACCTGTGTCTGAGGTGCTAGTCGTTCACCTGTGTCTGATGTGCTGGTCGTTCACCTGCGTCTGGTGTGCTGGTCGTTCACCTGTGTCTGTGCTGGTCGTTCACCTGTGTCTGATGTGCTGGTCGTTCACCTGTGTCTGATGTGCTGGTCGTTCACCTGTGTCTGATGTGCTGGTCGTTCACCTGTGTCTGGTGTGCTGGTCGTTCACCTGTGTCTGATGTGCTGGTCGTTCACCTGTCTGATGTGCTGGTCGTTCACTGTCTGATGTGCTGGTCGTTCACCTGTCTGATGTGCTGGTTGTTCACCTGTGTCTGATGTGCTGGTCGTTCACCTGTGTCTGATGTTCTGGTCGTTCACCTGTGTCTGATGTGCTGGTCGTTCACCTGTGTCTGATGTGCTGGTCGTTCGCGTGTCTGATGTGCTGGTCGTTCGCCTGTGTCTGATGTGCTGGTCGTTCAACTATGATGTGCTGGTCGTTCACTTGTGCCTGATGTGCTGGTCGTTCACTTGTGTCTGATGTGCTGGTCGTTCACCTGTGTCTGATGTGCTGGTCGTTCACCTGTATCTGATGTGCTGGTCGTTCACCTGTGCCTGGTGTGCTGGTCGTTCACCTGTGTCTGATGTGCTGGTCGTTCACCTGTGTCTGATGTGCTGGTCGTTCACCTGTGTCTGATTGCTGGTCGTTCACCTGTGTCTGATGCGCTGGTCGTTCACCTGCGTCTGATGCGCTGGTCGTTCACCTGCGTCTGATGTGCTGGTCGTTCACCTGCCTCTGATGTGCTGGTCGTTCACCTGCGTCTGATGTGCTGGTCGTTCACCTGTGTCTGATGTGCTGGTCGTTCACCTGTGTCTGATGTGCTGCTTCACCTGTCTGATGTGCTGGTCATTCACCTGTGTCTGATGTGCTGGTCGTTCGCCTGTGTCTGATGTTCTGGTCGTTCAACTGTGATGTGCTGGTCGTTCACTTGTGCCTGATGTGCTGGTCGTTCACCTGTGTCTGGTGTGCTGGTCGTTCACCTGTGTCTGTGCTGGTCGTTCACCTGTGTCTGATGTGCTGGTCGTTCACCTGTGTCTGATGTGCTGGTCGTTCACCTGTGTCTGATGTGCTGGTCGTTCACTGTCTGATGTGCTGGTCGTTCACCTGTCTGATGTGCTGGTTGTTCACCTGTGTCTGATGTGCTGGTCGTTCACCTGTGTCTGATGTTCTGGTCGTTCACCTGTGTCTGATGTGCTGGTCGTTCACCTGTGTCTGATGTGCTGGTCGTTCGCGTGTACTGATGTGCTGGTCGTTCGCCTGTGTCTGATGTGCTGGTCGTTCAACTATGATGTGCTGGTCGTTCACTTGTGCCTGATGTGCTGGTCGTTCACTTGTGTCTGATGTGCTGGTCGTTCACCTGTGTCTGATGTGCTGGTCGTTCACCCGTATCTGATGTGCTGGTCGTTCACCTGTGCCTGGTGTGCTGGTCGTTCACCTGTGTCTGATGTGCTGGTCGTTCACCTGTGTCTGATGTGCTGGTCGTTCACCTGTGTCTGATTGCTGGTCGTTCACCTGTGTCTGATGCGCTGGTCGTTCACCTGCGTCTGATGCGCTGGTCGTTCACCTGCGTCTGATGTGCTGGTCGTTCACCTGCCTCTGATGTGCTGGTCGTTCACCTGCGTCTGATGTGCTGGTCGTTCACCTGTGTCTGATGTGCTGGTCGTTCACCTGTGTCTGATGTGCTGCTTCACCTGTCTGATGTGCTGGTCATTCACCTGTGTCTGATGTGCTGGTCGTTCGCCTGTGTCTGATGTGCTGGTCGTTCAACTGTGATGTGCTGGTCGTTCACTTGTGCCTGATGTGCTGGTCGTTCACCTGTGTCTGGTGTGCTGGTCGTTCACCTGTGTCTGTGCTGGTCGTTCACCTGTGTCTGATGTGCTGGTCGTTCACCTGTGTCTGATGTGCTGGTCGTTCACCTGTGTCTGATGTGCTGGTCGTTCACCTATGTCTGATGTGCTGGTCATTCACCAGTGTCTGAGGTGCTGGTCGTTTACCTGTGTCTGATGTGCTGGTCGTTCACCTGTGTCTGATGTGCTGGTCGTTCACCTGTGTCTGGTGTGCTGGTCGTTCACCTGTGTCTGGTGTGCTGGTCGTTCACCTGTGTCTGGTGTGCTGGTCGTTCACCTGTGTCTGATGTGCTGGTCGTTCACCTGTCTGATGTGCTGGTCGTTCACCTGTCTGATGTGCTGGTCGTTCACCTGTGTCTGATGTGCTGGTCGTTCACCTGTGTCTGATGTTCTGGTCGTTCGCCTGTGTCTGATGTACTGGTCGTTCGCCTGTGTCTGATGTGCTGGTCGTTCAACTGTGATGTGCTGGTCGTTCACTTGTGCCTGATGTGCTGGTCGTTCACCTGTGTCTGGTGTGCTGGTCGTTCACCTGTGTCTGTGCTGGTCGTTCACCTGTGTCTGATGTGCTGGTCGTTCACCTGTGTCTGATGTGCTGGTCGTTCACCTGTGTCTGATGTGCTGGTCGTTCACCTATGTCTGATGTGCTGGTCATTCACCAGTGTCTGAGGTGCTGGTCGTTCACCTGTGTCTGATGTGCTGGTCGTTCACCTGTGTCTGATGTGCTGGTCGTTCACCTGTGTCTGATGTGCTGGTCGTTCACCTGTGTCTGGTGTGCTGGTCGTTCACCTGTGTCTGGTGTGCTGGTCGTTCACCTGTGTCTGATGTGCTGGTCGTTCACCTGTCTGATGTGCTGGTCGTTCACCTGTCTGATGTGCTGGTCGTTCACCTGTGTCTGATGTGCTGGTCGTTCACCTGTGTCTGATGTTCTGGTCGTTCACCTGTGTCTGATGTGCTGGTCGTTCACCTGTGTCTGATGTGCTGGTCGTTCGCCTGTGTCTGATGTGCTGGTCGTTCGCCTGTGTCTGATGTGCTGGTCGTTCGCCTGTGTCTTATGTGCTGGTCGTTCAACTATGATGTGCTGGTCGTTCACTTGTGCCTGATGTGCTGGTCGTTCACCTGTGTCTGATGTGCTGGTCATTCACCTGTGTCTGAGGTGCTAGTCGTTCACCTGTGTCTGATGTGCTGGTCGTTCACCTGCGTCTGGTGTGCTGGTCGTTCACCTGTGTCTGTGCTGGTCGTTCACCTGTGTCTGATGTGCTGGTCGTTCACCTGTGTCTGATGTGCTGGTCGTTCACCTGTGTCTGATGTGCTGGTCGTTCACCTGTGTCTGGTGTGCTGGTCGTTCACCTGTGTCTGATGTGCTGGTCGTTCACCTGTCTGATGTGCTGGTCGTTCACTGTCTGATGTGCTGGTCGTTCACCTGTCTGATGTGCTGGTTGTTCACCTGTGTCTGATGTGCTGGTCGTTCACCTGTGTCTGATGTTCTGGTCGTTCACCTGTGTCTGATGTGCTGGTCGTTCACCTGTGTCTGATGTGCTGGTCGTTCGCGTGTCTGATGTGCTGGTCGTTCGCCTGTGTCTGATGTGCTGGTCGTTCAACTATGATGTGCTGGTCGTTCACTTGTGCCTGATGTGCTGGTCGTTCACTTGTGTCTGATGTGCTGGTCGTTCACCTGTGTCTGATGTGCTGGTCGTTCACCTGTATCTGATGTGCTGGTCGTTCACCTGTGCCTGGTGTGCTGGTCGTTCACCTGTGTCTGATGTGCTGGTCGTTCACCTGTGTCTGATGTGCTGGTCGTTCACCTGTGTCTGATTGCTGGTCGTTCACCTGTGTCTGATGCGCTGGTCGTTCACCTGCGTCTGATGCGCTGGTCGTTCACCTGCGTCTGATGTGCTGGTCGTTCACCTGCCTCTGATGTGCTGGTCGTTCACCTGCGTCTGATGTGCTGGTCGTTCACCTGTGTCTGATGTGCTGGTCGTTCACCTGTGTCTGATGTGCTGCTTCACCTGTCTGATGTGCTGGTCATTCACCTGTGTCTGATGTGCTGGTCGTTCGCCTGTGTCTGATGTGCTGGTCGTTCAACTGTGATGTGCTGGTCGTTCACTTGTGCCTGATGTGCTGGTCGTTCACCTGTGTCTGGTGTGCTGGTCGTTCACCTGTGTCTGTGCTGGTCGTTCACCTGTGTCTGATGTGCTGGTCGTTCACCTGTGTCTGATGTGCTGGTCGTTCACCTGTGTCTGATGTGCTGGTCGTTCACCTATGTCTGATGTGCTGGTCATTCACCAGTGTCTGAGGTGCTGGTCGTTCACCTGTGTCTGATGTGCTGGTCGTTCACCTGTGTCTGATGTGCTGGTCGTTCACCTGTGTCTGGTGTGCTGGTCGTTCACCTGTGTCTGGTGTGCTGGTCGTTCACCTGTGTCTGGTGTGCTGGTCGTTCACCTGTGTCTGATGTGCTGGTCGTTCACCTGTCTGATGTGCTGGTCGTTCACCTGTCTGATGTGCTGGTCGTTCACCTGTGTCTGATGTGCTGGTCGTTCACCTGTGTCTGATGTTCTGGTCGTTCGCCTGTGTCTGATGTGCTGGTCGTTCGCCTGTGTCTGATGTGCTGGTCGTTCGCCTGTGTCTGATGTGCTGGTCGTTCAACTATGATGTGCTGGTCGTTCACTTGTGCCTGATGTGCTGGTCGTTCACCTGTGTCTGATGTGCTGGTCATTCACCTGTGTCTGAGGTGCTGGTCGTTCACCTGTGTCTGATGTGCTGGTCGTTCACCTGCGTCTGGTGTGCTGGTCGTTCACCTGTGTCTGTGCTGGTCGTTCACCTGTGTCTGATGTGCTGGTCGTTCACCTGTGTCTGATGTGCTGGTCGTTCACCTGTGTCTGATGTGCTGGTCGTTCACCTGTGTCTGGTGTGCTGGTCGTTCACCTGTGTCTGATGTGCTGGTCGTTCACCTGTCTGATGTGCTGGTCGTTCACTGTCTGATGTGCTGGTCGTTCACCTGTCTGATGTGCTGGTTGTTCACCTGTGTCTGATGTGCTGGTCGTTCACCTGTGTCTGATGTTCTGGTCGTTCACCTGTGTCTGATGTGCTGGTCGTTCACCTGTGTCTGATGTGCTGGTCGTTCGCGTGTCTGATGTGCTGGTCGTTCGCCTGTGTCTGATGTGCTGGTCGTTCAACTATGATGTGCTGGTCGTTCACTTGTGCCTGATGTGCTGGTCGTTCACTTGTGTCTGATGTGCTGGTCGTTCACCTGTGTCTGATGTGCTGGTCGTTCACCTGTATCTGATGTGCTGGTCGTTCACCTGTGCCTGGTGTGCTGGTCGTTCACCTGTGTCTGATGTGCTGGTCGTTCACCTGTGTCTGATGTGCTGGTCGTTCACCTGTGTCTGATTGCTGGTCGTTCACCTGTGTCTGATGCGCTGGTCGTTCACCTGCGTCTGATGCGCTGGTCGTTCACCTGCGTCTGATGTGCTGGTCGTTCACCTGCCTCTGATGTGCTGGTCGTTCACCTGCGTCTGTGCTGGTCGTTCACCTGTGTCTGATGTGCTGGTCGTTCACCTGTGTCTGATGTGCTGGTCGTTCACCTGTGTCTGATGTGCTGGTCGTTCACCTGTGTCTGATGTGCTGGTCGTTCACCTGTCTGATGTGCTGGTCGTTCACCTGTGTCTGATGTGCTGGTCGTTCACCTGTGTCTGATGTGCTGGTCGTTCACCTGTGTCTGATGTGCTGGTGGTGTCCACATTGTTTTCCCTTAACGTGTGTTTGCTAACTGTTGATGGGACCAAGTATCTTCTCGGTGTTTCCAGTTGTCAGTCAAGTCTGAGGGAACAGTTGTGCTGAAATTACTGATAATTTACCCCACAATCCCCACAACAGTAGTGGAAGTCTCTCTTTCTTAATGCAGGTGAAATCTTTTCATAAATTTCCTTGAATTTTAGAATCTGGGAATATCTTGTTCGCCAATCCAGTAAGTAGGAGTGTTATCGTCTTCCAGTTTCGCCGCCATCTTGACAGGTTAATGCATTGTTCATGGGTCAGCGGAGAAGTATGTCTGACACTTTACTGAATTGAATTTTTTTTTCTTCCTGACAGGTTTCGTAAATTTTGAATGTTTCCGTAATTGTTTATTAGTATGTTGTAACAATTTTCACGTTTGAATTGGTTGTCAGTGATAGTTGGTGGCTCTGGTGAATACCACACTCGTCTATAATAATAATAATAATAATAATAATAATAATAATAATAATGATAATAATAATGGTATACAATACTGGCAGGTTGATGAATAAGACACATGGGTAACAGCTGGCCATCTTTATTTCCGAAACGTTTCGCTGTCACCTCTGTATTCGACTGAAGAAGCGTACTGTGTAAAAGAAATGTTTCCACAATCAAGATATCCAACAATTACTACGTATTTTACTCCTTCACCAGACTCGTGGTATTCACACTTGTTTACGTGCATGTGTATCCCAACTGATGATTCCAGAGATCATTGTTCCCGCAACTCGGTCTCTGATCTACACACTCAAGACTGTTGGTGCTACGTGCAACCGATTACTAACCCTTTAAACAAATTGATGATTATTAAGACATAAGTATTGAAAGCGTTTCACCATTATTTTTTTTAATTTAATACAGAGCATATAAACTGGAGGCAGTAGATACTGAGGTAATCAGTCCCTCAGTCTTGGGTCAGTCTTCAGTAGATACTGAGGTAATCAGTCCCTCAGTCTTGGGTCAGTCTTCAGTAGATACTGAGGTAATCAGTCCCTCAGTCTTGGGTCAGTCTTCAGTAGATACTGAGGTAATCAGTCCCTCAGTCTTGGGTCAGTCTTCAGTAGATACTGAGGTAATCAGTCCCTCAGTCTTGGGTCAGTCTTCAGTAGATACTGAGATAATCAGTCCCTCAGTCTTGGGTCAGTCTCCAGTAGATACTGAGGTAATCAGTCCCTCAGTCTTGGGTCAGTCTTCAGTAGATACTGAGGTAATCAGTCCCTCAGTCTTGGGTCAGTCTTCAGATTGATCCAGGCTACGAGACTGGACACTTCTATTAAAACTGTTGTACTACTATCACTGTCTTTGTGTCTTGGGTTTATATCCTCTGCATTGAATTGGAAAAACTTTTGGATGGGGAAATGTCTTCAGAAAAAAAAAGATATAATGCGTTACATATCTTCTTGTCTTCATTATATACCAGTTATTTGTAGAATGAAAATGCAAGATAACTGAACATTGATAATGGTCGTGGTCAAGGTATATCAAAGGTAAAGGTATTAATGTATTATTCTGCTTTTCTCATTGATCTCATATCTGCACTCTAATACCTGACTTGTGAACACTTTCGGGGTTTGGCTGTGCCAGTTATGTTGATTTCTTATATTATTAGTTTACAGCCTCCACGCGAGTTCGTACAGAATTATTTAATTCATTATTGTTTTCTTTAGTTTGTAATATCCGTTTCTAGCTCAGACTTGATCCCAAGGACACTTTTCAGTTAGGAAACAGTGTCAGTTTTATTGATTTATTTCTGTCTTAGCAGCTGTTTGATAAATTTATCTGCCGGACGGCTCTTGCGTAAGCCGAGTGACTTACACACTGGCTAGGAGTTTTACTACCACTCACTCGCCATGGGTTCTGATCCCTACCCGTTCCCTGGTTTTTCAGTATGGTTTCCTTGTAATGTTCATCCGTGTTCACATTGTGGAAAACATTAGCGAGTGTCTGTCACTTCTACTGTGACCCACCAGGTTTTGTGTTTAAATTTAATATACACGAGTACATGAGCAGTGTCATGGTCAGGTGTTAGTGTGGTGCAGGAGGTTTAGTAGTGGAGTCAGCTGTGTCAACCTTAATGAGGGTAGAGGATGGCTAGTGGTGCACTGCGCTCTGCCTCCTCCTATAGTTGATGTTTCTCTCTCTCTCTCTCTCTCTCTCTCTCTCTCTCTCTCTCTCTCTCTCTCTCTCTCTCTCTCTCTCTCTCTCTCTCTCTCTCTCTCTCTCTCTCTCTCTCTCCCCTCCCTCCCCCTCCCTCCCATCTCTCTCTCCCCATATTCTAGCTGCCTCCCAGCAGAGTAAAAAGATTGGTACCCTCAAGGCACAGCTCTCTGTTGAAGATAGCAAAGCAAGCATAAAAGTTGCCTCATTAAAACATTGATAAATTGCAGATATCAATTTAGTTTTCCAGTGGGGAAAATGAAAAGGAAGCCTGTTAAATGTTTTGCACTCTGGCAAGACTGCTGGTCTTTTCTTTTTTGTCTCTTAAACACGTAAGACGACAATTATATCCTACAAACCTCTACTTCCAGTATACACTTTATTTTTCTGTGCGTTTCTTATTGTTTTTTACTCTTTCTATTATTCTTTTCTCATCTTCGATGCCAGGTTTGAGACCGGGTCGCAGGAGCCATGATCATTGGAACTATATAGCGGATATAACCCATATATAAATAATTCTAACTGTACTGTATATAATACGAGCACTATATAATACGCAGGCATGGACTAT
The DNA here is from genome assembly GCF_038502225.1 of Cherax quadricarinatus. Classification (NCBI taxonomy): domain Eukaryota; kingdom Metazoa; phylum Arthropoda; class Malacostraca; order Decapoda; family Parastacidae; genus Cherax; species Cherax quadricarinatus. The sequence goes on along the minus strand of NC_091320.1, from coordinate 26,500,441 downwards.
GTGCGGCCAGCAGTAACAGCCTGGTTGATCAAGCCTTGAACCATCCTGCGGCCTGGTCATGGACCAGGGCGCGGGGGCGTTGACCCCCCAGAACACCCTCCAGGTAGACCATCTTATAGAACGAAAGGAACATGTGAAAGTTAGGAAGAATAATCTCAGATGACCTATGATTAAGAGAACAAAATAAGATGAATGTAGCAACCACACGAAGGTTATAAGAAATCCAAGCAAGTTCTGCAAATTCTGGTACTAGTCAGATCCCTCGTGCTAGTCAGATCCCTCGTGCTAGTCAGATCCCTCGTGCTCTCTCGTCTAGAACATTGTCCTTTGATCACAGCTCATTCCAAACAAGATAGATATCAGAACTGGAAAATGCACTGATAACATTTTCTGGTAACAAAGAATAAATAAAACACTTAAACTCTTACATTTTCTGGTAACAAAGAATAAATAAAACACTTAAACTCTTACATTTTCTGGTAACAAAGAATAAATAAAACACTTAAACTCTTGGAAACGTCTCAGAATCTGTTAAGACTTATCCGGTCGTCAGGCTCACTGTCTCTGTTTTACACACTCCTGCATGTTACTGCTGCCTTGTGTTGCTTGTTGATGTTGCTTGGTCATGTATGATGTTTCATTGGCGATGCTACATTTTGTTTTGTGATGTTTATGCTGCTTTGTGTTGTTTGATGTTGCATGTTGATGTTAGCTGGTGGTATGTGATGTTCCACTGGTGATGTTGCATGTTGATGTTAGCTGGTGGTATGTGATGTTCCACTGGTGATGCTGCATGTTGATGTTAGCTGGTGGTATGTGATGTTCCACTGGTGATGCTGCATGTTGATGTTAGCTGGTGGTATGTGATGTTCCACTGGTGATGCTGCATGTTGATGTTAGCTGGTGGTATGTGATGTTCCACTGGTGATGCTGCATGTTGATGTTAGCTGGTGGTATGTGATGTTCCACTGGTGATGCTGCATGTTGTGTGTAGAAGTCGTATTCTCCACACTAGTAAAGAGCCACACTGTTAGGTGGAATGTGTGGAACTGTTTTACTCTCCTTGGGCGAAAGTGCGCATTATAAAGCTCTGGGCAGAATGGCACATTAAAAAAAAAAAAAAAACTGAGCAAAACAGTGTACAATAACAGCTCCCCTGAGAGCGAAACAGCCTCCCTGTGAAGATTTGTTCAACATGCGTCTGTGTTCACTGTGCATAAGTTGTGAATAGTTGCAGTTGATGTTTTGTTCCAGCCGCTGTAGTGGTGTTGATGCACTGTGACGGCGTTAGTGCACTGTGATGATGGTGGTGCACTGTGACGGTGTAAGTGCACTGTGATGGTGTTGGTGCACCGCCACTGTCATGCCGGGCACCACCACCACTGTCATGCCAGGCACCACCGCCACTGTCTTGCCAGGCAACACCACCACTGTCATGCCAGGCACCACCGCCACTGTCTTGCCAGGCAACACCACCACCACTGTCATGCCAGGCACCACCACCACTATCATGCCAGGCACCACCACTATCCTGCCAGGCACCACCACCACTGTCATGCCAGGCACCACCACCACTGTCATGCTAGGCACCACCACCGTCATGCCAGGCACCACCACCACTCATGCCAGGCACCACCACCACCACCACTGTCATGCCAGGCACCACCACCACCACTGTTATGCCAGGCACCACCACCACCACTGTCATGCCAGGCACCACCACCACCACTTTCATTCCAGGCACCATCACCACCACCACTTTCATTCCAGGCACCACCACCACTGTCATGCCAGGCACCACCACCACCACTGTCATGCCAGGCACCACCACCACTGTCATACCAGGCACCACCACCACCACCACTGTCATGCCACGCACCACCACCACCACCACTGTCATGCTGGGCACCACCACTGTCATGCCAGGCAACACCACCACCACTGTCATGCCTAGCATCACCACCACCACTGTCATGCCAGGCACCACCACCACCACCACCACTGTCATGCCAGGCACCACCACCACTGTTATGCCAGGCACCACCACCACCACCACTGTCATGCCAGGCACCACCACCACCACCACTGTCATGCCAGGTACCACCACCACTGTCATGCCAGGTACCACCGCCACCACTGTCATGCCAGGCACCACCACCACTGTCATGCCAGGCACCACCACCACTGTCATGCCAGGCACCACCACCACTGTCATTCCAGGCACCACCACCACCACTGTCATGCCAGGCACCACCACCACCACTGTCATGCCAGGTACCACCACCACTGTCATGCCAGGTACCACAACCACTGTCATGCCAGGTAACACCACCACCACTGTCATGCCAGACAACACCACCACCACTGTCATGCCAGGCACCACAACTGTCATGCCAGGCACCACCACCACTGTCATTCCAGGCACCACCACCACCACTCATGCCAGGCACCACCACCACCACTGTCATGCCAGGTACCACCACCACTGTCATGCCAGGTAACACCACCACCACTGTCATGCCAGGCACCACCACCACTGTCATGCTAGGCACCACCACCACCACTCATGCCAGGCACCACCACCACCACTGTCATGCCAGGCACCACCACCACCACCACTGTCATGCCAGGCACCACCACCACCACTTTCATGCCAGGCACCACCACCACCACTGTCATGCCAGGCACCACCACCACCACCACTGTCATGCCAGGCACCACCACCACCACTGTCATGTCAGGCACCACCACCACCACTGTCATGTCAGGCACCACCATCATTGTCATACCAGGCACCACAACTGTCATGCCAGGCACCACCACCACTGTCATGCCAGGCACCACCAGCACCTCTGTCATGCCAGGCACCACCAGCACCTCTGTCATGCCAGGCACCACCACCACCACTGCAATGTCAGGCACCACTACCACCACTGTCATGTCAGGCACCACCACCACTGTCATGCCAGGCACCACCACCACCACCACCACTGTCATGTCGGGCACCACCACCACCACTGTCATGCCGGGCACCACCACCACCGTCATGCCAGGCACCACCACCATCACCACTGTCATGCCAGGCACCACCACTGTCATGTCAGGCACCACCACCACCACTGTCATGCCAGGCACCACCACCACCGTCATGCCAGGCACCACCACTGCCATGCCAGGCACCACCACCACCGTCATGCCAGGCACCACCACTGTCATGCCAGGCACCACCACCACCACTGTCATGCCAGGCACCACTACCACCACTGTCATGCCAGGCACCACCACCACCGTCATGCCAGGCACCACCACCACTGTCATGCCAGGCACCACCACCACCACTGTCATGTCAGGCACCACCACTGTCATGTCAGGCACCACCACCACCACTGTCATGCCAGGCACCACCACCACTGTCATGCCAGGCACCACCACCACCGTCATGCCAGGCACCACCACCACTGTCATGTCAGGCACCACCACTGTCATGCCAGGCACCACCACCACCACTGTCATGCCAGGCACCACCACCACCACTGTCATGCCAGGCACCACCACCACCACCACTGTCATGCCAGGCACCACCACCACTGTCATGTTAGGCACCACCACTGTCATGCCAGACACCACCACTGTCATGTCAGGCACCACCACTGTCATGCCAGGCACCACCATAACCACTGTCATGCCAGGCACCACCACCACCACTGTCATGCCAGGCACCACCACCACCACTGTCATGCCAGGCACCACCACCACTGTCATGCCAGGCACCACCACTGTCATGTCAGGCACCACCACTGTCATGTCAGGCACCACCACTGTCATGTCAGGCACCACCACTGTCATCCCAGGCACCACCACTGTCATGCCAGGCACCACCACCACTGTCATGCCAGGCACCACAACTGTCATGTCAGGCACCACCACTGTCATGTCAGGCACCACCACTGTCATGTCAGGCACCACCACCACTGTCATGCCAGGCACCACCACTGTCATGCCAGGCACCACCACCACTGTCATGCCAGGCACCACCACCACCACTGTCATGCCAGGCACCACCACCACTGTCATGCCAGGCACCACCACTGTCATGCCAGGCACCACCACTGTCATGCCAGGCACCACCACCACTGTCATGCCAGGCACCACCACTGGTATTAATCAGCCTGTCATGTTTAGTGTTGTATCACTCTCAACATAAAAGGTTTTCCAAATATTTTATAGATGGAAAATTATATTGATTGATGACTGCAGCGTGCAATATAAATACACGGGGCGGAGGGGAGAGGGGAGGGAGGGGGGTTGAGGGAGGGGAGATGGGAGGGGGGAAGAGGGGAGGGAGGGAAGAGGGGAGGGAAGGGGGGAGAGGGAGGGAGGGCGGGGAGATAGAGGGAGGGAGGGAAGAAGGGGAGAGAGAGGGAGAGGAAAGAGAGAGGGAGGAAACTTAAGAAGAAAATCTACTTATGTCTTAACTCTATATTACATAAGAACTAACAGATCCATTATAATGAAATGTGTCAAGTTGTTTAAAACATACCCGTGGAGAAAGTTGTTTAAAACATACCCGTGGAGAAAGTTGTTTAAAACATACCCATGGAGAAAGTTGTTTAAAACATACCCGTGGAGAAAGTTGTTTAAAACATACCCGTGGAGAAAGTTGTTTAAAACATACCCATGGAGAAAGTTGTTTAAAACATACCCGTGGAGAAAGTTGTTTAAAACATACCCGTGGAGAAAGTTGTTTAAAACATACCCGTGGAGAAAGTTGTTTAAAACGTACCCGTGGAGAAAGTTGTTTAAAACATACCCGTGGAGAAAGTTGTTTAAAACATACCCATGGAGAAAGTTGTTTAAAACATACCCGTGGAGAAAGTTGTTTAAAACATACCCGTGGAGAAAGTTGTTTAAAACATACCCGTGGAGAAAGTTGTTTAAAACATACCCGTGGAGAAAGTTGTTTAAAACATACCCGTGGAGAAAGTTGTTTAAAACATACCCGTGGAGAAAGTTGTTTAAAACATACCCGTGGAGAAAGTTGTTTAAAACATACCCGTGGAGAAAGTTGTTTAAAACATACCCGTGGAGAAAGTTGTTTAAAACATACCCATGGAGAAAGTTGTTTAAAACATACCCGTGGAGAAAGTTGTTTAAAACATACCCATGGAGAAAGTTGTTTAAAACATACCCGTGGAGAAAGTAACAAGGTCGGTAGAGTGTCAATGTTACTGCTAGACTAAGGCTAGGTTATAAGTATCTGGCAGTACTGTTGTTACTGCTAGACTAAGGCTAGGTTATAAGTATCTGGCAGTACTGTTGTTACTGCTAGACTAAGGCTAGGTTATAAGTATCTCTGGCAGTACTGTTGTTACTGCTAGACTAAGGCTAGGTTATAAGTATCTCTGGCAGTACTGTTGTTACTGCTAGACTAAGGCTAGGTTATAAGTATCTGGCAGTACTGTTGTTACTGCTAGACTAAGGCTAGGTTATAAGTATCTGGCAGTACTGTTGTTACTGCTAGACTAAGGCTAGGTTATAAGTATCTCTGGCAGTACTGTTGTTACTGCTAGACTAAGGCTAGGTTATAAGTATCTCTGGCAGTACTGTTGTTACTGCTAGACTAAGGCTAGGTTATAAGTATCTCTGGCAGTACTGTTGTTACTGCTAGACTAAGGCTAGGTTATAAGTATCTCTGGCAGTACTGTTGTTACTGCTAGACTAAGGCTAGGTTATAAGTATCTCTGGCAGTACTGTTGTTACTGCTAGACTAAGGCTAGGTTATAAGTATCTGGCAGTACTGTTGTTACTGCTAGACTAAGGCTAGGTTATAAGTATCTGGCAGTACTGTTGTTACTGCTAGACTAAGGCTAGGTTATAAGTATCTCTGGCAGTACTGTTGTTACTGCTAGACTAAGGCTAGGTTATAAGTATCTGGCAGTACTGTTGTTACTGCTAGACTAAGGCTAGGTTATAAGTATCTGGCAGTACTGTTGTTACTGCTAGACTAAGGCTAGGTTATAAGTATCTGGCAGTACTGTTGTTACTGCTAGACTAAGGCTAGGTTATAAGTATCTGGCAGTACTGTTGTTACTGCTAGACTAAGGCTAGGTTATAAGTGTCTCTGGCAGTACTGTTGTTACTGCTAGACTAAGGCTAGGTTATAAGTATCTCTGGAAGTACTGTTGTTACTGCTAGACTAAGGCTAGGTTATAAGTATCTGGCAGTACTGTTGTTACTGCTAGACTAAGGCTAGGTTATAAGTATCTCTGGAAGTACTGTTGTTACTGCTAGACTAAGGCTAGGTTATAAGTATCTGGCAGTACTGTTGTTACTGCTAGACTAAGGCTAGGTTATAAGTGTCTCTGGCAGTTCTGTTGTTATTGGTAGACTAAGGCTAGGTTATAAGCATCTCTGGCAGTACTGTTGTTACTGCTAGACTAAGGCTAGGTTATAAGTATCTCTGGCAGTACTGTTGTTACTGCTAGACTAAGGCTAGGTTATAAGTATCTGGCAGTACTGTTGTTACTGCTAGACTAAGGCTAGGTTATAAGTATCTGGCAGTACTGTTGTTACTGCTAGACTAAGGCTAGGTTATAAGTGTCTCTGGCAGTTCTGTTGTTACTGCTAGACTAAGGCTAGGTTATAAGCATCTCTGGCAGTACTGTTGTTATTGCTAGACTAAGGCTAGGTTATAAGTGTCTCTGGCAGTACTGTTGTTACTGCTAGACTAAGGCTAGGTTATAAATATCTCTGGCAGTACTGTTGTTACTGCTAGACTAAGGCTAGGTTATAAGTATCTCTGGCAGTACTGTTGTTACTGCTAGACTAAGGCTAGGTTATAAGCGTCTCTGGCAGTACTGTTGTTACTGCTAGACTAAGGCTAGGTTATAAGTGTCTCTGGCAGTACTGTTGTTACTGCTAGACTAAGGCTAGGTTATAAATATCTCTGGCAGTACTGTTGTTACTGCTAGACTAAGGCTAGGTTATAAGTATCTCTGGCAGTACTGTTGTTACTGCTAGACTAAGGCTAGGTTATAAGTATCTGGCAGTACTGTTGTTACTGCTAGACTAAGGCTAGGTTATAAGTATCTGGCAGTACTGTTGTTACTGCTAGACTAAGGCTAGGTTATAAGTATCTGGCAGTACTGTTGTTACTGCTAGACTAAGGCTAGGTTATAAGTATCTGGCAGTACTGTTGTTACTGCTAGACTAAGGCTAGGTTATAAGTATCTGGCAGTACTGTTGTTACTGCTAGACTAAGGCTAGGTTATAAGTATCTCTGGCATTACGGTCTGTATGGAGATGTCAGTAACATGAAATGCGGACAGGGGTCATACATTGGAACATCCACCCTTCAGACTCACCTCCATGCAAACCTTATAGGATGTGGCAAAACTCCGCATTGTTAAAGATAAGTTATGTGAAATCTTAAAGTTATATCCACATTTTGCATCGCCTGGATGAACAGACTATAGAGATTTCAACCCAGTTATGACCAATATTTTTTTGTGGTAATAAGACTTTTTTTTTTTTTGAGATTATATTCCTTACTGTATTGTGTACAACAACTATATGAAGAAATTGCAAAATACGAAATGACTAACATTTCTTTCTATTACGTAACAATGTTCAGTGGGGTCTGACAAACATCCATTGTGACCCCTGTAATCCTGTTTTTGTTTTTTTTGGCGCTACCACTCACAGGATGAACATGAGGTACAGAGTAAACTAGCAGGTCAGGCGGTTCAGTTAGGTTGTAATACTGTTTTAGATTCTGATGATGGATGAATAAGAATTCGAAATGTCAATACGTATACTTGATAACCTATGAAGATATTTAGTGCTCTTGACAGCCTTGATCCTGCGTTATGTAGTGAAGAACACTTTCCCGCGTACAACCTTATTTTTCTAATGTGTATTTTCACGCGCGCGCGCGCGCGCGCGCACACACACACACACACACACACACACACACACACACACACACACACACACACACACACACACACACACACACACACACACAGTTTGACACAGTTTGACACAGTTCCACACAAGAGATTGGTGCAAAAACTGGAGGACCAAGCAGGGATAACAGGGAAGGCACTACAATGGATCAGGGAATACTTGTCAGGAAGACAGCAGCGAGTCATGGTACGTGGCGAGGTGTCAGAGTGGGCACCTGTGACCAGCGGGGTCCCGCAGGGGTCAGTCCTAGGACCAGTGCTGTTTCTGGTATTTGTGAACGACATGACGGAAGGAATAGACTCTGAGGTGTCCCTGTTTGCAGATGACGTGAAGTTGATGAGAAGAATACACTCGATCGAAGACCAGGCAGAACTACAAAGGGATCTGGACAGGCTGCAGAACTGGTCCAGCAATTGGCTCCTGGAGTTCAATCCCACCAAGTGCAAAGTCATGAAGATTGGGGAAGGGCAAAGAAGGCCGCAAACGGAGTACAGTCTAGGGGGTCAGAGACTACAAACCTCACTCAAGGAAAAAGATCTTGGGGTGAGTATAACACCAGGCACATCTGAAGCGCACATCAACCAAATAACTGCTGCAGCATATGGGCGCCTAGCAAACCTCAGAACAGCATTCCGACATCTTAATAAGGAATCGTTCAGGACCCTGTACACCGTATACGTTAGGCCCATATTGGAGTATGCGGCACCAGTTTGGAACCCACACCTAGCCAAGCACGTAAAGAAACTAGAGAAAGTGCAAAGGTTTGCAACAAGACTAGTCCCAGAGCTAAGAGGTATGTCCTACGAGGAGAGGTTAAGGGAAATCAACCTGACGACACTGGAGGACAGGAGAGATAGGGGGGGCATGATAACGACATACAAAATACTGAGAGGAATTGACAAGGTGGACAAAAACAGGATGTTCCAGAGATTGGACACAGTAACAAGGGGACACAGTTGGAAGCTAAAGACACAGATGAATCACAGGGATGTTAGGAAGTATTTCTTCAGCCACAGAGTAGTCAGTAAGTGGAATAGTTTGGGAAGCGATGTAGTGGAGGCAGGATCCATACATAGCTTTAAGCAGAGGTACGATAAAGCTCACGGCTCAGGGAGAGTGACCTAGTAGCGATCAGTGAAGAGGCGGGGCCAGGAGCTCGGACTCGACCCCCGCAACCTCAACTAGGTGAGTACAACTAGGTGAGTACACACACACACACACACACACACACACACACACACACACACACACACACACACTCTCTCTCTCTCTCTCTCTCTCTCTCTCTCTCTCAAATATCTTTTTCTGAATTCTAAATAATAAGCATAATTTACCATGGACCACCACCTCGAATGCCTGACTTAGCATTTTTTTCTGTAAATATGACCCTCCTTGAATTCATTTCGTTAATTAAATTGTGCTCCTCAAGATGGCTTCCAATTGTATTGGTTTACTATTGGCTCAAATAATTTTCGTACTAAATCTCTTCCATCGAATTACCTACCACTGAGCTTGATCTCAAGGTCAGACGAATTGGTCAAGTCATTTGACGGTAGATATTTATATTCCGTTTTGTAGGTAGGATTTCCATTTGTCATGTTCTACGTATTTCATGGTGTCCCGTAGCTCGGTTGGTAGCGCACTCAGTTCACACATTGCAGACCGTAGTTCGATCCTCAGTACGGGTGGAAACATTCGGGCGCATTTCGTTAAGACACCTACTGTGCCTGTTTACCTTGCAGTAAGTAGGTACCTGGGTGTTAGTCGACTGGTGTGGGTCACATCCTCGGGGACAAAATTGACCTAATTTGCCCGAAACGCTCTGCATAATCAGGGGTGATGTCCGGAACGCCTGTATATACTTGTAGAAATTATTGTTATTATTATTATTATTATTATTATTATTATTATTATTATTATTATTATTTTGTAGTGATATATTGAGCTGACTAGTATGCGTCTCGGTAAGTTCCATCTCTGTAACAAATAATGTTATATGAATACCGATAGTTTGTATGTTATAAAGAGAGAGTAGAGTTATAGAAAACTTTATTTAGACAACTTGTCCTCTGTACAAGAGACTTTCTCCAAGTCAGTAGAATATACCTAGAGAAAGTAGAGTACATAAACAGGTTGTAGTTAGGAAGTGCTTCAAACTTTGATGGCTGGACTTGGCGATTGGCTCTGTTAACTGTATTGCCATGAGTTTGGTCAATTGGAAACCACCCTGGTTTTGCCCGATGGTTTTTAATTTGAGACGAGGAGAGTTTCTAAGCATTTCCTCTTAACTCTATCACTTTTCCCTAATAACTAGCTTGGCTTGAGATCATTAAATGGTTATGAGAGTTGCTGTGTCGAATGCAGTCATTGTTTGAGTTGTGAATCCTGGCGGCATACTTGTGTTTATTCTAACATTCCAATGGCTTGATTGGTAACGTACTCAGCTCACTGAGGGTCCGTGGTTCAATCCCTGACACGGGTGAAAACATTGGGGATGTTTCCTTATACCCGTTGCTTCTCTTCGTCTAGTAGTAAATTGTTACTTGGTTGTTAGTTGAATGTTGTCGGTGGCATCCCGGGAGTGGTAGTATATCTTAGGGCTGAGTTTTGAAATGAGCTGAAGTAGGATAACAGCTCTTAGCCTGTAAATCTGATGTATATATAAAAAAAAAAGTGTTGTTAGGACTTTGGCAGTTTCTTCCACATATGTTTATCACATCCTCCACATAGGCTTTTGTACTGGAACAGTACACAAATAGCCTGCACATAGAAGAGTAAAACTTATGCATTTTATGGGAAAGGTAAGCCAAATCATATTTTTTCAAGTAGCATAAAGGCGTATTTTAGCTAGAAATTGAGGTTTGTCAGAAAATGCTTGAAACCGCACTAAATCGTCGAAACTTATAACTACGTTTCGGGCGAAACGTAGTTATTAGTTTCCACGATTTATTGCGGTTTCAAGCATTTTCTGACAAATCTCAATTTTTAGCTAAAATACGCATTTACGCTACTTGAAAAAATATGATTTGGCTTACTTTTCCCATACAATGTATAAGTTTCATTTTGCCATGTGCGTGTTATCTTTGTTGTACACACCACCAGTATTTGCTTCATGGTGGTGGGTTTTGTTTCTCTGTTTTGTAAGCTCACGTATTGTAGACGAGGTGATGACTGACACTCTCTTGGTCTGGTTTAGAATTTGTGACGTTGGAGAATACGTATCCTAGAGCTAAGAAAAACGAACTGTAATAAAAGACTAAAGGAAAGAAACTGAACTATCATGCAAAAAAGATGGTGCAATAGAAGGCATGATTACTACGTGCACGATCTTGATTTTTTACAGGTGCATAAACTCGACCCCCAGCGAACACAACTGGGTGAGTGCGCACCACCATCTCACCAGTACATAAATCCCACCCCAGTTCCTGTTCTCCCACCCTCCACTTCTTGTTTTCAAGAGCCCCAGTGTGATAGAGTGGAAACTTGACTATTTCTCAGAAGCAATGTCTTCCATCTGAGCTGCAAGTGTGTGTCTGGCGCAGTGAAGCAAACACCAACATACCCGCATCATCTCCAAGGAAATCGGGAACCGAAGCATGACTGAGAGGGAGAGTTAGTTAAAATAGTCAACTGTCAATAGTTGGAGTAGCCGAACACTGGGAAATGGTCGGGACATGACCTCGGGTGGCAGGGAAGGAGAGTGAAGAGGAAAGTGAAATGACAGGAGGAGGAAGAGGAGGGAAAGGAGGACTGACAGGTGGATGTAGAGAAATTTTCAAGGTTTAACGAATCTTACTGCCTCAAGTATTGCTGCTTTACTTCCCTTATAAAAAACTATTTGTTTCTTTTACAATCAGGTCAGTGTGTGTGTGTGTGTGTGTGTGTGTGTGTGTGTGTGTGTATGTGTATGTGTATGTGTATGTGTGTGTGTGTGTGTGTGTGTGTGTGTGTGTGTGTGTGTGTGTGTGTGTGTGTGTGTGTCGTTTAAAATTAAGTCCTTTCTAAAATTTTCTCGTGTATGTTTAAAGATAAATTTTATGTTAATGTAAATATTAATAATTTTGTACCAAAAGAACCTTACAAAACTTAGCAAACCTTATTATAACAACCGCAATTTAATTTATCCTAATCCAGCTTTATATATTTTAGATAAGTTTGCAATAATTTAATAACAAACACAATGAAATATATTTTTCGTTAAGTTCAGAATGATTTTTACGAAATTATTGCATACACAAATTTTCGCTTACCTTATCCGGCAAGAAGAGCATTTTTATTTAAGCCAAAATAGCAAGTTTTACCTATTCGGCACGATATATATATATATATATATATATATATATATATATATATATATATATATATATATATATATATATATATATATATATGTGTGTGTGTGTGTGTGTGTGTGTGTGTATATATATAGTAGTCCTGGTTTCTTCTGAGCGCCGTATGGGGCTGAGCGGTCTCTTCCTCTGTACGCTGTATGCGGCTGAGCGGTCTCCTTTCCTGAGCTGACTCCTTCCTCGCCCGCCCTCGCGCCCGCCCGCTGCAGCGCCTTCTGCAGCGTCGTCCGGATCGCCCCCGCTCCCAGAATTTTTTCCGATTTTCGATTTTTTTTTAATTTCATTTTCTTGTGCTCTCCATCTCCTTGGATCAAGTTTTTGAGGTTCCCTCTCCCACTTTCATCCCATCCCATTTTTTTTTTCGAATTTTTTTTTTAATTTCATTTTCTTATGATCTCCTTGGATCAACACCCTCCCTTACACCACCCCCATCCCAAATTTTTTTTTCGGATTTTTTTTATTTCATTTTCTTATGATCTCCATCTCCTTGGATCAAGTTTTTCTCGATACCAAATAATACAAAGACTCCATCTCCTTGGATCAAGTTTTTTGAATTCCCCCTCTGGGGTTAAGCATTCAAAATGGACTCCCACTTGCATCCCAAATTCCCTGCTCCAATTCCTCTGATCAACACCCTCCCACCATCCACTTCTACCCTCTATGTCCAAGTATTTCTGCTCGGATCAAGTTTTTCTCGATATCAATAATACAAAGACTCCATCTCCTTGGATCAAGTTTTTTTTTATTCCCCCTATGGGGTTTCGAATTTCTTATCATCTCCTTGGATCAAGTTTTTCTCGATATCAATAATACAAAGACTCCATCTCCTTGGATCAAGTTTTTTTTGGATTCCCCCCTCTGGGGGTAAGCATTCAAATGAACTCCCCCTATGGGGCATGGTACTTTCTCTTACTACAGGTCTAAACAAGTGTGACGTCACCCCACCAATGTTTACTTGGCGGTCAATGACGTCACGTGATGACCTCAAAAACACAGGCTGAATCTTGTCGACTTACCCCTATGTCAGTGACGTCACGTGATGACCTCAAAAACACAGGCTGAATCTTGTCGACTTCCCCCTATGTCAGTGACGTCACGTGATGACCTCAAACACACAGGCTGAATCTTGTCGACTTCCCCCTATGTCAGTGACGTCACGTGATGACCTCACACACACAGGCTGAATCTTGTCGACTTCCCCCTATGTCAGTGACGTCACGTGATGACCTCACACACACAGGCTGAATCTTGTCGACTTCCCCCTATGTCAGTGACGTCACGTGATGACCTCACACACACAGGCTGAATCTTGTCGACTTCCCCCTATGTCAGTTACGTCACGTGATGACCTCACACACACAGGCTGAATCTTGTCGACTTCCCCCTATGTCAGTGACGTCACGTGATGACCTCACACACACAGGCTGAATCTTGTCGACTTCCCCCTATGTCAGTGACGTCACGTGATGACCTCACACACACAGGCTGAATCTTGTCGACTTCCCCCTATGTCAGTGACGTCACGTGATGACCTCACACACACAGGCTGAATCTTGTCGACTTCCCCCTATGTCAGTGACGTCACGTGATGACCTCACACACACAGGCTGAATCTTGTCGACTTCCCCCTATGTCAGTGACGTCACGTGATGACCTCACACACACAGGCTGAATCTTGTCGACTTCCCCCTATGTCAGTGACGTCACGTGATGACCTCACACACACAGGCTGAATCTTGTCGACTTCCCCCTATGTCAGTGACGTCACGTGATGACCTCACACACACAGGCTGAATCTTGTCGAGCAGACAATAACTTAAAATGCAGGATAACACTAATACACAATATTTTCATTTATTATACAACCAATGCATTTCATATGCATTTCTGGTAATACAACAAAAAAATACAAATTAATTGAAAAAAGGTACAATTCATTGACTAAAATCAACATATTTTTCTCTTGAAGAAATTCTATGCATTTTGTTGTGGATGATCTTGGTCATCACCATCTCACTCCATACATCTCACTCCATACATCTCACTCCATACATCTCACTCCATACATCTCACTCCATACATCTCACTCCATACATCTCACTCCATACATCTCACTCCATACATCTCACTCCATACATCTCACTCCATACATCTCACTCCATACATCTCACTCCATACATCTCACTCCATACATCTCACTCCATACATCTCACTCCATACATCTCACTCCATACATCTCACTCCATACATCTCACTCCATACATCTCACTCCATACATCTCACTCCATACATCTCACTCCATACATCTCACTCCATACATCTCACTCCATACATCTCACTCCATACATCTCACTCCATACATCTCACTCCATACATCTCACTCCATACATCTCACGCCATACATCTCACGCCATACATCTCACTCCATACATCTCACTCCATACATCTCACTCCATACATCTCACTCCATACATCTCACTCCATACATCTCACTCCATACATCTCACTCCATACATCTCTCTCCATACATCTCACTCCATACATCTCACTCCATACATCTCTCTCCATACATCTCACTCCATACACACATTTATCACAATACCAGGTCACTCTATGTCTCCTTATTAACTTAAAATTAACTTAAATGAAGTAACATAGGATAACACTAATATTTTCCATTTTAAAGTATTACATTTTCTTCATTACATTAATTCTCAGTATTACACATTTCATATACAACATAGGGAAAACATTACACATTTTCACTCTTAACCCAGGATAACCCAAGTAATTCCACATTTTTTCGTTAATGCCCACAACAATCCACAATTTCTTTACAAAATACAACACAAGATTCACTCTCCTCAAGTCTAGATATTTTTCTCGTTTTAACTATTTCATCAGAAAAAGTCTGGCGAATCTTATCTGACCGATCTCAGATAACATCTCAGGTCACTCCCCCACGAAGTAACCTTCTCTCTCTCCTTACCCCTTCTCCCCACCCCCCAAACTCTCATTCTCCCACCAACATCTCACAATTTTCACTCATAACCCACAAATTTTCTCGTTTTAACTATTTCATCAGAAAAAGTCACCACAACACTTACAACTTATAACCACTTTTCGATAAATTCACTAGTCACAATTTTACATATTACGAAGTTAATACGCAAACACAAACACACACACACACACACACACACACACACACACACACACACACAAACACACACATACACACCTACACACCTACACACCTACACACCTACACACACACAACAGGCCTAGTGTCTAATCGACATGTGCCTAGGACAGAATGGTAACTAACACACACACACACACACACACACACACACACCTCACTTTGAACACCTTCAAAACACTCTCATAAATCATTGAATACTCACAAAAATGCCTTTGAACATTTCCAGACAACACTGAAACACTTCCAAAATATCATTTTGAATACTCCCAAATAAGATTTGACATCTCTAATTTATCTACACTTATCATTAAATTACAACTCATTCCCCAAACTCCTCCCTCATTCTCCAGATTTTTACAACAGTATCACAAAAACTAACTCAAACACTTTGAAGAACACCAAAAACACCATCAATTACCTTTGAATACTCCAAAAACATCATTCGAACACCCCCAAATCACCACTGAATACTCCCAGAACACCTTCATAAATACTCTTGCACATCATTTGAACACCTTCAAAAACACCTTTGAATAGTCTCAAACACCATTTGAGTACTCCCAAATACACCACTGAATACAGTCAAAACACCACCAAAATCACCATAAACTAAGATCAACATCACAGACTAACACCCATTTTCACACAAATCCCCTCAAATCACTTTAACCAAGACGATTACCAATTTCTATGAGTACACTCACCTCCAACTAAGATATAACATGAGTGCAAAAAAGCATGAACACAATCCAAACACACACGAACACTTACAACAGAATCACCTCTTTTTCGGTATCTGTAGTTCGACAACAACGCCCACAACCCACAACACCCACATCCCACAAAACCCACAACCCACATCACCCACAACACCCACAACCCACATCACCCACAACACCCACAACAACAACCCACAACTTATAACCACTTTTTCGGCATCACTAGTTCGACAACAACACCCACAACCCACAACACCCCACAACCCACATCACCCACAACAACAACAACCCACTTATAACATCTTTTTTGGTATATCTTGTTCGACTACATTACCCACAACCCTCATCACTTACCAATTTATTCACAATTTTTCCTCTTTCGATACAAATTTTTCCCATTCTTTTTAATGAATCTTAAATGTAATACACATTCCTCCCTGCATTACTAAAATTCTAATAAAATCCTCTCCATACCCATCTCCTTGTATCCACATAAATTGATATTATACTCACAACAACTAATCTCACTACCCAACTACTACGACATGTTTCTACACCCTCCATTCTTTTCCAATATATCATAACTTTTCACTTCTATAATTTCTTTTAAAATATTCACACATTACCTTTATTTTCAGTAAAATCCCCCCATATTTCATTAAATTTCTAATACAACCCTCCCCATACCCCTCTCCATCTCACCCACATTTCTTCACATCCACTCACCCATCTCCCAACACACCTCTTCTGAACACACACAAAAATCACATTTCACATCCACAAATGCATCTCATCACCCATCTCAAATCCACTAAAATCACTGTAACCAAGATATTCACAAAATTCTATGACCACCTAACACACACACACACACACACACACACACACACACACACACACACACACACACACACACACACACACACACACACACACCTCACTTTGAACACCTTCAAAACACTCTCATACATCATCATTTGAGACCACCTTTTCTCAATATCTCTTAAGAAATATTCTCTCATCCACAACCTTTATCTAAGAAATATTCTCTCATCCACAACCTTTATCATCTCACTACAGAACAACCCCAAGATTGCTTCGAACACTCTCATAAATCATTTGAATACTCACATAAACACCTTTGAACATTTCCAAACAACACTGAAGCACTTCCAAAATATCATTTTGAATACTCCAAAATAAGATTTATCATCTCTAATTTATCTACACTTACACATTTCATTAACTGAAATTACAACACATCCACCATACTACTCCCTCAGTCTCCAGACTTTACAACATTATCACAAAAACTAACTCATACACTTATGACATGAGACATTTTACCAAAAGTAACACAAACACACCCACACACACCACACTTTACTTTGTACAACACCAAAAACAACATCAATTACCTTTGATTACTCCAAAAACATCATTTGAACACATTCAAAAACATCAACAAACTCCTTTGAATACTTCCAAAACACCACTGAATACTCCCAAAACACCACTGAATACTCCCAAAACACCACTGAATACTACCAAAACAGCACCGAATACTGCCCAAACAACACTAAAAATCACCAGAAACTAAGATCAACACCACCAACTAACACCCATTTTATAGAAATCCCCTCAAATCACTAACCAAGACGATCCCACTCACCTCAGACTATTATATAACATGAGCGCAAAAAAAAAAAACATTCTCATAAATCTTTTGAATACTCACAAAAAGACCCCCTTTGAACATTTCCAAACAACACCGAAAACACTTACAACAGGATCACCACCAACTGAAAACATAACATGTACACACACACACACACAAAAAAAACAAAAAAAAAAAACTATGACATCCATCAACTATCATCAATGACCACTCACCTCAAAACCACTAAGATCGCAGAAAACACTCATTTTTATAAACACTCACACAAAAAATCACAATCACCAACTCCATACAATATCTAATACACTCCCCTCACTACCACCAATACATACCAGCACAGATAGGGATACCTCCCATGACATCACACTCCATCCTGTGTTTACTTGGCGATCAGCGACGTCACACCCAAACACCTTGTTTCAACCTGTTATATCTCCAATATCTAAGATCACCACAATCAAGACGTGTACCAAATTCTTTAACCCCACCACTAAAGATCACACATTTTTATACACATTCTCTTAAAACATCATCATAACGAAGATCACTAAAACTATCTATACTTTTACTAAGATCACATAACATTATGTTTTCTCTAACTCACCCACCAATTTACATTCTCATTCACACTTACACATTTCATTAACCGAAATTACATCTCATCCACCAAACTCCTCCCTCATTCTCCAGACTTTAAAACATTAGCACAAAAAAAGCTAACTCATACACTTATGACATGAGACATTTTACCAAAAGTAACACAAACACACCCACACACACCACACTTTACTTTGTACAACACCAAAAACAACATCAATTACCTTTGATTACTCCAAAAACATCATTTGAACACATTCAAAAACATCAACAAACTCCTTTGAATACTTCCAAAACACCACTGAATACTCCCAAAACACCACTGAATACTCCCAAAACACCACTGAATACTACCAAAACAGCACCGAATACTGCCCAAACAACACTAAAAATCACCAGAAACTAAGATCAACACCACCAACTAACACCCATTTTATAGAAATCCCCTCAAATCACTAACCAAGACGATCCCACTCACCTCAGACTATTATATAACATGAGCGCAAAAAAAAAAAACATTCTCATAAATCTTTTGAATACTCACAAAAAGACCCCCTTTGAACATTTCCAAACAACACCGAAAACACTTACAACAGGATCACCACCAACTGAAAACATAACATGTACACACACACAAAAAAAAAAAAAAAAAAAAAAAAACTAAGACATCCATCAACTGTCATCAATGACCACTCACCTCAAAACCACTAAGATCGCAGAAAACACTCATTTTTATAAACACTCACACAAAAAATCACAATCACCAACTCCATACAATATCTAATACACTCCCCTCACTACCACCAATACATACCAGCACAGATAGGGATACCTCCCATGACATCACACTCCATCCTGTGTTTACTTGGCGATCAGCGACGTCACACCCAAACACCTTGTTTCAACCTGTTATATCTCCAATATCTAAGATCACCACAATCAAGACGTGTACCAAATTCTTTAACCCCACCACTAAAGATCACACATTTTTATACACATTCTCTTAAAACATCATCATAACGAAGATCACTAAAACTATCTATACTTTTACTAAGATCACATAACATTATGTTTTCTCTAACTCACCCACCAATTTACATTCTCATTCACACTTACACATTTCATTAACCGAAATTACATCTCATCCACCAAACTCCTCCCTCATTCTCCAGACTTTAAAACATTAGCACAAAAAAAGCTAACTCATACACTTATGACATGAGACATTACCATAACTAATACACTAACTAACTTTGAACCAACTCTGAACACCAAAACACCACTGAACATCTTCAAAAATACTCTGCACATCTTCAAAAATACTCTGCACATCATTTGAACACCTTCAAAAACACCATCAAACACCTCCGAATACTCCCAAAACACTACTGAAAACTACCAAATCACCACTGAATAGTACCAAAACACCGTCAAAATCACCAGAAACTAAGTTTAGCATCACCAGCTAACACCCATTTATAGAAATTCCCCTCAAATCACGATAACCAAGAACTCCCTCCCCATGGGCACAAAAAGAAAAAAAAAATGAACACAAACCTAATTCGTAAACACTTAGTACATGATCACCATCAACTGAAAACATGTCTTGTACACACACAAATCTAAGACAACCACTAACAACAAAACACCCATGTTCACTTACCTCAAAAACCACTGATATCACAGAAAACACTCATTTTTTATAAGCATTCACACAAAAAATCATATTTGACAATATCTAAGCGCACTCACCTCACTACCACCAACACACGATGTCATACCCCACAGGACCGGCGAGGTCACCTCCAGTGACGTCACACACCCATCTGTGTTTACTTGGTGGTCAGTAACATCACACCCAACCCACCTTGTTTCAACCTGTTGTACCCACAATATCTAATAACACTATAACCAAGACGATTACCAGATTTTATGACCCCACCACTAAGATCACTGAAAACACTCATTTTTATAAACATTCACACAAAAATCACGATCAGCAATTCCATATCATGTTTACCATCATCTATCAACACTCATCACCAAGATCACCAAAAATCTAATATCATGCATCTCAAAACTACTATGATCACTGAAAACACTTATTTTTTAAACATTCGCACAAAAATAAGACATACACAAAAAATACCACTACACTTCCACCAACATCTATAACATAACATGGGCACTATAACATATCACCATCACCAAAAAAAAAAAATAATACACAGACACCTGCAACTTATACATTTCAATCACAAATTTAAGACACGAGACATACACACCAAATCTAAGACATTTACCTCCAACTAAGACATTCACATCATAACTAAGACATACAACAAAACCTATACTTGACATTTGACAATAAATATAAGACATAAGCACAAAAAAAATTTACCATGTCATGAAACATTACCAGAACTAAGTCACACACCTCCAACTAATACACAGTCACTTTACTAAGTTCATGTTAACTATTCATCAACAAAAAATATTAATACAATTTACCAACCAAATTTATGTTATAATCATCGAACATAAAACTGTTTTACACATTTTTTCTCAAACTAAATATTCATACCACATTTATCATTTCTCACCTCTGTTGCATATCACATTCCTCACCCTCATCATCCCTAAAACATCCTTTCTTATTCATCCGTATATCACCTAGAGATGTTTTAACCCCGACGACCCATCACGACGTAGGAGCCAGAGCAACCATCACCACTCCAACACCACCTACTACACTCTGGCTCCTAATGTCATGATGGGTCGTCGGGATAAAATATCTCTAGGAGATATACAGATGAATAAGAAAAGATGTTTCAGGGATGATGAGGGTGAGGAATGTGATATGCACCGTAGGTGAGAAATGATAAATGTATGAATATTTAGTTTGAGAAAAAATGTGTAAAACAGTTTTATGTTCGATGATTATAACATAAATTTGGTTAGTAAATTGTATTAATATTTTTTGTTGATGAATAGTTAACATGAACTTAGTAAAGTGATTTTGTATTAGTTGGAGGTGTGTGACTTAGTTCTGGTAATGTTTCATGACATGGTAAAAATTTTTTGTGCTTATGTCTTATATTTATTGTCATATGTCAAGTATAGGTTTTGGTGTATGTCTTGGTTATGATGTGTATGTCTTAGTTGGAGGTGAATGTCTTAGATTTGGTGTGTATGTCTCGTGTCTTAAATTTGTGATTGAAATGTATAAGTTGCGGGTGTCTGTGTATTATTTTTTTTTTTTTTGGTGATGGTGATATGTTATAGTGCTCATGTTACGTTATAGATGTTGGTGGAAGTGTAGTGGTATTTTTTGTGTATCTTATTTTTGTGCGAATGTTTAAAAAATAAGTGTTTTCAGTGATCATAGTAGTTTTGAGATGCATGATCTTAGATTTTTGGTGATCTTGGTGATGAGTGTTGATAGATGATGGTAAACATGATATGGAATTGCTGATCGTGATTTTTGTGTGAATGTTTATAAAAATGAGTGTTTTCAGTGATCTTAGTGGTGGGGTCATAAAATCTGGTAATCGTCTTGGTTATAGTGTTCTTAGATATTGTGGGTACAACAGGTTGAAACAAGGTGGGTTGGGTGTGATGTTACTGACCACCAAGTAAACACAGATGGGAGTGTGACGTCACTGGAGGTGACCTCGCCGGTCCTGTGGGGTGTGACATCATGTGTTTGTGGTAGTGAGGTGAGTGCGCTTAGATATTGTCGAATATGATTTTTTGTGCGAATGTTTATAAAAAATGAGTGTTTTCTGTGATATTAGTGGTTTTTGAGGTAAGTGAATATGGGTGTTTTGTTGTTGGTGGTTGTCTTAGATTTATGTGTGTACAAGACATGTTTTCAGTTGATGGTGATCATGTACTAAGTGTTTGTGAATTAGGTTTGTGTTCATGTTTTTTTTTTTTTTTTTTTTTTGCGCCCATGGGGAGGGAGTTCTTGGTTATTGTGATTTGAGGGGATTTCTATAAATGGGAGTTAGCTGGTGATGCTAAACTTAGTTTCTGGTGATTTTGACGGTGTTTTGGTACTATTCAGTGGTGATTTGGTAGTTTTCAGTAGTGTTTTGGGAGTATTCGGAGGTGTTTGATGGTGTTTTTGAAGGTGTTCAAATGATGTGCAGAGTATTTTTGAAGATGTGCAGAGTATTTTTGAAGATGTTCAGTGGTGTTTTGGTGTTCAGAGTTGGTTCAAAGTTAGTTAGTGTATTAGTTATGGTAATGTCTCATGTCGTAAGTGTATGAGTTAGTTTTTTTGTGCTAATGTTGTAAAGTCTGGAGAATGAGGGAGGAGTTTGGTGGATGAGATGTAATTTCGGTTAATGAAATGTGTAAGTGTGAATGAGAATGTGAATTGGTGGGTGAGTTAGAGAAAACAAAATATGTGATCTTAGTAAAAGTATAGATAGTTTTAGTGATCTTCGTTATGATGTGTACAAAGATGTGTGATCTTAGTGGTGGGGTTAAAGAATTTGGTACACGTCTTGATTGTGGTGATCTTAGATATTGGAGATATAACAGGTTGAAACAAGGTGTTTGGGTGTGACGTCGCTGATCGCCAAGTAAACACAGGATGGAGTGTGATGTCATGGGAGGTATCCCTATCTGTGCTGGCATGTGTTGGTGGTAGTGAGGGGAGTGTATTAGATATTGTATGGAGTTGGTGATTGTGATTTTTTTGTGTGAATGTTTATAAAAATGAGTGTTTTCTGCGATCTTAGTGGTTTTGAGGTGAGTGGTCATTGATGATAGTTGATGGATGTCTTAGTTTGTGTGTGTGTGTGTGTGTGTGTGTGTGTGTGTGTGTGTGTGTGTGTGTGTGTGTGTGTGTGTGTGTGTGTGTGTGTGTGTGTGTGTGTACATGTTATGTTTTCAGTTGGTGGTGATCCTGTTGTAAGTGTTTTCGGTGTTGTTTGGAAATGTTCAAAGGGGGTATTTTTGTGAGTATTCAAATGATTTATGAGATTTTTTTTTTGCGCTCATGTTATATAATAGTCTGAGGTGAGTGGGATCGTCTTGGTTAGTGATTTGAGGGGATTTCTATAAAATGGGTGTTGGTGGTGTTGATCTTAGTTTCTGGTGATTTTTAGTGTTGTTTGGGCAGTATTCGGTG
Source organism: Cherax quadricarinatus (assembly GCF_038502225.1). Taxonomy (NCBI): domain Eukaryota; kingdom Metazoa; phylum Arthropoda; class Malacostraca; order Decapoda; family Parastacidae; genus Cherax; species Cherax quadricarinatus. The sequence goes on along the minus strand of NC_091320.1, from coordinate 26,476,782 downwards.
CTGTTTTGGTAGTATTCAGTGGTATTTTGGGAGTATTCAAAGGAGTTTGTTTATGTTTTTGAATGTGTTCAAATGATGTTTTTGGAGTAATCAAAGGTAATTGATGTTGTTTTTGGTGTTGTACAAAGTAAAGTGTGGTGTGTGTGGGTGTGTTTGTGTTACTTTTGGTAAAATGTCTCATGTCATAAGTGTATGAGTTAGTTTTTGTGATAATGTTGTAAAGTCTGGAGACTGAGGGAGTAGTATGGTGGATGTGTTGTAATTTCAGTTAATGAAATGTGTAAGTGTAGATAAATTAGAGATGATAAATCTTATTTTGGAGTATTCAAAATGATATTTTGGAAGTGCTTCAGTGTTGTTTGGAAATGTTCAAAGGTGTTTATGTGAGTATTCAAATGATTTATGAGAGTGTTCGAAGCAATCTTGGGGTTGTTCTGTAGTGAGATGATAAAGGTTGTGGATGAGAGAATATTTCTTAGATAAAGGTTGTGGATGAGAGAATATTTCTTAAGAGATATTGAGAAAAGGTGGTCTCAAATGATGATGTATGAGAGTGTTTTGAAGGTGTTCAAAGTGATGTGTGTGTGTGTGTGTGTGTGGGAGTGTGTGTGTGTGGGAGTGTGTGTGTCTGTGTGTGTGTGTGTGTGTGTGTGTGTGTGTGTGTGTGTGTGTGTGTGTGTTAGGTGGTCATAGGATTTTGTGAATATCTTGGTTACAGTGATTTTAGTGGATTTGAGATGGGTGATGAGATGCATTTGTGGATGTGAAATGTGATTTTTGTGTGTGTTCAGAAGAGGTGTGTTGGGAGATGGGTGAGTGGATGTGAAGAAATGTGGGTGAGATGGAGAGGGGTATGGGGAGGGTTGTATTAGAAATTTAATGAAATATGGGGGGATTTTACTGAAAATAAAGGTAATGTGTGAATATTTTAAAAGAAATTATAGAAGTGAAAAGTTATGATATATTGGAAAAGAATGGAGGGTGTAGAAACATGTCGTAGTAGTTGGGTAGTGAGATTAGTTGTTGTGAGTATAATATCAATTTATGTGGATACAAGGAGATGGGTATGGAGAGGATTTTATTAGAATTTTAGTAATGCAGGGAGGAATGTGTATTACATTTAAGATTCATTAAAAAGAATGGGAAAAATTTGTATCGAAAGAGGAAAAATTGTGAATAAATTGGTAAGTGATGAGGGTTGTGGGTAATGTAGTCGAACAAGATATACCAAAAAAGATGTTATAAGTGGGTTGTTGTTGTTGTGGGTGATGTGGGTTGTGGGGTGTTGTGGGTTGTGGGTGTTGTTGTCGAACTAGTGATGCCGAAAAAGTGGTTATAAGTTGTGGGGTGTTGTTGTGGGTGATGTGGGTTGTGGGTGATGTGGGTTTTGTGGGATGTGGGTGTTGTGGGTTGTGGGCGTTGTTGTCGAACTACAGATACCGAAAAAGAGGCGATTCTGTTGTAAGTGTTCGTGTGTGTTTGGATTGTGTTCATGTTTTTTTGCACTCATGTTATATCTTAGTTGGAGGTGAGTGTACTCATAGAAATTGGTAATCGTCTTGGTTAAAGTGATTTGAGGGGATTTGTGTGAAAATGGGTGTTAGTCTGTGATGTTCATCTTAGTTTATGGTGATTTTGACAGTGTTTTGACTGTATTCAGTGGTGTATTTGGGAGTACTCGAATGGTGTTTGAGACTATTCAAAGGTGTTTTTGAAGGTGTTCAAATGATGTGCAAGAGTATTTATGAAGGTGTTCTGGGAGTATTCAGTGGTGATTTGGGGGTGTTCGAATGATGTTTTTGGAGTATTCAAAGGTAATTGATGGTGTTTTTGGTGTTCTTCAAAGTAAAGTGTTTGAGTTAGTTTTTGTGATACTGTTGTAAAAATCTGGAGAATGAGGGAGGAGTTTGGGGAATGAGTTGTAATTTAATGAATATAAGTGTAGATAAATTAGAGATGTCAAATCTTATTTGGGAGTATTCAAAATGATATTTTGGAAGTGTTTCAGTGTTGTCTGGAAATGTTCAAAGGCATTTTTGTGAGTATTCAATGATTTATGAGAGTGTTTTGAAGGTGTTCAAAGTGAGGTGTGTGTGTACTCACCTAGTTGAGGTTGCGGGGGTCGAGTCCGAGCTCCTGGCCCCGCCTCTTCACTGATCGCTACTAGGTCACTCTCCCTGAGCCGTGAGCTTTATCATACCTCTGCTTAAAGCTATGTATGGATCCTGCCTCCACTACATCGCTTCCCAAACTATTCCACTTACTGACTACTCTGTGGCTGAAGAAATACTTCCTAACATCCCTGTGATTCATCTGTGTCTTCAGCTTCCAACTGTGTCCCCTTGTTACTGTGTCCAATCTCTGGAACATCCTGTCTTTGTCCTCCTTGTCAATTCCTCTCAGTATTTTGTATGTCGTTATCATGTCCCCCCTATCTCTCCTGTCCTCCAGTGTCGTCAGGTTGATTTCCTTTAACCTCTCCTCGTAGGACATACCTCTTAGCTCTGGGACTAGTCTTGTTGCAAACCTTTGCACTTTCTCTAGTTTCTTCACGTGCTTGGCTAGGTGTGGGTTCCAAACTGGTGCCGCATACTCCAATATGGGCCTAACATACACGGTGTACAGGGTCCTGAATGATTCCTTATTAAGATGTCGGAATGCTGTTCTGAGGTTTGCTAGGCGCCCACATGCTGCAGCAGTTATTTGGTTGATGTGCGCTTCAGGAGATGTGCCTGGTGTTATACTCACCCCAAGATCTTTTTCCTTGAGTGAGGTTTGTAGTCTCTGACCCCCTAGACTGTACTCCGTCTACGGCCTTCTTTGCCCTTCCCCAATCTTCATGACTTTGCACTTGGTGGGATTGAACTCCAAGAGCCAATTGCTGGACCAGGTCTGCAGCCTGTCCAGATCCCTTTGTAGTTCTGCCTGGTCTTCGATCGAGTGTGTGTGTGTGTGTGTGTGTGTGTGTGTGTGTGTGTGTGTGTGTGTGTGTGTGTGTGTGTGTTTGTGTGTGCGTATTAACTTCGTAATATGTAAAATTGTGACTAGTGAATTTATCGAAAAGTGGTTATAAGTTGTAAGTGTTGTGGTGACTTTTTCTGATGAAATAGTTAAAACGAGAAAATTTGTGGGTTATGAGTGAAAATTGTGAGATGTTGGTGGGAGAATGAGAGTTTGGGGGGTGGGGAGAAGGGGTAAGGAGAGAGAGAAGGTTACTTCGTGGGGGAGTGACCTGAGATGTTATCTGAGATCGGTCAGATAAGATTCGCCAGACTTTTTCTGATGAAATAGTTAAAACGAGAAAAATATCTAGACTTGAGGAGAGTGAATCTTGTGTTGTATTTTGTAAAGAAATTGTGGATTGTTGTGGGTATTAACGAAAAAATGTGGAATTATTTGGGTTATCCTGGGTTAAGAGTGAAAATGTGTAATGTTTTCCCTATGTTGTATATGAAATGTGTAATACTGAGAATTAATGTAATGAAGAAAATGTAATACTTTAAAATGGAAAATATTAGTGTTATCCTATGTTACTTCATTTAAGTTAATTTTAAGTTAATAAGGAGACATAGAGTGACCTGGTATTGTGATAAATGTGTGTATGGAGTGAGATGTATGGAGTGAGATGTATGGAGTGAGATGTATGGAGTGAGATGTATGGAGTGAGATGTATGGAGTGAGATGTATGGAGTGAGATGTATGGAGTGAGATGTATGGAGTGAGATGTATGGAGTGAGATGTATGGAGTGAGATGTATGGAGTGAGATGTATGGAGTGAGATGTATGGAGTGAGATGTATGGAGTGAGATGTATGGAGTGAGATGTATGGAGTGAGATGTATGGAGTGAGATGTATGGAGTGAGATGTATGGAGTGAGATGTATGGAGTGAGATGTATGGAGTGAGATGTATGGAGTGAGATGTATGGAGTGAGATGTATGGAGTGAGATGTATGGAGTGAGATGTATGGAGTGAGATGTATGGAGTGAGATGTATGGAGTGAGATGTATGGAGTGAGATGTATGGAGTGAGATGTATGGAGTGAGATGGTGATGACCAAGATCATCCACAACAAAATGCATAGAATTTCTTCAAGAGAAAAATATGTTGATTTTAGTCAATGAATTGTACCTTTTTTCAATTAATTTGTATTTTTTTGTTGTATTACCAGAAATGCATATGAAATGCATTGGTTGTATAATAAATAAATGAAAATATTGTGTATTAGTGTTATCCTGCATTTTAAGTTATTGTCTGCTCGACAAGATTCAGCCTGTGTGTGTGAGGTCATCACGTGACGTCACTGACATAGGGGGAAGTCGACAAGATTCAGCCTGTGTGTGTGAGGTCATCACGTGACGTCACTGACATAGGGGGAAGTCGACAAGATTCAGCCTGTGTGTGTGAGGTCATCACGTGACGTCACTGACATAGGGGGAAGTCGACAAGATTCAGCCTGTGTGTGTGAGGTCATCACGTGACGTCACTGACATAGGGGGAAGTCGACAAGATTCAGCCTGTGTGTTTGAGGTCATCACGTGACGTCACTGACATAGGGGGAAGTCGACAAGATTCAGCCTGTGTGTGTGAGGTCATCACGTGACGTCACTGACATAGGGGGAAGTCGACAAGATTCAGCCTGTGTTTGAGGTCATCACGTGACGTCACTGACATAGGGGGAAGTCGACAAGATTCAGCCTGTGTGTTTGAGGTCATCACGTGACGTCATTGACCTCCAAGTAAACATTGGTGGGGTGACGTCACACTTGTTTAGACCTGTAGTAAGAGAAAGTACCATGCCCCATAGGGGGAGTTCATTTGAATGCTTACCCCCAGAGGGGGGAATCCAAAAAAAAAAAACTTGATCCAAGGAGATGGAGTCTTTGTATTATTTGATATCGAGAAAAACTTGATCCGAGGAGATGGAGGAGAAATACTTGGGGTAGAAGTGGATGGTGGGGGAAATCTTTGTATTATTGATATCGAGAAAAACTTGATCCAAGGAGATCATAAGAAATTCGAAACCCCATAGGGGAAATCCAAAAAAACTTGATCCAAGGAGATGGAGTCTTTGTATTATTGATATCGAGAAAAACTTGATCCGAGGAGAAATACTTGGACATAGAGGGTAGAAGTGGATGGTGGGAGGGCGTTGATCCGAGGAATTGGAGCAGGGAATTTGGGATGCAAGTGGGAGTCCATTTTGAATGCTTACCACCAGAGGGGGAATCCAAAAAACTTGATCCAAGGAGATGGGGTCTTTGTATTATTTGATATCGAGAAAAACTTGATCCAAGGAGATGGAGATCATAAGAAAATGAAATTAAAAAAAAATCGAAAAAAAAATTTGGGATGGGGGTGGTGTAAGGGAGGGTGTTGATCCGAGGAGATCATAAGAAAATGAAATTAAAAAAAAATTCGAAAAAAAAATTGGGATGGGGTGAAAGTGGGAGGGGGAACCTCAAAAACTTGATCCAAGGAGATGGAGAGCACAAGAAAATGAAATTCAAAAAAAAAAAAATCGAAAAAAAAATCGGAAAAAATTCTGGGAGCGGGGGCGATCCGGACGACGCTGTAGAAGGTGCTGCAGAAGGCGCGGGAGGGCTGGCGCGGGTCGGCGCGGGCGCGCGAGGAGACCGCTCAGGAAAGGAGACCGCTCAGCCGCATACAACGTACAGAGGAGGAGACCGCTCAGCCCCATACGGCGCTCAGAAGAAACCAGTACTACTTTATATATATATTATATATATATATATATATATATATATATATATATATATATATATATATATATATATATATATATATATATATATATATATATATATATATAATGTCGTGCCGAATTCATTATATATATATATATAATATATATACACAGACAAAACAACCCTGGGAGGAGTAGAATGAGAGCTCTAGACCTTTCGTGTTGCAATCAATACATCATAAGGAGCTTGCAATTTATTTTATTATTGCCATGTTAATTTCGTTTAGGCTATTACGATATCAATACTTATGGGTTTTTTCTGATGTTATAATACTCATCCTTCTGGGTGTGGGCCGGTACCATCTCCTCTCTCCCTCCCTTACTCGCTCACTCCAGTAAAGGCGGTCCTCTGGGAACGTATTTGCTTGGATATCCTCCTCTTTTCTGCAATTTTGCAAGTTCCTTTTTGCATCTTGCATCGCTTGGTTTGCGATATTTGCATAATACACACACACACACACACACACACACACACACACACCTTAAAAACCTTTTATACACAGAAAATGACTCGATAGAAACTCGTTATGTCTGAATTTTTTTTTTTTTAATTTGTATTCGTGTGTTTAGATTTTGAAGGATTGTAATTACAACATTGATCACATTAGTGGGAGAGACGGGTTGTGGGCGGGTGTGGGCTGACACCTTGGGCTTGGTGTGTATGTGGAGGTGATGTTACCCTTGGTACTGGTGAAGGGATCTTGAACCAAAGGATTTAAGCTATACTTTACTTTTATGGCACAAACTTGCGTGGAGGAAGGTGTTACCTGAATTTATGGTCTTCAACTCATATGGGTGGTGGGTGTCTTGTTATATTGCACTTCTTCTAGCTGGTTGATCTCTAGCTCATCAACCCATTCTTTGCAATGAATTGACTGATATCATCAGTTCGTAGCCCCATGTTACATCTTAATTAATGTTTTGGTTTATTCTACGTGTGTCCTACTGCACTTACACTACTGCACTTACACTACTGCACTGACACTACTGCACTTACACTACTGCACTTACACTACTGCACTTACACTACTGCACTTACACTACTGCACTTACACTACTGCACTGACACTACTGCACTTACACTACTGCACTTACACTACTGCACTTACACTACTGCACTTACACTACTGCACTTACACTACTGCACTTACACTACTGCACTTACACTACTGCACTTACACTACTGCACTTACACTACTGCACTTACACTAGTGCACTGACACTTACATTAGGAAGGTTCTTTCCCTTTGGCTCATCTGTGTGTTTAGTGTTGATTTCTTTCTTTCCTCGTTCTAGTTTTTTTTTCCAGTCATCTTGAACTCACTTTGCTGTTAGTTGTTACAAGGACTGGTCATGGACCGGGCCGCAGGGGCGTTGACCCCCGGAACACCCTCCAGGGAAGGATCATCGCCCACTGGGCCTACTTTCAAAGTGGATTTTCTAAACTGAAAAGTAAATATTAAAGATCTTACATTATAGATATACAATACCGACAAGTTATTGAGACACATGTCACCTGCGATGCTTCATCAGAGATGATTCTCATTCCTGGAGACATTAATCTTGGTGGAAGATGAACTAGACGAAGTGGAGAGGTAGTTTGAGGTTATCGGTCCATCGCAATCCCAAATCATTCAGTATGCTAGTATGAAGACTTTCTATAAGAAAGTTCATTAAAATTGTGTTTAGCATACCCGTTTGGTCATGCTAAATGGTGGTGTCTTAGGATTCAACTTTTTGTGGGGCTCATTTGGTTTTTAAATGAGTTGTAAAAGTTAGTTGGGCAAGCCAGCGGATGCTTAATCAGTTAACTGGTCGTTAACCAGTCACTGGTGAGAGTAATGGCCCTTGCAATAATCGAAACATAGTATAATATGAAGACTAATTAGGTAAGCTTGGTGGATGCCACATAATAGGATTTAAATTATTCCACAATGATACACAGTAAAAAAGGAGGTGGAGTAACACTTTGTCATAGAAAGTTTCAACCGTTCCATGTAAATGATATAAAATCTTTGATTCTCATGAAATTGTCTTTGAATCTCAACATAATCAAAGACTTATACGGGCAAGAAATATGAAGTATCTTAGTTTTGATGTGACATCTTTATCTGATAGGAATTTGGTGATTATCTTAGTATATAAACCACCATCAGCAACTGCTGAGGAATTCACGGATCAGTTAAGGAAGATAGATAGCTATCTGGATAGGCTAGAAAATCCCACACCAAATATTTTACTCCTTGGAGATTTTAATCTCCCTCACGTAAAATGGAAAATGGCGCAACACAATGTTGTACCAGAAGTATCTCCGGGAAGCACCATGGCTCAACAGGCACATATACCAGGGAACTAATGAGGCTTTGTGAACCAACAGATAACTGATCCCACTAGGAATGAAAATACCCTGGATTTGATATTTACAAACAACGAGGAACTAATCAGAGACATAACAGTTACAAAGACAATATACTCTGATCACAGCATCATAGAAGTTCAAACTCAGGGTTAGTGAACTGCGTCACTAATGTTAGAGACGGGATGTACAATAAGTTTAATTTTAACCATAGAATTGACTGGGAAAAAATAAACCAAGAGCTATCAGACATATCCTGGGAATCAGACATGAGCACCCTAAATCCCCACCAGTGCCTAGAGAAGCTGAATACAGAAGCATACAAAGTATGTATGAAGCATGTACCATTGAGGAAACCCAGAAGAAGATCAGATATATAGAGAGAGAGAGCGTAGGAGATGGTACAGAAGAAGAAAACGGGTTACTGAATTGTTTAAAAACACAGATATGCTGCAACAGAGTCAAGATAGTCTTAGCCGAGAGATCACTGAATTAGAGCAAAAACTTAGGATGTCATACCTAACAGAAGAAGTACAAAGGAAACAAAGGGCCATACAGGATATTGCAAGAAACCCAAAATATTTCTAGTCATATGCACAATCCAAGCTAAGAACTACCTGTAGATTTGGACCATTATTGAGAGGAGATTCGTATACTGATGATGAACAGGAAATGAGTGTTCAGCAACCCACTAAATGACATCAAGGTAGAAAATGCATGAAATATTTTTCACTCTAGCAGAAGGCCGCACATACCAACTAACTGACATTAGTACAAATCCCATAATTTCGAAAAGGAAATGGAAAACATGCCAACTCAGCATCTGAACCAGATTCATGGATTGCATATTTATAAAGAAGTGCAAATTACCGCTAGCACGAGCCCTCAGTATTCTTTGGAGAAAGAGCTTAGATCTATGTGAAATACCGGAGGCCTTAAAGAGTGCAGACATAGCTCCTTTTCATAAGGGAGGTAGTAGAGCACTAGCCAAAAATTACAGACGAGTAGCACTAACTTCTTACATCATAAAAAGCTTCGAAAGAGGGTTGAAACGGCAGATTATAAAGTTCATGGACCAGCACAGCCCGAACCAGCATGGTTTTAGAGCAGGACAATCATGTCTGGCACAACTCCTGAACCATTATGACAGAATTACGGAGGCGTTAGAAGAACAAAACGCAGATGTGATTTACACAGATTTTGCAAAGACGTTTGACAAATGCGATCATGAAGTAATAACGCACAAAATGAAGGCCATGGGCATAACGGGGAATATAGGCAGATGGATTTTCGGGTTAATAACACACAGAACACAAAAAGTAGTAGTGAACAGAGTAAGATCCAGCATCAGCGAGGTAAAAAAAAAAAAAAACCTCAGTGCCCCAAGGTACTGTCCTGCCACCTCTGCTGTTTCTCATTCTCATAGCAGACGTTGATAAAAACACCCGTTGCACTTTCGTATCATCATTTGAAGATGACACTCAAATAAGCATGAAAGTCACTGGAAATTACTGGTAGACATAAGCAGGGTTTTACAGTGGGCAGTGGGGAACAACATGACATTCAATGGTGATATGTTCCAACTGCTTAGGTATGGAAAGAATGAAGAACTTAAAAGGAACACTATACAAAATTCAAGAGGGTCACGTAAAAGGAACACGTAAAAGAATTGGGAATTATGTCAGCTGACCTTTCTTTTAAGGGAACATAAAACAAGGATCACGACATGAAGGAACTTTCAAAACAAGAGAAATAATGCCGATGATGACACTTCAAATCGCTAGTGCTCCCTCATTTAGAATATTTAGATTATTGGTCGAGAATGCAGAAAACTTTCATCACGTCAGAAGGCCACACATCATATATCTGACATCAGAACTAATCCTGTACAGTTCGACAAAGAATTAGAAAACATACCCACTCACGCAGCACCTGGACCAGTTTCATGGAATTCCTTATTTGTAAAGAAATACAAAATACCACCAGCATCAGCACTTGGTATCCTTTGGAGAAAAAAGACTTGGATGTAGGTGAAATACTAGAGACCTTAAAGAATGCAGACACAGCTCCTTTGCATAAAGGAGGCAGCAGAGCAGCAGGTCGAGGAGTTCTCTAGGTTACGTATGTTTAGTTGACACAGATGGTAGGGGAATATCGATGAATCGTACTTGATTTGGCCAAACCTGTTGTACAGGCGAAAAAATGATCTGTATAAAGTTTTCATTTACTTCTCTCATGTCTGTCTTGTATACAGTTGTCTGAGAGAAGAAATCTGGACAGCACAGTATATCTGAATTCGCATATATATTAATATATAGCACTGCAGATTTATGATATGCTTAAGAATGCTGGTGTGTGTGTGTGTGTGTGTGTGTGTGTGTGTGTGTGTGTGTGTGTGTGTGTGTGTGTGTGTGTGTGTGTGTGTGTGCGGGAGAATAATCGATCAAGCGGCCGGCTGTTGTGTTTGTGTGTTGGGAGAGAGGGATGGGAGGGAGGGTAATCGATTTTAATCCCCGCAGTGTGGCGAGGTCGGTGCCACGAAGGCCGCGACCTTCACAAGGCCCAGATCAATGGATGCCTTCCTATTGTATTGTGGGGCGCTCGCGCGCGCTCTCAAATCCCTGTTTTACATGACAACATATCTTACCTAGATGTTGCTTGCTCTCTTACTAACCCAACCCTGCAGCATATTTTCATAATAGGCAGCAGTTGTGGACCATAAATAACTTTTTCTCAGACTTTACGCTCACATCCCAGGTGACAATCTTCATACAAGGGAGGAAATGCTATGTCTTCACAAGTGAATTTCTGCTGAAGGCTAAGCCCTACAACTGATGGAATCTGGTCAGGCAGTGTATCGACCCACTGTTGAGTTTTGAGGAATGTTTTGACTGGTGCTGTGCAGACAACACAATAACATGCTTCATGGCAGTAATAATTGACTCAAGACTATAATTAGTCTTGTTACGGTGTTCAGCTCATGCTGCCCTAGCCGTAAGAATGACAGCGCTTAACCTTCCGCTGGCTTGTCTGTTGACAAGCCAGCGGAAGGTCTCTATCAGATGACCAAAACCTCCAGCTGCGGGTCGTCATATGACTAAGACCCGCGTCAGGAAACGCTCGTCATGTTTCCTAACAAACCTTGCCTAACCTAACCTAATCTAACCAGACAAACCTAGCCTAGGGCAGAGCTGAATGAATAGTAAGAGACTCTAAACCCATCAAAGGTGTATCACAGAAAGTTGGCTGTATTACATTTGTTGAATACAGCTCAGTAGTGTGTGCGTCTTGCGATTAGCAGACGGAAGATGAAGCCTTCACCAGGGCTTGCGCTGAATGATCTTCACAGCTTTAGTGCTTCACCAGATAAATAAATAAATCTCTGTTACACTTGTAACTGGCTGGATCATAGCGCCTACTGCCCGCCCTCAAACCAGGCCTGCCCGTTGACAGCCTGATCAGTCATGTTTTTGGTGCTAGCTTCATGCAGTCCTGTCAAGGTTCATACAGCCCGACCTAAACACAGATTCTAGGGAAGACTGGACTTACCTGAAGTCTACCAGGAAGGTGTTTCGGGGGTCAACACCCGCGCGGCCCAGTCCTTGACCAGGCCTCTCAGTGGATCAGGGTCTGGTCAACCAGGCTGTTACTGCTGGCCGCACGTAGTCCAATGTACACACCACAGCCCAACTGATCGATTAGTGACTTTAGGTATCTGTCCATCTCCCTCTTGAAGGCAACCAGGGGTCTGTTGGTAATTTTCTTTATGCCTGGTGGGAGGCTGTTGAACGGTCTTGGGCCCCGGACACTTACTGTGTTTTCTTTTAGTATACTACTGGCGCCCATAATTTCCATTGGGAGTATATTGCAGCGTCAGCTTAAAAATATTTGGTATTATCGTATTACTTATGTATTAATGCTGCAAGATCGTGCGTGTTTCTTTGTCCTGAGTAACGGGTGATTCCTGTCATTGTGGGTGACGGGATGATCCCTGTCATTGTGAGTGACGGGATGATCCCTGTCATTGTGAGTGACGGGTTGATCCCTGTCATTGTAAGTGACGGGTTGATCCCTGTCATTGTGAGTGACGGGATGATCCCTGTCATTGTGAGTGACGGGTTGATCCCTGTCATTGTGGGTGACGGGATGATCCCTGTCATTGTAAGTGACGGGTTGATCCCTGTCATTGTGAGTGACGGGTTGATCCCTGTCATTGTAAGTGACGGGTTGATCCCTGTCATTGTAAGTGACGGGTTGATCCCTGTCATTGTAAGTGACGAGTTGATCCCTGTCTTTGTGGGTGACGGGATGATCCCTGTCATTGTGAGTGACGGGTTGATCCCTGTCATTGTAAGTGACGGGTTGATCCCTGTCATTGTGAGTGACGGGATGATATATGTCAATGTAATAAGTGACGGGGTGATCCAGGTCAGTCTTGTGAGTGACGGGGGTGATCCAGGTCAGTCTTGTGAGTGACGGGGTGATCCCTGCCTTGTGTCTCATTATTAGCATTACCATAACCACGTAATCCGTTCTTTTATGTAGGAAATTGTTCATAACGCATGATGTTTGATTGTCGAGGTGCGTGTTGGTACGTCGTATCCCTCAATCATTTGTCTGTATTATCGTGTCTGATACAGCTTCTCACGTACTGTTCCCGCACGCCGGCGGAGTATGAGATGTGCACGGTGGCAGGTCCTTGCTCCTGTAGGGGATGGGGGGGGGGGGTTTTCAGCGAGTAGGATAATATAGGCTAAGGCCTTGGGTAGCTTTAAAAAGAGAAATTTGGACAAATATATGAATGAGAAGTGCTGAGTTTGGTTAGTATCTGAGGTATTTAAGCTAATTCTTAGGAAGGTATGGGAAGAGGCTGGACAAGTGTGTGCGTGTGAATGGTTGGTTTAGAGAAGGATCTGCCTAGTTTGGGTCAGTATGCCTACTACAGTGTTCTTAAAAGGTCGACTTAAAGTGTTGAGTTTTGAGGAAGAGTGTCAGTGTGTATTTCACTTTCCCCCCAAATTAAGAAACTCAAAAAGATTCAAAGATTTGTAATCACATTGGCCGGAGAAAAAACAGAACCAGAGAAGACATGATTACAACCTAAAGGAAAAAAAAAAGAGAATTTTTGGGCTTCGGAAATCTAGATAGAACGGTTGTTGGTTTCCGCCCAATATAAACCTCTACAACAAAAATCGCATTTGTTATTCTAGATTAGATTAGGCGAGGTTAGCTTAAATTAACGTTTATCTGCGTATACCTACGACCGGTGTGAAGAATCATGATGATTTTCCAGCCTGAGCTATAGCCAGTATTGTTTTTGTTGCTTAGTCAACCAAGCTGTTGCTGGGTGATCCCTGGTTTCAGTGGGCAGTCGTCCCCCGCGGTCCAGTCCCAGATCCAACCTTCCCGTTGAGAGCCTTAACGGTTAGACTGTTGTTGCTTGCCGCTCGCAGTTTGACATTAGTTAGTCAATAATTTTCTTCAGATATTATTTTCACAAGTTTTAATTATCTAATTTCAACATAACTTGCATTTTCTTAAATGCAGCAAATCTTACTTAAATTGTTCTTATTTTATTTATAAGTATTAATTGTATTCCATATTCTTGAACTGCTAATTTATAAAATTATGTTGGAGAGTTTCCTCCTCTCCACACACTTTACAATATCGTTCTTCTTTTGGAGTTGCTACTCCAAACTTGCTATCTATACAAGCAACATGAACGATGAAGCTCAAAGTGCCGTGGCTGGAACAATTCACACATGAGCCTCACTTAGGAGAGGTAGCATAAACGAATCCTGGCCACCACCGTCGCCGTCGCTACCAAAAAAAATACGCCTCATCAAATACAACACTACTGTACTGCTGGCTGCGTCAGCGTCCCCGCGACCCGGTCCATGACCAGGCCTCTCGGTGGATCATGGCCTGATCAACCTACAAAATTTATAAGCGCGTCAAAAGAAGTGAAGGTCATCTTATAAATCAACATATTGACATCAAGAGGGACGCTAAAAGGGGGATAAGAAATGTTAAACGGGACTACGAAATTAACGTTGTTAGGGATTCGAAAACTAACCCAAAAGGATTTTTCCAGTTTTATAGAACAAAAGTTAGAGGTAAGATAAGCCCCCTTAAAAATAACTCTGGGCATCTTACTGACAGCTAGAAATAACTGTGCTCTGTTTTTGATAACTATTTTCTCTCGGCTTTCACACAGGAAGACACTAACAATATCCCAGTAATTTTTATAGTGGGCCTGAAAAAGATAAATTATGTAATATCACAGTCACTGTGATATGGTTATGAAAGAAATAGACCAACTGAAACAAAATAAATCCCTGGGCCCTGATTAACTTTTTTTCAAGTGTTCTTAAGGAGTGCAAAATGGAACTCTGTGAACCATTGACTAATATTTTTAATATATCTCATCAAATAGATGTGGTGGAAATATAAACACAAAAGCAGTATAATGTGATCCTTTATTGACAACGTGTCACCCTCACAGTGGGCTTTATTAAGTCAGATCAGTTTGTGACTTGATAAAGCCCACTACGTGGGCGAAACGTTGTCAATAAAGGATCACACTATACTGCTTTTGTGTTTATATTTCCAATGTGTCGGTATTTTATACCATTTATTTCCTGCATGGCTCCTCCTTATATTCTCACGAGTCATTATTTACTACACTTCTCTCATAGAATTCATCCTCTAGAGTCTAGGTTGTTAACTTTTATTTTCTTTATAATCCGCTTCAATACTTCTTTCTGCTATGTGCGGGTTATTGTATATTGTTGCAGTCACGGTATTGTGCCTTTTTTGTTATATCTTTATATAATATATTTCTGTGTTCCTGTGTCTGTCAATAATAATTATATTAATGATTGTGTAAGAATGGTATACAATACCGACAAGATGAAATTAAGACACATGTGCAACATCTGGGTATCTTTATTGTAGACGTTTCGCTATCCAGTGGCTTTATCAATACAAATTCTAGGACATAACTTGAAGACAGTAGAACTATGTACAGAAGATGAGGTAATCAGTCCCTCAACCTAGGAGTTGGTGCGAAGAGCACCATAGTCGTGGAGATTCTGAAGCAGAAGAAAGGAGCCTGGCGCTTATATAGTAACGTCAGGTGTAGCAGACGAGGGCATAGTCACTGGTAGGCGGGATTCCCCAGTGGAAGTAGGTCCTTCCCAAAGAGATGGGTTAGTTGTAGTAGTAGTTGTCGTAGCCGTGAAGGTTATGTACATGTCCTCAGAATCTGCTACACCTGACGTTACTATATAAGCGCCAGGCTCCTTTCTTCTGCTTCAAAATCTCCACGACTATGGTGCTCTTCGCACCTACTCCTAGGTTGAGGGACTGATTACCTCATCTTCTGTACATAGTTCTACTGTCTTCAAGTTATGTCCTAGAATTTGTATTGATAAAGCCACTGGATGGCGAAACGTCTACAATAAAGATACCCAGATGTTGCACATGTGTCTTAATTTCATATTAATGATTACATTGTACTACTAATAAGAGAAATATTTATGATTAAATGTGTAAAAATAATTTTTTAATAATTTTGTTTCATTAGAATATTTTATGATGACCAGTATAATTAAGGTATTACATTCCACCCTTTGTATTGATCTAATTATTATTTGAGGGGAAATGTTTAATATTATTGGTGAGTGTTGTGTTGGTGTTACTGTTGTAAACTAGTGTTGCAGGTGAGTGTTGGTGTTACTGTTGTAAACTAGTGTTGCAGGTGAGTGTTGGTGTTACTGTTGTAAACTAGTGTTGCAGGTGAGTGTTGGTGTTACTGTTGTAAACTAGTGTTGCAGGTGAGTGTTGTGTTGGTGTTACTGTTGTAAACTAGTGTTGCAGGTGAGTGTTGTGTGGTGTTACTGTTGTAAACTAGTGTTGCAGGTGAGTGTTGATGTTACTGTTGTAAACTAGTGTTGAAGTTGAGTGTTGTGTTGGTGTTACTGTTGTAAACTAGTGTTGCAGGTGAGTGTTGATGTTACTGTTGTAAACTAGTGTTGCAATTGAGTGTTGTGTTGGAGTTACTGTTGTAAACTAGTGTTGCAGGTGAGTGTTGTGTTGGTGTTACTGTTGTAAACTAGTGTTGCAGTTGAGTGTTGTGTTGGTGTTACTGTTGTAAACTAGTGTTGCAGTTGAGTGTTGTGTTGGTGTTACTGTTGTAAACTAGTGTTGCAGGTGAGTGTTCTGTTGGTGTTACTGTTGTAAACTAGTGTTGCAGGTGAGTGCTGTGTTGGTGTTACTGTTATAAACTAGTGTTGCAGGTGAGTGTTGTGTTAGTGTTACTGTTGTAAACTAGTGTTGCAGGTGAGTGTTGATGTTACTGTTGTAAACTAGTGTTGCAATTGAGTGTTGTGTTGGAGTTACTGTTGTAAACTAGTGTTGCAGGTGAGTGTTGTGTTGGTGTTACTGTTGTAAACTAGTGTTGCAGTTGAGTGTTGTGTTGGTGTTACTGTTGTAAACTAGTGTTGCAGTTGAGTGTTGTGTTGGTGTTACTGTTGTAAACTAGTGTTGCAGGTGAGTGTTCTGTTGGTGTTACTGTTGTAAACTAGTGTTGCAGGTGAGTGCTGTGTTGGTGTTACTGTTATAAACTAGTGTTGCAGGTGAGTGTTGTGTTAGTGTTACTGTTGTAAACTAGTGTTGCAGGTGAGTGTTGTGTTGGTGTTACGGTTGTAAACTAGTGTTGCAGGTGAGTGTTGTGTTGGTGTTACTGTTGTAAACTAGTGTTGCAGGTGAGTGTTGCGTGTTGGTGTTACTGTTGTAAACAAGTGTTGCAGGTGAGTGTTGTGTGCTAGTGTTGCAGGTGAGTGTTCTGTTGGTGTTACTGTTGTAAACTAGTGTTGCATGTGAGTATTGTGTTGGTGTTACTGTTGTAAACTAGTGTTGCAGGTGAGTGTTGGTGTTACTGTTGTAAACTAGTGTTGCAGGTGAGTGTTGTGTTGGTGTTACTGTTGTAAACTAGTGTTGCAGGTGAGTGTTGGTGTTTCTGTTGTAAACTAGTGTTGCAGATGAGTGTTGTGTTGGTGTTACTGTTGTAAACTAGTGTTGCATGTGAGTTTTGTGTTGGTGTTATTGTTGTAAACTAGTGCTGCAGGTGAGTGTTGTGTTGGTGTTACTGTTGTAAACTAGTGTTGCAGGTGAGTGTTGGTGTTACTGTTGTAAACTAGTGTTGCAGATGAGTGTTGTGTTGGCGTTACTGTTGTAAACTAGTGTTGCATGTGAGTTTTGTGTTGGTGTTCCTGTTGTAAACTAATGTTGCAGTTGAGTGTTGTGTTGGTGTTACTGTTGTAAACTAGTGTTGCATATGAGTGTTGTGTTGGTGTTACTGTTGTAAACTAGTGTTGCAGGTGAGTGTTGCCTGCTAGTGTTACTGTTGTAAACTAGTTTTGTAGGTGAGTGTTGTGTTGGTGTTACTGTTGTAAACTAGTGTTGCAATTGATGTGTTGGTGTTACTGCTGTAAACTATTGTTGCAAGTGAGTGTTGCCTGGTGTTATTGTTGTAAACTAGTGTTGCAGGTGAGTGTTGTGTTGGTGTTACTGCTGTAAACTAGAGTTGCAGGTGAGTGTTGTGTTGGTGTTACTGCTGTAAACTAGTGTTGCAGGTGAGTGTTGGCGTTACTGTTGTAAACTAGTGTTGCAAGTTAGATTTGTGTTGGTGTTACTGTTGTAAACTAGTGTTGCAGGTGAGTGTTGCCTGCTGGTGTTACTGTTGTAAACTAGTGTTGCAGGTGAGTGTTGTGTGCTAGTGTTACTGTTGTAAACTAGTGTTGCAGGTGAGTGTTGGTATTACTGTTGTAATCTAGTGTTGCAGATGAGTGTTGTGTTGGTGTTACTGTTGTAAACTAGTGTTGCAGGTGAGTGTTGGTATTACTGTTGTAATCTAGTGTTGCAGATGAGTGTTAGTGTTGGTGTTACTGTTGTAAACTAGTGTTGCAGGTGAGTGTTGGTATTACTGTTGTAATCTAGTGTTGCAGGTGAGTGTTGTGTTGATGTTACTGTTGTAAACAAGTGTTGCAGGTGAATGTTGTGTGCTAGTGTTACTGTTGTAAACTAGTGTTGCAGGTGAGTGTTGTATTGGTGTTACTGTTGTAAACTAGTGTTGCAGTTGAGTGTTGTGTTGGCGTTACTGTTGCAAATAGTGTTGCAGGTGAGTGTTGTGTTGGTGTTACTGTTGTAAGCTAGTGTTGCTGGTGAGTGTTGTGTTGGTGTTTCTGTTGTAAACTAGTGTTGCAGGTGAGTGTTGTGTTCGTGTTATTGTTGTAAACTAGTGTTGCAGGTGAGTGTTGTGTTGGTTTTACTGTTGTAAGCTAGTGTTGCTGGTGAGTGTTCTGTTGGTGTAACTGTTGTAAACTAGTGTTGCAGGTGAGTGTTGTGTTGGTGCTACTGTTGTAAACTAGTGTTGCAAGTGAGTGTTGCCTGCTGGTGTTACTGTTGTAAACTAGTGTTGCAGGTGAGTGTTGTGTTGGTGTTACTGCTGTAAACTAGTGTTGCAGGTGAGTGTTGTGTTGGTGTTACTGTTGTAAACTAGTGTTGCAGGTGAGTGTTTCTGTTACTGTTGTAAACTAGTGTTGCAGGTGAGTGTTGTGTTGGTGTTCCTGTTGTAAACTAGTGTTGCAGGTGAGTGTTGGTGTTACTGTTGTAAACTAGTGTTGCAAGTGACTTGTGTTGGTGTTACTGTTGTAAACTAGTGTTGCGGGGGGGGGGTGGCATTGCATCGAGGTGTAATATATTCCTTATATGCTTTCCTGTTAACCGTCTGTTTTTATAGTTCCTTGGTAATGTGAGAAATCACGGAAGTGCTTGGAATTTCAATATTTTTTCACAGTGGTTGTTCTGAGCACGCGCGCACGCGCACAGACACACACACACACACACACACACACACACACACACACACACACACACACACACACACACACACACACACACACACATGTATGTATGTTGTTTTACTTTCTGTTGTATTTTTGTGAATGTTTGGCCAATATATTTTGTCTTTAAATAAAACATACTTGAAATAATGGGGGTGATAGAAAATTCTCAAACAGCTTCAGGGAGAACCTTGAGTTTTCCCTGAAGCAAGTTTATTCTTTTCTCTGAGGATGAGGGTCTCTAGGACAGTTCTAGAGGTGGTACCTCCCTATATATATATATATATATATATATATATATATATATATATATATATATATATATATATATATATATATATATATATATATATAATTGTGTGTGTGTGTGTGTGTGTGTATGTATGTATGTATGTATGTGTGTGTGTGTGTCGAATAGGTAAAACTGGTCAGTTAGTAAGAACTCATTTAAAATTAAATCCTTTTTAAAATTTTCTCTTATACGTTAAAAGAAATATTTTTTTCATTTGTTAATGTTAAAATTAATAATAATTTTGTACCAAAAGAACCTTAGAAAACTTACCTAACCTTATAACAAGCTCAGTTCAATTTAGCTTAATCCAACTAAATATATTTTAGAAAAGTTTACAATAATTTAATACACAAACACAATGAAATATGTATTTTTTTCGTTAGGTTCAGAATGATTTTTGCAAAATTATTGCATACAAAAATTTTCGCTTTGCCTATTTGGCAAGAAGAGCGTTGCTATTAAAGCCAAAATCACAAGTTTTACCTATTCGGCACGAATAGGTTGTACCTGATTTGTTTGTCATTAGTCGAGAATATCAAATTAGCATATTTTCATTTGTAGTAGGTTTTGTTTGATGGTTCAGTGT
The DNA here is from genome assembly GCF_038502225.1 of Cherax quadricarinatus. NCBI lineage: Eukaryota > Metazoa > Arthropoda > Malacostraca > Decapoda > Parastacidae > Cherax > Cherax quadricarinatus. The sequence goes on along the minus strand of NC_091320.1, from coordinate 26,456,875 downwards.
AAGCCTTGTGAGTCTTAATAGTTGCCTGATGTGTGTGTCTGTTAGGTGTGAATGTTTCCAGGAACTGTTTGTGCAACAATGTTGTTGTGTATCATCTTCCATTTTACATTTGAAAGATTGACGACGCCAAGGAGGATAATACTGTGAGATTTTGATGGTTTTGAAGGCAGCTAACTGTCCTGTTCATCGAATTATTCTACTCTTCTGGCGGTGGTTTATGTATGAGGATAATTACCAGATTACTGTTCTCAGTTTTGATACCTTGTTCTTCTACCATAGCGTTAATTTTCAGCAGTTCTGTACAACTAAATTGAGTTTTTCAGGTGGTTGTGAACAAGTGATTGAAGTGAATGTTGTATCCTGGTATTATACAATTGTGAACAAGTATTATATTCTCGTGTTAGACGGTTATGAATAAGTATTGAATGTGTCTTCAGTTCTTCTTCGAATATTGAATGTGATTAACATTTGTGTTGTATGAGGTAAATATACATTAAGGAAGTGTAGTGTGTGTGTCCTGGGGGGAGGGGGTTGGCCTTCTAGTGCTATTGTTCCATTTTAGTATAATCCTTTCCTCGTTCTCTTGTTCTTTCTCCTTCGTAACTTCCTCGTCCCTCCGTCGTTTTGGCCTCATCACCTTTTTAATAGCTCCATTGTTATGGTATCGTAAAATAAATTTGGGAGATTAATGGTCATTTCATCATCATCAGTAAAATAAAGGGTTGTTCTATATTATTTTCTTGCGCAGCAAGGTTAATGTTTTAGGTCTGTAGCTGCTTCCACCTTTCCCCTCCCTCGCCACCATCCTTCACTCTTGCACGGTATTATCTTCTACGCTGACATCAATAAAAGTTTTGTATCCTCTTTCAACTTATACAGTTATTAGGGGAATGAGCCTCATGCCTTGTGTTGTATAATATTGTGATGGTCCACTTCCCGACCACCCTGAGATTCGAGAAATACTTCGTAACATCCCTGTTTCTCAGCTGTCTCCAGTTTCCAGCTGTGCCCTCCAGTACCTGTGTCCCACTTCTCAAACAGCCTGTCCGTGTCTACATTATCAATTCCTCTGAGTATTTTGTATGCTATCATGTTTCCCCTGGTCCTTCTGTCTTCCAGGGCTGTTAGATTTTATTTATTTTTTTCCTTTCCTCGTAGCTCACTTCCCTAAGTTCTGTAACTAGCCTTGCATATTACTGCACTCTTCGCAGTTTTTTTTTCTCAGCAATCTTGGGCTCAACTTGTCTGGTCCCACAGCCTTTTCTTGGTCAAGCGATTTAAGAAGGAAATGCACCTTCTGCTGCCTTATTGTCACCTGGAGTTTACCTGGAGAGAGTTCCGGGGGTCAACGCCCCCGCGGCCCGGTCTGTGACCAGTTTTGACACAGTTCTTGCAGCTAGCCAAGGAGGGTCCCTTGCTGGATCACGAACTTGCATTTTGGTAGAAAAGTGTTCGGCAAAGAGGCCCACTTTCTCTTGACTACTAGTAGAGGTGGTCCCATCCTGTCGATTTAGAGGTGGAATGAGTTCATCAGGCAGATAACCTTGTCAGTCTTTGACCAGGAACCACCAGGTTTTGGAGCCTACTCTACTTCCTTAGGTGTAGGTTCCATACTGGTGCTTCATACTCCTAGATGGGCCTGACGTATGTTATATAAAGCGCCCGAATGACTAAGATTTATAATGCAGTCATTGGCTACAGAGATTATTAAGTTGATTTAAGCCCCTGGCGAGATGCTAGGCGCTATGTTTACTGTTATAAACCTTGGTATTAGATACCGACAAAAACATTAGGACATATTTATTAGAAAACGTTTCGGTTCTGGGACCTTGGTCACCTCTAACATACAGAGGATAAAAAGACAGTATATATAGACGGCGAGTGTCACACCTCACTCTCCGCCTGTATATACTATCTTTTTTAACCTCTGTGTGTTTGAAGTAATCAAGGTCCCAGGACCGAAACTTTTTTTTAATTAATATGAATTAATCTTTGCTAACGTGTCTTCTGAATCACAATGCTTATTCCCAGGTCGTTCTCGTTGAATGAGGTCTGCGGCTTTTGTAGCCTGAGCCTATATTCCGTGTTCGGTCTTTTGGCCCCACCCCTATTCTTCTTAAGCTTGCATTTCTGGTGTTAAATTCAAGCGACCACTTACCTGACCAATCCTGCAGTTTATTCAGATCCCCTTGTAGCCTTTTCCTGTCTTCATCTGTTTGTATTCTCATTAATTTTACATAATAAGCGAATAGAGGTACATCTGACTCGGTTCCATCTAGTACGTCGTTCACATAAATCTGAAACAGCACTGGTCCTAATACCGATCCTTGTGGTACACTGATTGTCATTCTTCCCCATTTTGACACCTCTTCCCTTACCAATCACACTTGGCTTCTTTTTCTTACGGTATTCTTTACTGGAGTACGTTTCCAGTTATTCCTGCACACTTTCCATGTTGCCCCCCAGTCTCATGTTGGGTACAGTGTCAAATGTCTTATTGCAGTTTAAAAAAATGCAGTCCACTCAACCCCCTTCCGCCCGCCCGCCCTATCTCTCTCTCTCTCTCTCTCTCTCTCTCTCTCTCTCTCTCTCTCTCTCTCTCTCTCTCTCTCTCTCTCTCTCTCTCTCTCTCTCTCTCTCTCTCTCTCTCTCTCTCTCTCTCCCTCCCTCCCTCCCTCCCTCCCTCCCTCTCTCTCTCTCTCTCTCCTCCCTCCCTCCCTCCCTCCCTCCCCCCTCCCCCCCTCCCCCCGTCTCCTGTCTCGCTTCCGTTTTGTCACAGAATTCCAAAAGGTTAGCGAGATAAGCCTTGTCATCTCAGAACCTGTGTGTGTTTGTGCGTGTGTGTGTGTGTACTCACCTAATTGTGGTTGCAGGTCTTGAGTCACGGTTCCTGGCCCCCGCCTCTTCAATGGTCGCTACTAGGTCACTCTCTCCCTGCTCTGTGAGCTTTATCGTACCTCTTAAAGCTGTGTGTGGAACCTGCGTCCACTACATCACTTTCCAGACTAATCCACTTACTGACAACTCTATGACTGAAGAAATACTTCTAACATCTCTGACTCATCTGAGGCTTCAATTTCCAATTGTGACCCATGTTGCTGAGTCCCATCTCTGAACATCCTCTCTCTGTCCACCTTGGCGATTCCTCTCAGTATTTTATGTCATTATCATGTCATCCCTATCCTTCCTGTCCTCCAGCGTCGTCAGGTCGATTTTTCTTAACGTCTCTTCGTAGGACATGCCTCTCTAGGACATGCATACTCTAATATGGGCCTTTTGTACACAGTGTACAGAGTCCTGAACGATTTCTTACTGAGATGTTGGAATGCTATTCTTAGGTTTGCTAGGCGTCAGTATACTGCAGCAGTTATTTGGCTGATGTGCACCTCAGAAGATGTGTTCGGTATTATACTCACCCCAAGATTCTTTTCCTTGAGTGAGGTTTGTAGTCTTCGGACCACTAGACTGTACTCTTTCTGCGATCTTCTTTGCCCTTCCCCGATCTCCATGACTTTGCACTTGGTGGGGTTGAACTCCAGGAACAAGTTTTCGGACCAGGCCTGCAGCCTGTCCAGATCCCTTTGTAGTCCTGCCTGGTCCTCCTCCGGTTGAATTCTCCTCATTAACTTCACATCGTCTGAAAATAGGGACACTTCTGAGTCTATTTCTTCCGTCATGTCATTCACATATATCAGAAACAGCACCGGTCCTGGGACTGACCCCAGTGGAATCCCGCTCGTCACAGGCACCCACTTTGACACCTCGTCACGTACCATGACTCTCTGATGCCTTCCCGTCAGGTATTCTCAGATCCATTGCAGTGCCTTCCCTGTTATACTTGCCTGGTCCTCCAGCTTTTGCACTAATCTATTGTTTGGGCCTGTGTCAAAAGCCTCCTTACAATCCAAGAAAATGTAATCTACCCACCCTTCTCTCTCGTCTTATTGCTGTCACCTTGTCATAGAACTCCATTAGGTTTGTGGCACAAGATTTCCCGTCCCTGAATCCGTGCTGGTCGTCGTTGATAAGCTCGTTCCTTGTTAGGTGTTCCACCATTCTTCTCCATGACTCTTCATACTATACAGTACATGTCAGTGACACGGTCTGTAGTTTATAATCCTGCCTGTCTGTCTCCTTTGTTTAAAAATTGGGACTACATTTGCTGTCTTCCATACCTCAGGTAGTCTTCCTGTTTCGATAGATGTGTTGAAGATTGTTGTTAGTGGTGCACAGAGCGCCTGTGCTCCCTCAGGACTCACGGAGAGATGTTATTTGAGGTATCTTGTTCGCTTAGCAGCCTCTTCACTTCCTCCTCGGTTGTATATATTGTGTCCAGCACTTGGTGTGCCCCACCACTCCGTCTTTCTGGAGTCCCTTCTCTTTCCACTGTGAATACTTTAAATCTCACGTTGAGCTCCTCACATACTTCTCAGTCGTTTCTCGTGATCTCCCCTCCTTCCTTCCTTAGCCTGATTACCTGGTCCTTGACTGTTGTTTTCCTCCTGATGTGACTGTTTAACAGCTTCAGCTCGGACTTGACTTTCGCTGCTGTCATTTTTGTATCATCGTTGGGCTTCCCTCCTCACCTGAACATATTCATTTCTGGCTCTTCAACTACTCTCCTTATTCCCTTGGGCCATTTGGCTTCTCTACACCTTTGGGTGAACCAAGGGCTCGTCCTGGCCTTCTCATTATTTCTGTCGCCCTTGGGTACAAACCTCTCCTCTGCTGCTTTGCATATTGTTGTCACATTTCATCATCTCATTTTCTGATTTTCCTGCCAGTTCTCAGTCCCACTGAATCTCGTGCAGGAAGTTCCTCATGCGTGTGTAGTCCCCTCTCTTGCAGTTTGGCTTCATTCGCCCTACCCTTCCTGCTTCCCTCTCGACTCGTAATTCTATATATTCGAAGCTCAGAACCACATGATCACTAGCCCCGAGTGGCCTTTCATATATAATGTCCTCAATATCTGCACTACTCAAAGTGAATACTAGGTCCGGTCTTGCTGGTGCGTTGCCCCTTTCTCTTTGGTCGTCTCCCTAACGTGCTGATGCATGACGTTTTCCGGTACCATCTCCGTCATCTTAGTCCTTCACGTTTCTGGGGCCCCATGTGGCTCCAGGTTTTCCCAGTCAATTTCTTTGTGATTGAAGTCACCCACAACCAGCAGCTTTGCCCTGCCCACATGGGCCCTTCTGACCACTTCAGCCAGTGTATCAACCATTGCTTTGTTACTCTCATTATATTCTTGTCTTGGCCTCCTGCCATTCTGTGGTGGGTTGTACATCACTGCAATCACTTCCTTGGGACCTCCAGACTGAATTGTTCCTGTTATGTCGTCTCTTGCTTCCTGTCTGTCCCCCGTCCAACTCCTCAAAATCCCATTGGTTTTTGATGAGCAGTGCCGCTGTGTGTGTGTGTGTGTGTGTGTGTGTGTGTGTGTGTGTGTGTGTGTGTGTGTGTGTGTGTGTGTGTGTGTGTGTTTGTGTGTGTGTGTTTTGGGCTTGGTCAGTGAGTATTTAACGGTGTGGTTATATATATGTCATGCTGAATAGGTAAAACTTGCGATTTTGGCTTAAATAGCAACGCTCTTCTTGCCTAATAAGGCTAGCGAAAATTTGTGTATGCAATAATTTCGAAAAAAAATATATTTCACTTTAATTATTAAATTATTGTAAACATATCTACATATATTTAGTTGGATTATGCTAAATTAATTTGCGCTTGTTATAATAAGGTTAGTTAAGTTTTTTAAGGTTCTTTTGATACAGAATTATTAATTTTTACATTAATATTAATATATATATATATATATATATATATATATATATATATATATATATATATATATATATATATCTGTGTGTGTGTGTGTGTGTGTGTGTGTGTGTGTGTGTGTGTGTGTGTGTGTGTGTGTGTGTGTGTGTGTCGTGCCGAATAGGCAGAACTTGCGATCTTGGCTTAAATAGCAACGCTCATCTTGCTATATAGGACAAGCGAAAATTTGTGTATGCAATAATTTAGCCAAAATCATTCTGAACCTAACGAAAAAAATATATTTCACTGCGTTTGTTTAGTATTAAATTATTGTAAACAAATCTAAAATATATTTAGTTGGGTTAGGCTAAAATAAATTACTCTTGTTATAATAAGGTTAGGTAAGTTTTCTAAGATTCGTTTAGTGCAAAATTATAAATTTTTACCTTAACATTAATGAAAAAAAATATATCTTTAAACGTATAAGAGAAAATTTTAGAAAGGACTTAATTTTAAATGAGTTCTTGCTAATTGACCAGTTTTACATATTCGGCACGACATATATATATATATATATATATATATATATATATATATATATATATATATATATATATATATATATATATATATTGGTGGTATAGAAATTTCGTAGTTTAAAACAAAATCTTTGTTAAAATGGTATTAATCTTCTTGCCATTGTATTATAGTCACCCCCAAACTTACGTAGACTGATTTTAGATTGATGTCCGAGAATTTGGTAAAGAAAATATGCAGCTTCATCACCTCGAGTCTAGTCGTGCTAAGAAAATTATCTAACGTTCCATGGGCACACGCGCAATATAGGTTCACCAGCACTGGCCAAGTGTAAAGATATAATTTAGCTTATAAAAACTGTAAAAAGGGACACCTCTGCTCTCTCGTGCTTAGCAGAGTAAGAAAGGGAATTTGTATATGGTGTCTTTCTGGCAGTGTGGCCCTTAATGCTTTCAGGCCTCATTACCTTTGCTCATAAATTGGTCGCGCCATTCAGCGGAGGCTCCTTCCTAGAATTTACATAAATTGTCGAGTGTTAGGGGTGAGGGAGGAAGAGGCAAGTTCTCACTCCGGCACTTGCTGCTGCTGCTGTTTTCTTCCTCTGGAAAGTGTGTGTTAGAGCGGAACTTGTGCAGTGATGACCTGCGGAGTGATTAATAAGCAGCCGTTGATCTACCGCCGATGGCCTTCCACCCAATTAAAAAAAAAAATGTATTTTAGTCTAGGACTTGGAGGATGATGGAATACTCGTGACTACATTATTCCACTCCCTGGTTTGTTTTCATAGTGTGTCAGAACAACTACTACAAGGTCACCCTCCATGATAAAGAAGGGAATGAAATTTTTGGTGGTTAGGGAACTTGTTCTCTCTAACTTCGACAAACGCAAACTTCAACAAGAGAATTTCTGATAAGAAATATAGAAAATTGTATCTTAAAAAAAATTAATATTCAGTGATCCAAAATAAGTAAATAATGACTAGTTTTATTTCGGGAGCATTTTAGCTTGTAGACCAACCAGTGTTTTGGGAGTGTGCAGGCACTCAACACTGTATATAGTAGGTATCTCTGCTCTCCGTTCCAGAAAGTGTCTTGAGGCGTTCCCGATAACTTAGAGGTTTTATTGACTACTGGCAGTAAGTGGCCTCTGTATATTTTCTAGTTCTGATATCTCCTATGCAAAAAAAAAAAAAAAGAGCTGAGAGTGCAGGGCAGTTTTTTAGAAATGAAATGGCGGCACAAGTGATTTTTAAATATTTTGTGACTTCTGTGTTGTAAGTTCTCATAATTCATTTTCCTGATCTTTGGTAGATTTGTCTTATTTTATTCTTCGAATGATAGTTCGTCTAACATAATTATTCATAAACTTTTACATTTTCTTTCGTTCAGTGGAATGATCACCTGCATCTTTTTTTTTTTTATCGTATAATCATTTTCAGATTTTTTTTTTATCTAAGCAATTGTAAGTTGTCACATTTGAACTTCGTGATTTTCTCTGCCCAGTAGATGATTGGATTGATATTTGTTTATAATTTTTTCGGTCTTCTATTAAGGCAACTTCCATGTATAATGCAGTACCGTCTTCATAGGATATGATGCAGTGGTTAGTGTTTTTATCTGCTACGAGGATGACCAACAGTAAAAATGGCCGGGCTTTGTCTTGCGCTCCTGCAATTTTTACTTTCCTAAAATTGTATTTTGTTTGAGTTACTACCATTCTTGGCGATCTGTTAGAAATTTGAACATTTATTTCTATACTATTCCTTTTTCATTTGATCTCTGATGTGGGCTATCACTCCATGGTCAAATTTGCAAGAGCCTCTCGCTTAAATATAAGTCAGCATATATCATAAATTACATGTATATACTGTAATGTTTGTAAACAACAGGCGACTGGCAGACTTATATCTCCTGCTGCAACTTTCTTTGATAGAAATTAAAAGAATCATATTCAGTTATACATAAAAAATAACTTTCCTCGTTACAAACTGAACGCTTTGCCATCCTAATGGCATTAAAGTTAACTTCTGATATGCTTAATGGAGAAGCTATATATAGATAAGTAGAAATAAGAAAGAAATGAATTAGTATCTAATTTTTATGGATTCAGTCTCACATTGATTTATTTCTACATAAATTATAATGATATAGGAAAGCGAACACAACCTTAATGTGTCTATCAAGTATTAGAAATGTTAATAAGTGAAAGTTAAATAATGAATTAAAAAAATGTTAGATAAATGCGGAGAAAGAATCAGTAAGAGATGTGAGCTGCTATGAATGATATTAACGTAGACAAATACGTTTACGACGCATCTTGTTATATACACGGAAGAATATAGTAGCCAGGCTTAGGTTTGGTTACAAATACATCTTTAAGTTAGCCATGTACGCTAACGATAATCAAAGTATGTGTAAAATATGCAGCCAGTCTTATTGTCACTTCGAACACTATGTACCTAACCATCTACTTATAACAGCATCTAGTGATAGCATGCCAGCCTAGCCTCGTAAACTATTTTGATACTTCACTTTGACTCGACCGTCGTGTGTAAGAGTGACACAAGAATGAAAAACATAATCATTTGACGGTGTAGAGTCCGATCGGTGGGTCAGGTTTTTTTTTCTTTTCGCACTTAAAAAGTTTTCATCGTTTTCGTTATATTGCATTTATTGGCGCTATATTATAAGTGGTTAAATATTGGTAATAGACGACAGTATAACCTTAGCCTCGGATAGTTTAAACAACGTACATCGAGGATTTTTGTTTAAAAGGTGTAGTAAGAAAATTTTGAGCAGATATTATTCTAATTTTTGTTTTAACAGAAAAAAATGTATAGTTCAAATGACAATATTATAAATTAAACTCTTAACCCTAACTTAACCAAACCAAACGTAACCCAACCTAACCTAATCGAACCTAAACCTAGCCCTAACTTAACCTAACCTAACCTAAACCTAAACATAACCTAAACATAACCTAAACATAACCTAACATAACTTAGAAAAGAGCTGGGAACCCTGTGTAATAACGTGACAGTTGTTAAGAGGATGGGTTGTATTGCTAGGTCGTGTGTGTGTGTGTGTGTACTCACCTAGTTGAGGTTGCGGGGGTCGATTCCGAGCTCCTGGCCCCGCCTCTTCACTGATCGCTGCTAGGTCACTCTCCCTGAGCCGTGAGCTTTATCATACCTCTGCTTAAAGTTACTATGTATGGATCCTGCCTCCACTACATCGCTTCCCAAACTATTCCACTTACTGACTACTCTGTGGCTGAAGAAATACTTCCTAACATCCCTGTGATTCATCTGTGTCTTCAGCTTCCAACTGTGTCCCCTTGTTACTGTGTCCAATCTCTGGAACATCCTGTCTTTGTCCACCTTGTCAATTCCTCTCAGTATTTTGTATGTCGTTATCATGTCCCCCCTATCTCTCCTGTCCTCCAGTGTCGTCAGGTGTGTGTGTGTGTGTGTGTGTGTGTGTGTGTGTGTGTGTGTGTGTGTGTGTGTGTGTGTGTGTGTGTGTGTGTGTGTTCCTATGCTCTCACACTGCCCTCCACGGGCTGGATGTCGGGTGCACAATACAATAACCGCTCTTACTTCAAAATTCAATTAAATTCCAGCAGTTTAAGAATTATACTGAATAGATAGGGATAGTAAAAGCTTTGTGTATATTTTGTGGGTGTAAAACTGTATGTAGCAATATTGCAGTGTGAAGAAGAGCCTCGTCTTGAAGAATGTCATCATCAACCTGCCATTTTATGTTTGTAAACTTTTTATTGACCTCATTATTTGACTTGTGATAATACGAGTTGTTCTTCAAGTTCTTCAAGTGTCAGCATTAAGGTACAAACCTGTCAGTACTGAGGTACAAACCTGCCAGTACTGAGGTACAAACCTGCTAGTACTGAGGTACAAACCTGCCAGTACTGAGGTACAAACCTGCCAGTACTGAGGTACAAACCTGCCAGTACTGAGGTACAAACCTGCCAGTACTGAGGTAAACCTGCTAGTACTGAGGTACAAACCTGCCAGTACTGAGGTACAAACCTGCCAGTACTGAGGTACAAACCTGCCAGTACTGAGGTACAAACCTGCCAGTACTGAGGTACAAACCTGCCAGTACTGAGGTACAAACCTGCCAGTACTGAGGTACAAACCTGCCAGTACTGAGGTACAAACCTGCCAGTACTGAGGTACAAACCTGCCAGTACTGAGGTGCAAACCTGTCAGTACTGAGGTGCAAACCTGCCAGCACTGAGGTACAAACCTGCCAGTACTGAGGTACAAACCTGCCAGTACTGAGGTACAAACCTGCCAGTACTGAGGTACAAACCTGCCAGTACTGAGGTACAAACCTGCCAGTACTGAGGTACAAACCTGCCAGTACTGAGGTACAAACCTGCCAGTACTGAGGTACAAACCTGCCAGTACTGAGGTACAAACCTGCCAGTAATGAGGTACAAACCTGCCAGTACTGAGGTACAAACCTGCCAGTACTGAGGTACAAACCTGCCAGTACTGAGGTACAAACCTGCCAGTACTGAGGTGAAAACCTGCCAGTACTGAGGTACAAACCTGCCAGTACTGAGGTGCAAACCTGCCAGTACTGAGGTACAAACCTGCCAGTACTGAGGTACAAACCTGCCAGTACTGAGGTACAAACCTGCCAGTACTGAGGCGCAAACCTGTCAGTACTGAGGTACAAACCTGCCAGTACTGAGGTACAAACCTGTCAGTACTAAGGTGCAAACCTGCCAGTACTGAGGTACAAACCTGCCAGTACTGAGGTACAAACCTGCCAGTACTGAGGTACAAACATGCCAGTACTGAGGAGCAAATCTGCCAGTACTGAGGTACAAACCTGTCAGTACTGAGGTACAAACCTGCCAGTACTGAGGTACAAGCCTGCCAGTACTGAGGTACAAACCTGTCAGTACTGAGGTACAAACATGCCAGTACTGAGGTACAAACATGCCAGTACTGAGGTGCAAATCTGCCAGTACTGAGGTACAAACCTGCCAGTACTGAGGTACAAACCTGCCAGTACTGAGGTACAAACCTGCCAGTACTGAGGTACAAACCTGCCAGTACTGAGGTACAAATCTGCCAGTACTGAGGTACAAACCTGTCAGTACTGAGGTACAAACCTGTCAGTACTGAGGTACAAACATGTCAGTACTGAGGTACAAACATGCCAGTACTGAGGTGCAAATCTGCCAGTACTGAGGTACAAACCTGCCAGTACTGAGATACAAACCTGCCAGTACTGAGGTACAAACCTGCCAGTACTGAGGTACAAATCTGCCAGTACTGAGGTGTGTACGAAATGGTATATAATACCGACAAGATGAGAGTAAGACACATGTGCAACATCTGGGTATCTTTATTGTAGACGTTTCGCCATCCAGTGGCTTTATCAATACAAATTCTAGGACATAACTTGAAGACAGTAGAACTATGTACAGAAGATGAGGTAATCAGTCCCTCAACCTAGGAGTAGGTGCGAACAGCACCATAGTCGTGGAGATTCTGAAGCAGAAGAAAGAATCCTGGCGCTTATATAGTAACGTCAGGTGTAGCAGACGAGGGCATATTCACTGGTAGGCGGGATTCCCCAGTGGAAGTAGGTCCTTCCCAAAGAGATGGGTTAGTTGTAGAGGTAGTTGTCGTAGTCGTGAAGGTTATGTACATGTCCTCAGAATTAAGATTCCATGATGTTGCAGTGTCTGACAAGTTGTGTACGAAATGGTATATAATACCGACAAGATGAGAGTAAGACACATGTGCAACATCTGGGTATCTTTATTGTAGACGTTTCGCCATCCAGTGGCTTTATCAATACAAATTCTAGGACATAACTTGAAGACAGTAGAACTATGTACAGAAGATGAGGTAATCAGTCCCTCAACCTAGGAGTAGGTGCGAACAGCACCATAGTCGTGGAGATTCTGAAGCAGAAGAAAGAATCCTGGCGCTTATATAGTAACGTCAGGTGTAGCAGACGAGGGCATATTCACTGGTAGGCGGGATTCCCCAGTGGAAGTAGGTCCTTCCCAAAGAGATGGGTTAGTTGTAGAGGTAGTTGTCGTAGTCGTGAAGGTTATGTACATGTCCTCAGAATTAAGATTCCATGATGTTGCAGTGTCTGACAAGTTGTGTACGAAATGGTATATAATACCGACAAGATGAGAGTAAGACACATGTGCAACATCTGGGTATCTTTATTGTAGACGTTTCGCCATCCAGTGGCTTTATCAATACAAATTCTAGGACATAACTTGAAGACAGTAGAACTATGTACAGAAGATGAGGTAATCAGTCCCTCAACCTAGGAGTAGGTGCGAACAGCACCATAGTCGTGGAGATTCTGAAGCAGAAGAAAGAATCCTGGCGCTTATATAGTAACGTCAGGTGTAGCAGACGAGGGCATATTCACTGGTAGGCGGGATTCCCCAGTGGAAGTAGGTCCTTCCCAAAGAGATGGGTTAGTTGTAGAGGTAGTTGTCGTAGTCGTGAAGGTTATGTACATGTCCTCAGAATTAAGATTCCATGATGTTGCAGTGTCTGACAAGTTGTGTACGAAATGGTATATAATACCGACAAGATGAGAGTAAGACACATGTGCAACATCTGGGTATCTTTATTGTAGACGTTTCGCCATCCAGTGGCTTTATCAATACAAATTCTAGGACATAACTTGAAGACAGTAGAACTATGTACAGAAGATGAGGTAATCAGTCCCTCAACCTAGGAGTAGGTGCGAACAGCACCATAGTCGTGGAGATTCTGAAGCAGAAGAAAGAATCCTGGCGCTTATATAGTAACGTCAGGTGTAGCAGACGAGGGCATATTCACTGGTAGGCGGGATTCCCCAGTGGAAGTAGGTCCTTCCCAAAGAGATGGGTTAGTTGTAGAGGTAGTTGTCGTAGTCGTGAAGGTTATGTACATGTCCTCAGAATTAAGATTCCATGATGTTGCAGTGTCTGACAAGTTGTGTACGAATGGTACATCATGGAATCTTAATTCTGAGGACATGTACATAACCTTCACGACTACGACAACTACCTCTACAACTAACCCATCTCTTTGGGAAGGACCTACTTCCACTGGGGAATCCCGCCTACCAGTGAATATGCCCTCGTCTGCTACACCTGACGTTACTATATAAGCGCCAGGATTCTTTCTTCTGCTTCAGAATCTCCACGACTATGGTGCTGTTCGCACCTACTCCTAGGTTGAGGGACTGATTACCTCATCTTCTGTACATAGTTCTACTGTCTTCAAGTTATGTCCTAGAATTTGTATTGATAAAGCCACTGGATGGCGAAACGTCTACAATAAAGATACCCAGATGTTGCACATGTGTCTTACTCTCATCTTGTCGGTATTATATACCATTTCGTACACAACTTGTCAGACACTGCAACATCATGGAATCTTAATTCTGAGGACATGTACATAACCTTCACGACTACGACAACTACCTCTACAACTAACCCATCTCTTTGGGAAGGACCTACTTCCACTGGGGAATCCCGCCTACCAGTGAATATGCCCTCGTCTGCTACACCTGACGTTACTATATAAGCGCCAGGATTCTTTCTTCTGCTTCAGAATCTCCACGACTATGGTGCTGTTCGCACCTACTCCTAGGTTGAGGGACTGATTACCTCATCTTCTGTACATAGTTCTACTGTCTTCAAGTTATGTCCTAGAATTTGTATTGATAAAGCCACTGGATGGCGAAACGTCTACAATAAAGATACCCAGATGTTGCACATGTGTCTTACTCTCATCTTGTCGGTATTATATACCATTTCGTACACAACTTGTCAGACACTGCAACATCATGGAATCTTAATTCTGAGGACATGTACATAACCTTCACGACTACGACAACTACCTCTACAACTAACCCATCTCTTTGGGAAGGACCTACTTCCACTGGGGAATCCCGCCTACCAGTGAATATGCCCTCGTCTGCTACACCTGACGTTACTATATAAGCGCCAGGATTCTTTCTTCTGCTTCAGAATCTCCACGACTATGGTGCTGTTCGCACCTACTCCTAGGTTGAGGGACTGATTACCTCATCTTCTGTACATAGTTCTACTGTCTTCAAGTTATGTCCTAGAATTTGTATTGATAAAGCCACTGGATGGCGAAACGTCTACAATAAAGATACCCAGATGTTGCACATGTGTCTTACTCTCATCTTGTCGGTATTATATACCATTTCGTACACAACTTGTCAGACACTGCAACATCATGGAATCTTAATTCTGAGGACATGTACATAACCTTCACGACTACGACAACTACCTCTACAACTAACCCATCTCTTTGGGAAGGACCTACTTCCACTGGGGAATCCCGCCTACCAGTGAATATGCCCTCGTCTGCTACACCTGACGTTACTATATAAGCGCCAGGATTCTTTCTTCTGCTTCAGAATCTCCACGACTATGGTGCTGTTCGCACCTACTCCTAGGTTGAGGGACTGATTACCTCATCTTCTGTACATAGTTCTACTGTCTTCAAGTTATGTCCTAGAATTTGTATTGATAAAGCCACTGGATGGCGAAACGTCTACAATAAAGATACCCAGATGTTGCACATGTGTCTTACTCTCATCAGTACTGAGGTACAAACCTGGCAGTACTGAGGTACAAATCTGCCAGTACTGAGGTGCAAACCTGCCAGTACTGAGGTGCAAACCTGGCAGTACTGAGGTACAAACCTGCCAGTACTGAGGTACAAACCTGCCAGTACTGAGGTACAAACCTGTCAGCACTGAGGTACAAACCTGCTAGTACTGAGGTACAAACCTGCCAGTACTGAGGTACAAACTTGCCAGTACTGAGATACAAACCTGCTAGTACTGAGGTACAAACCTGCTAGTATTGAGGTACAAACCTGCCAGCACTAAGGTATAAACCTGCCAGTACTGAGGTACAAACCTGCCATCACTAAGGTACAAACTTGCCAGTACTGAGGTACAAACCTGCTAGTACTGAGATACAAACATGCCAGCACTAAGGTGAGGTACAAACCTGCCAGCACTGAGGTACAAACCTGTCAGCACTGAGGTACAAACCTGCCAGCACTGAGGTACAAACCTGCCAGCACTGAAGTACAAACATGACAACTCTAAGGTACAAACCTGCCAGCACTGAGGTACAAACCTGCCAGCACTGAGGTACAAACCTGCCAACACTAAGGTACAAACGTGCCAGCACTAAGGTACAAACCTGCCAGCACTGAAGTACAAACATGACAACACTAAGGTACAAACTGCCAGCACTGAGGTACAAACCTGCCAGCACTGAGGTACACACCTGCCAGCACTGAGGTACAAACGTGCCAGCACTAATGTACAAACCTGCCAGCACTGAAGTACAAACCTGCCAGCACTAAGGTACAAACGTGCCAGCACTGAGACACAAACGTGCCAGCACTAAGGTGGTGGTTGACGATAAAGGGAGAGTGGTTGATAATGACGCCAAGGAAGTACGAAGTGTTTCACTCGTAGGAGGCCCCAAGTTATCGTCTACTACAAAGATAATATACAAACAAGACGGTTGCAACTCTGGGAGTACCAACTCGGGCCTCCTACGAGTGACACACCCTGTACAACTGATACACCTCAAACTGATGATGACACAGATGACTAAAACTCTGGAAATTCATCAGAAGTATGCATTACCTAAATATACCTGGAGGTTACCCTGCCCCCAGCCTTACTGCCAGCCCAGACTCTACTAGGGACCCTACCACAACCACCACTAAAACCGTAAATATACAACCATCATTACACAAGGCCGTGGCCCACATTACAGATCTTGGAGAGGAGTCTCCTTCTTCCTCTACTGAGGAAAGTAGATGGAATCCAGGACGGGGTGGCCCTGGCTTGGATATTGAGGATTATAGTGCAGTCCCAGAACCTGCAGAAATTGACAACACACCTCCCAACAATTCTCAACCAAAGGTGAATTTGTGCAGATATTATGCTTGGGGCATCTGTAAGCATGGAATATCAGGAAAAAAAAAATGGGACATGCAACTTTGAGCATCCCAAAAAATGTAGCGACCTCCTGTCTAAAGGAGTGTGTCGTTCTTCCTGTACTTTCACCCAAAAATGTCACTCCTCGGTCCTCCAGAAGCAGTGTTACAACATCAACTGCCCTGCATACCATCTAAAAGGGACCAGGAGGCACAGACCCCACAAGACAAACAATAGTAGCTACGACAACCCAACTCCAGGTGATTTTTTAGTGGCAGGAAACGGAAAAAGAAAATGGAAGGAAATAAAAATAGTCCACCTTGGAGCCTTGTTGGACTGGAGGCGCAGCCAGTGGCCACCCATGGCCCTCCAGAATTACAACTACTGATGCCAATAACAAAATCCCCCCAACAAACACAGAATACAACCTCGTTCATATTTGCTAATATACAGGGCCTTAAGCCATCCACCAACAACAAAATACCTTTTATCAGTGGACTTCTAGAGGAGTCTAATGCAATGTTTGCAGCCTTCACAGAGACTCGCACAAAAGATCACTTTGACAGTGAAATATGGATAAGTGGTTACAACCTTTTTAGATGAGACAAAATGAACAGGTAACAAGGGGGGGTTGGCCTGTATGTCAAAGAGTCCCTCATCTGCACGGAGTTGCTGAACACCACAAATGAGGTAGATGAAGCTCTATCAATAAAGATCGAGAACCAAAACCTAGTCATTGTGGTTGTATATAAGCCACCAGATGCAACTTCACAACAGTTCAAGGAACAGCTACTGAAAATTGATTACTGTCTGGAAAACCTTCCAGCTCCATCCCCAAACATCTTACTGCTTGGTGATTTCAACCTAAGGCATACAAAATGGAAGAATGTAGCAAATGTTATAGCTGAAACAATCCCTGGAGGTAGTGCAGATGAAAGGTCACACACACACATGAGCTACTAAGTCTCTGCGAAAAACACACCTTAAGCCAGCAGATAGTGGAGCCAACAAGACTAGAAAACACACTTGACCTTATCTTCACAAATAATGAGGACCTGATAGACAAGAATATCAAAAACAACTAATTCCGATCACAACCTAATCGAAGTCCAGACGTACATGCATAGGGGTCCTGATCAGCAGAATGCATGTACCTGTGAAGGTGTCTTCACAAAATACAACTTCAACAAGAACATCAACTGGGACCAGGTAAACCATGTCCTAAACGGAACATATTGGGAAGATATCTTAAATGACATGGATCCAAACCAGTGCCTTGAAAGGATCAACTTCCTGGCAGCTGAAGCATGTTCTAGGCATATTCCCCTAAGAAAGAAGAAGAGCAGGAGTAAACTGGAGAAAGACGCTCCCTCTACAGAAGACGAAGAGTCACAGCTCCTCAGGAGTGCTAGAATATCTGACCAGGGAAGTGGAAACTATCGAACTTAAGCTAAAGGACTCTTACAGGAACCAGGAGAGGCAGGAGGAGCTTAAAGCTATTAGTGAAATTGAAAGAAATTCAAAATATTTCTTTTCATATGCCAAAAACAAGGCAAATACCACATCTAGTATCGGGCCCTTACTCAGACAGGATGGGACTTACACAGATGACAACAAGGAAATGAGTGAAATATTGAAATCCCAGTACGACTCTGTGTTTAGTGAACCACTAATCGGTCTGAGGATCGACGACCCAAATGATTTCTTCATGAATGAGCCTCAAAACTCCATAAATGTATGCCAGATTTCCGACATTACCCTAACTCCGATAGATTTCGAAAAACCATTGACAACATGCCCATGCACTCAGCCCCGGGCCCAGACTCGTGGAACTTTGTATTCATGAAGAACTGCAAAAAACCCCTCTCGCATGCCCTAAGTACACTATGGAGAAGGAGTTTGGACATGGGTGAAATTCCACAGTCACTGAAAACAACGGATATAGCCCCACTCCATAAAGGTGGCAGCAAAGCATTAGCTAAGAACTATAGACCAATAGCTCTGACGTCCCACTTCATAAAAATCTTTGAAAGAGTGCTAAGAAGCAGGATTGCAAATCACCTGGATTCCCAAAATCTGCACAATCCAGGGCAACATGGGTTCAGGGCAGGTCGTTCCTGCCTCTCACGACTACTGGATCACTATGATATGGCCTTGGATGCACTGGAAGAAAATCAGAATGCAGATGTAATATACACAGACTTTGCAAAAGCATTTGACAAATGCGATCATGGCGTAATAGCCCATAAAATACGTGCTAAAGGAATAACTGGGAAAGTGGGGAGATGGATCTTCAACTTCCTAACAAATCGAACACAAAGAGTAGTGGTCAACAGAGTTAAATCGGAGGCTGCCATAGTGAAGAGCTCTGTTCCACAAGGCATGGTACTCGCCCCCATCTTATTCCTCATCCTCATATCAGACATAGAGATATACATCACAGCACCGTATCATCCTTTGCGGATGATACTAGGATCTGCATGAGGCTGTCATCTGCTGATTACTCGGTTAACCTCCAAGAAGATATAAACAAAGTTTTCCAGTGGGCAACGTTAAACAATATGATGTTCATTGAGGACAAATTCCAACTACTCCGTTATGGAAAACTGGAGGAGATAATAACTAAAACAGAGTATACTACAGACTCTGGCCATACAATAGGTCGGAAAAATAATGTAAGGGACCTGGGAGTAGTAATGTCTGAGGATCTCACTTTCAAGGATCACAACAGTGCCACGATCGCACATGCAAAGAAAATGATAGGATGGATAATGAGAACGTTCAAAACGAGAGATGCCAAGCCACTGATGATCCTTTTCAAATCACTTGTTCTCTCTAGGCTGGAATACTACTGTACATTAACATCTCCATTCAAAGCAGGTGAAATCGCAGATCTAGAGAGTGTACAGAGATCCTTTACTGCACGTATAAGTTCTGTCAAGCACCTTAACTACTGGGAACGCTTGGAAGCAGTTGACTTGTACTCGTTGGAACGCAGGAGGGAGAGATATATCATAATCTACACTTGGAAAATCCTGGAAGGAATGGTCCCAAATCTGCACACAGAAACCACTCCCTATGGAAGTAAAAGACTGGGCAGGCGATGCAAAATGCCCCCAATGAAAAGTAGAGGCGCCATTGGTACACTAAGGGAAAACACCGTAAGTGTCCGGGGCCCAAGACTGTTCAACAGCCTCCCACCAAGCATAAGGGGAATTACCAATAAACCCCTGGCTGCCTTCAAGAGAGAGCTGGACAGATACCTAAAGTCAGTGCCGGATCAGCCGGGCTGTGGATCGTACGTTGGACTGCGTGCGGCCAGTAGTAACAGCCTAGTTGATCAGGCCCTGATCCATCGGGAGGCCTGGTTATGGACCGGGCCGCGGGGGCGTTGATCCCCGGAATAACCTCCAGGTAACCTCCAGGAGGTTATTCCGGGTATCAACGCCCCCGCGGTCCGGTCCATGACCAGGCCTCCCAGTGGATCAGGGCCTAATCAACCAGGCTGTTACTGCTGGCCGCACGCAGTCCAACGTACGATCCACAGCCCGACTGATCCGGCACTGACTTTAGGTATCTGTCCAGCTCTCTCTTGAAGGCAGCCAGGGGTTTATTGGTAATTCCCCTAATGCTTGATGGGAGGCTGTTGAACAGTCTTGGGCTCCGGACACTTAGTGTTTTCTCTTAGTGTACCAATGGCGCCCCTACTTTTAATTGGGGGTATTTTTCATCGCCTGCCCAGTCTTTTACTTTCGTAGGGAGTGATTTGTGTGTGCAGATTCGGGACAATTCCTTCCAAGATATTCCAAGTGTAGATTATGATATATCTCTCTCTGCTGCGTTAACAGTTATTCAAAAAGTTGTTGAAAATAAAAGTGAGTGAAATCCCTGTTGTATTTGTTGTTGTGTCAAGGAACAAGTGGCTCTCCAGGGAAGTTAGGATAATTTTCCAGTGAGTAATCATCTGCCGTTTTCCAGACGAGACTTCGTGAAAACAAGTATGTTTTTAATATACCTGTAGAATGTTTCTTAGGCCATCGTTCCTGCGGCTCAGTCCCTGACCAGACCGTCAGGTTACTGACCTCAAGGACCACTTGAGACCGGTGCATGCTATTTTTAAATTCACGAGAAGTGTTTAACTCTTAAGGGTCGTACATCTCATGAAGAATGTAAAGTAATTAAGTTTTATTCTAGGAAGGAAAGAATAACTCCAATTCCTTAGACTAAGAACTCTTCACCGGCAAGAAGGTATCTCACCGATAGATCATTCAGTGGGAGAATCAGATTAGAACGTGCACTGAGGATGCACTCAACTGAGATTTCACTCTCTCGTGGAGGTAACACATTGTGCAAATAAGACATCAACTTGTTAGTGTGCACTGTGCAGTCTCAGTTTGCATCAAGTCATGAAATCGTAATGACATGACTGAGAGCAACTCACCCACCCGCACGGAGACTTGGAACCCATGAGAAGCCAGTCCTAGGCCACCAGGGTACAGTGGTTAGCGAACCTCTAATGAATGAAGTGGATAGCGTTCTGGCCTCCTGGTTTTAGAACTAGCATGTCATGGATTCGAGCCCGCTGTTCAGTGATAAGACGTGATCTTTACCCAAGGTAGAGTGTGGGCGGGTCGTAAGTCAAGTGTGAGTTGTCAAGTGTGGCACATATCACGGCTCATGGTCAAGTGTGAGTTGTCAAGTGTAGCACATATCACATCTCATGAATATACTCTAACGCTTGTTTCTTTACTTGTGTGTCATCATGGTACAGAGGTGCAGTTTTGAGAATGTCATCGTGGTACAATTTTTGAGATTGTCATCGTGGTACAGAGGTGCAGTTTTTGAGATTTTCATCGTGGTACAGAGGTACAGTTTTTGAGATTTTCATCGTGGTACAGAGGTACAGTTTTTGAGATTGTCATCGTGGTACAGAGGTACAGTTTTTGAGATTGTCATCGTGGTACAGAGGTACAGTTTTTGAGATTTTCATCGTGGTACAGAGGTACAGTTTTTGAGATTGTCATCGTGGTACAGAGGTACAGTTTTTGAGATTGTCATCGTGGCACAGAGGTACAGTTTTTGAGATTGTCTTCGTGGTACAGAAGTACAGCTTTGAGGATGTCATCGTGGTACAGAGGTACAGCTTTGAGAATGTCATCGTGGTACAGAGGTACAGCTTTGAGAATGTCATCGTGGTACAGAGGTACAGCTTTGAGAATGTCATAATGGTACGGAGGTAGTTTTTGAAAATGTCATCATGGTACAGAGGTACAGTTTGTGAAAATGTCATCATGGTACAGAGGTACAGTTTGTGAAAATGTCATCATGGTACAGAGGTACAGTTTGTGAAAATGTCATCATGGTACAGAGGTACAGTTTGTGAAAATGTCATCATGGTACAGAGGTACAGTTTGTGAAAATGTCATCATGGTACAGAGGTACAGTTTGTGAAAATGTCATCATGGTACAGAGGTACAGTTTGTGAAAATGTCATCATGGTACAGAGGTACAGTTTGTGAAAATGTCATCATGGTACAGGGGTACAGATATGGAATTAAGTTTTCTTGGGTAGCTTTAGGTAGAGGTCGCTTTGATAAGGACCTCCCTCGCATGGGCCAGTAGGCCTTCTGCAGTGTTCCTACATTCTTATGTTCTTATGTTAACAAGTGTTTGTGCTAACTGCATAAAGGCCTTGAGTACTTAAGTTTATCTGTCTTGGTCTCCTGCATAACTTCTTGCTCTCTCTTGTCTCTACCTAACCCCCACTTCTCTTTTTTATCTCAATTTTTGCCCCTGCTCCCCCGTTCCACTTTATAAGCATCCAGTCCTGTATAGATTTGATAATGATAAAGCCTTGTAAGGTGTAAATTTATGTCAGTGTTCGGACACGTGAAATTTCACTCTGAGTGTCTGTGCTTGATGCTTGCTTGCCTCCCTCAATTTTCAGTGGAGTTTTATTGTCGTGATTTATTCTTTGCTTGGTACCAAGGGTTGAAAACGTGCCATCACACCTTGTGATGTAATCGTTAATTTTTACGAGGCGCGGACTGGTAATCTAGCCGATTTCCACCATCATATGACCGAAAGTTCCACTTGGTTGATCATCATATGACTAGCCTCAGTCAAGAAGTTTTTATAGTTCTCGGGGACACAAAATACCATCACCACCTTGTGAAATTTATGTAATTAAAATTTCAAAAATTATGAAAAATACCATAAAAGCAGCGAAACTTGTAGCAATAATACGTGAAGGAGGAGGAGGAGCAGCAGCAGCAGCAGCAGCAGGAGGAGGATTTGGAGCATTAGCACTGGCATCAGCAGCATTTGCACTAGCAACAGTTTTAGAAACACTTAGCAACACTTGTAGCCAGAGATACGTGTGGCAGGCAGGCGTCTTCAAGTGGGTGAGTGTTATATTTGACGTCAGTGACTGCCCTCACTCACCACAGGCAGGACCGGCCACGCATTGATTTTATTGCTTCAAACTCTCATTGATGAGGGGATCACCACCATTATCCCCGCACCAATGATGCTGCTGCTGGCAAGTGTAATGCTGGAGAGGCAGTGGTGGTGGCAAGCGTATTGGTAGAGAAGCAGCGGTGGTGGTGGTGCCGGCAAGCGTATTAGTTTAGTAGTAGTGATGGTGGTAGAGGTGATGGCAACCATATTGTGGCAGAAACAGTGATGGTGACAAAGATAATGGCGGAAAAGCAGCAGTGTGGGAGGTGTTAGTTTAATAGTCGTGGTGGGGGTGTACTGCTGGAAGAGATAACGATAGAGGGAGATATGGTGGAGAGATACTGGCATCATGAGAGGTATGGTAGGGGAGATGCTGGTATCAGGGGAGGTATGGTGGTGCTAGAGGAGCTAGGGTGGCGTCATGGGAGGTATGGTGGTGCCAGGAAAGTTACGGTGTCTTAGGTATTCTGGTGTCAGGGAGAGGTATGGTGGTACTAGGGGAGCCATGGTGGCGCCATGGGAGGTATGGTGGTGCCAGGAAAGTCATGGTGTCTTGGGAGGTATGGTGGTGCCAGGAAAGTCATGGTGTCTTGGGAGGTATGCTGTCAGGGGAGCCATGGTAGTGTCATGGGAGGTATGGTGGTGCCAGAGGAGCCATGGTGGCGTCATGGGAGGTATGGTGTCATGGTAGGTATGGTAGTGTCATGGGAACCATGGTAATGTCATGGGAGGTATGACTTACTAAGGAACGAGTTCCAATAACTGTTGTAAACTATTGATCTCTCTACACTTGAAATCAGTGATCTACAGGTGCTGTTTGACCCTCCTCTGTTTTAGTGGGAGTCTCCTGTTAACATTGACCTCGTGTGCTGCTGTTAGCTATGTTAGGGCGCTGTTGGTCATGTTAGTGTGTTCGATGTATTATGGTGTTGTTATTCTTGAGTGCTGTTAGCTCTATTAGAGAGCTGTTATGTTAGGACGCTGTTAGCTTTGTTAAGGTGCTGTTAATCATGCTAGAGTGCTGTTCGATATGTTAAAGCTTGGCTAATCATGCTAGAGTGATTAGCGTGCTAGTGTGCCGTTAGCTATGCTACTATGCTATTAGTTATGCTGATAGAGGGCTGTTAGCTATGCCAGCAGCATAGGTCACTCTTGTCTCTCACAGTTGCTCGACTTTTATATGGTCTTGGATACACCGGAAGACAAACTGCAGACGTAGTGTACACAAATTTTGCAAAAGCCTTCCACAACAGCCCTATGGTGTGATAGGTAACAGAATGCTGGAAAAAGTGGACATATGGAAATTTCTGTTCCCCAACGCACAGTATTCACTTCACTTTTATTTGAGGACGCAGCAAACCTTAATATTGATACAGTCTTCCAGCCGGTCACTAACAACATTGTGATTTATAACGAGAATATATTTCAGTTGCTTTTTCTGTGGAAAAAATCGAGGAATTAAATTGAAACGGAGTACAAGACAAACTCGAATCACAGAGAGTAGAGGTTGAACGTAAAAGATCTGGGAGTGGTAATGTCGGAGAATCTCACATTCAGCGAGCACAACAGTGTTGTATTTTTGCCAAGGTTCCCAAACCCATAAAGTTATTAGCTTCTACAAATACACTATTATTATTTTTCTGCGGAGGAGAAATCTCAGTTTCCTTTTGTTTGCGGAAACTTAAATAGTTGCCAACTTTGTGTAATTGTGTAAGATATGTAGTTGTGTAAGACACGTGTAGTTGTGTAAGACGCACGTAGTTGTGTAAGACACGTGTAGTTGTGGCAGACACGTTTAGTTGTGTAAGACACGTGTAGTTGTGTAAGACACATGTAGTTGTGTAAGACACACATAGTTGTGTAAGACATGTAGTTGTATAAGACACATGTAGTTGTGTAAGACGCATGTAGTTGTGTAAGACACGTGTAGTTGTGTCAGACACGTTTAGTTGTGTAAGACACGTGTAGTTGTGTAAGACACATGTAGTTGTGTAAGACACATGTTGTGTAAGACACGTGTAGTTGTAGTGGTGTAAGGCACATGTTGTGTAAGACACAAGTAGTTGTGTAAGACACATGTAGTTGTGTAAGACACGTGTAGTTGTGTAAGACACGTGTAGTTGTGTAAGACACATGTTGTGTAAGACACGTGTAGTTGTGTAAGACATGTAGTTGTGTAAGACACGTGTAGTTGTAGTGGTGTAAGGCACATGTTGTGTAAGACACAAGTAGTTGTGTAAGACACATGTAGTGTAAGACACATGTAGTTGTGTAAGTTACATGTAGTTGTGTAAATCACATGTAGTTGTGTAAATCACATGTAGTTGTGTAAGTCACATGTAGTTGTGTAAGTCACATGTTGTGTAAGACATGTGTAGTTGTGTAAGACGTGTAATTGTGTAAGACACGTGTAGTTGTAGTTGTGTAATACACAATCCCACGTGTTGACAAAAGTCTCTGAACATAAGAACATAAGAAAGGAGGAACACTGCAGCAGGCCTGTTGGCCCATACTAGGCAGGTCCTTTACAATTCATCCCATTTCATTATAGAAATGCTCTTGTTATATTGTTAGCTGAAAATAACTCTCTTGACTTGTACTCGTTGGAACGCAGGAGAGAGATATATATCATAATCTACACTTGGAAAATCCTGGAAGGTATGGTCCCGAGTCTGCACACAGAAATCACTCCCTACGAAAGTAAAAGACTGGGCAGGCGATGCAAAATACCCCCAACTAATAGTAGGGGCACCATTGGTACACTAAGAGAAAACACTAAGTGTCCGGGGGCCCAAGACTGCTCAACAGCCTCCCATCAAGCATTAGGGGAATTACCAATAAACCCCTGGCTGCCTTCAAGAGAGAGCTGGACTTATACCTTAAGTCAGTGCCGGATCAGCCGGGCTGTGGCTCGTACGTTGGACTGCATGCGGCCAGCAGTAACAGCCTGGTTGATCAGGCCCTGATCCACCGGGAGGCCTGGTTATGGACCGGGCCGCGGGTCACAGATCCTGAGGTGCTTTGGGGATTAGCGTGGACGGTTACAAAGCATGGCTTGCTTCTGCAGTGTTTTAAAAATTGAGGTTGGAGAGTTGAAGGAGGAGGTCTTGCTTCTCCAGGAGGAGATTAGGAGGCTGAAGGTCCACCTCAATGGGTCTGGGAGAGAGTGTGATGTGGCTGGAGTTGTGGGGAATGAGGCTTCTAGCAGTGAGGTGCAGTCTCTCGCTGTGCGGAGGCTGTAGGTGGGGAGGTAGCAACGGCTACCAGTGTGATGTAGTCCAGCTGGGCTTGTGAGGTCTCTGGGGAGACCTAATTTAACCAATTATATGGTCACACCTTGCCTTGGCAAACGTCTGTAGCCATGCCCACGTCTGAGGTCTTTTGTTCTTGACGGCGTCAGACCTAGGCGTCAGGTCGTACACGTGGTTGTGGAGGGTGCTTGGACCACCATAAAAGCCCAAGGAAGAGCATGATCAGGAGATTCGAGTGGAGCTGCTGCTGGGGTGCAGAGCTCCTGAGCAGAGACTTCGAGCGGAGCTGCTGCTGGGGTGCAGGGCTCGGGAGAAGGCTGCTGAAGTCTCTGGAGGAGACTGTTGGAGGCACTGGGCAGAGTACTGGCTTGGCGTCGTACTCGTGCTGTGTAGGTCTTGGGACCTGTGGCTTAGTTCCTGTAGTGAACTGTCCTCTGTGCTATATTGTAAGTTATATTCATTTTCGTCAAGTTGATTGTGTTCCTTGTCTCACTGCCTATGTGTACCACCCCATTTATCTAAACCCCAATGATATACTCCTGTTCCCAAATATATTATTGTACAAGGACTTAATAATAAACTGTGTTTGAGTAGAATAGTAATATTCACTGTCCCCGTTATTTATTCTTATTTCCATTTATTTATGTTTAGTTAAAGTAGTGAGAGGGTGAGTAGTGTGGAGTGGTGGGTAGAGTAATAAGAGGTGAAGGTGTAGTCACCAGTGACCTCATATTACCTACCTCCGCACAAATCCCTCCTACTGCCTCGGCTGTCCCCTACCTACTGACTCCCCCCCGCTTACCCCCATATTCCCCTAATCATTCCCCCCTACATGACATGGTGTCTAAGCGGTGGTGGTTCTCATTATTTTTATAGTAGGAACCAGTCCCATGTGCCTTATTTTTGACTGCTCGGTTATACTTGTTATGCTACCATTTGCTACCACTTTTTTTTTTCTTGTGTGTGCAAAATCTAAAGTGAATATCTGTATGATATTATAATCCTAGTTACCTTAACTGTCCTTTTTTGACGGTGGGTCTAGATAATTGTTTGGGTGTAATATTATATTTGGTGGAGTTGGTTGTTGGTTTGAGATAAATGGTGGAGAATATCAGTATTTGGGTGAGACTTTTGGGAGAAGCAATTACTGGCCGAAATTGAATATTTACAGAGGAATGAGAAGTCACCCAGCCCGCCTTGGAAGACTCACCCACAACTGTCACCCATTGAAGAGTTGCCTATGATTGCTGTCCACCTGATGTGCCCAGTCACCCAGCTGATATGCCCAGTCACCCAGCTGATGTGCCCCAGTAGATGTATTGCTGCCCTGGTCTGTCATCCAGTGTAGTGGGTGTCTGTCTGCGTCACCCAGCCTCTGTGACCATTGCCTGCGGACCGCCAGTTACCCGCAGTTGCCAGGGATGGGTGACCGCACCTGCTGTTGATGACCTGAAGTGACCTCACCTCACCTCGAGCAACTGACCATAGCCTGCTACTGCTGATGTCGGCTGCTGAGATGCTGTAGCCGTGCTGCTATGCTGTGGCCGTGCTGAGATGCTGTAGCCGTGCTGCAATGCTGTGGCTGTGCTGTGTGCTACTGTGATGTTGAGATGCTGCGGCCGTGCTGTGATGTTGAGACGCTGCGGCCGTGCTGTGATGCTGGGACTGTGCTGTGATGCTGTAGCCGTGCTGCGATGCTGTGGCCGTGCTGTGTGCTGCTGTGATACGGCCGTGCTATGTGCTGCTGTGATACGGCCGTGCTGTGATGATGGATATGCTGTGGCCGTACTGTGATGCTGCGATGCTGCCTAGCTCAAGAGGAGATGGCGGTGATGCTGCAGTGGTGTGTGAGGGATTCTGGCTGGTGTGCCAGGACAGGAGAATCTACTATGAAGGAGCTGCCATCCTCGGAGATGTGGAAGGACGTGAGCCGCTGAGATGGACTCCAGCTGCTGGGACCAGCCTGCTATCAAGGGCGGTATGGAGGTGTATCCTGCCTTGCTGGTCGACCTGTACGATTGGTATGCGGGGATGCACTGCCAGCCATGAGAGACAATTAAGAGTGTGAGATGTCCCCAGCCTCCTTTGACTTGCCAGAAGTGTTACCTGTGTGAAATAAGGTGACCTTGGAAACGGTCCAGTGATTACGGCCGCCTTGTTTTATGAGGCCAGTGAATCCTAGTAGTGGCATAAGATAATGGAGGGTCTTAGCTGCGATGCCTGCCCTGTCTCGATTTTCAGATGTTGTAGTGTGCATGTGAAGTGTGCCGAAAATGCGACCTTGGTGGTCGTGAAGTGGTCCAGTTGCAGTTACTTGAAAGAATGCAACCCGTTGGAGCAGTTTTCCACGCCAAAGAAGCCTAGAGAGGTTTGGCCCAATGGATAACGTGCGAGGGTGACTAGCATTGGCTAGTGCATTTCTAGTAGAAGTAGGGAAGGCACTGGAGCCCGATATTTAGTTTTAAGGAGAAATTATGGGTAAGGAGGCTTTGCACCAGAGAGCAACTGTTATGCTGGCCAACTGCGAGGTGTACTGATTACGCTGCCTTGTGGTAGATGAGAAGGTTGAGGGAAATATATGTAATTGAATAATTTTGTATTATGTATAATTTTGTCTTTGTATTGTAATAAATTTAAGGGGTTAGGATTAAAATAGTCTAATAACTTAGGACAAATTGTCCTAGTTCTCAGATATTTTAAATTGGGGGAGAAAAGGGGATGTGATGTAGTCCAGCTGGGCTTGTGAGGTCTCTGGGGAGACCTAATTTAACCAATTATATGGTCACACCTTGCCTTGGCAAACGTCTGTAGCCATGCCCACGTCTGAGGTCTTTTGTTCTTGACGGCGTCAGACCTAGGCGTCAGGTCGTACACGTGGTTGTGGAGGGTGCTTGGACCACCATAAAAGCCCAAGGAAGAGCATGATCAGGAGATTCGAGCGGAGCTGCTGCTGGGGTGCAGAGCTCCTGAGCAGAGACTTCGAGCGGAGCTGCTGCTGGGGTGCAGGGCTCGGGAGAAGGCTGCTGAAGTCTCTGGAGGAGACTGTTGGAGGCACTGGGCAGAGTACTGGCTTGGCATCGTACTCGTGCTGTGTAGGTCTTGGGACCTGTGGCTTAGTTACTGTAGTGAACTGTCCTCTGTGCTATATTGTAAGTTATATTCATTTTCATCAAGTTGATTGTGTTCCTTGTCTCACTGCCTATGTGTACCACCCCATTTATCTAAACCCCAATGATATACTCCTGTTCCCAAATATATTATTGTACAAGGACTTAATAATAAACTGTGTTTGAGTAGAATAGTAATATTCACTGTCCCCGTTATTTATTCTTATTTCCATTTATTTATGTTTAGTTAAAGTAGTGAGAGGGTGAGTAGTGTGGAGTGGTGGGTAGAGTAATAAGAGGTGAAGGTGTAGTCACCAGTGACCTCATATTACCTACCTCCGCACAAATCCCTCCTACTGCCTCGGCTGTCCCCTACCTACTGACTCCCCCAACTTACCCCCATATTCCCCTAATCATTCCCCCCTACATGACACCAGCAGTGAGGTGCAGTCCAGCACCTGCTACAAGTGACGAGTGGTTCCCAGTAATGAGAGGAGAATCAGAATAAGGAAAGTTAAGAGTGAAGATCTGAAGGTAGGAAATCGCTTCTCTGTTCTTCAGGATGAATGTTCTTCAGTGGCCAGTGAAGGTAAGGGTACTACTGCCCCTGCTAACAGAGGTAAGTGCATTCTTGTGGTTGGTGACTCTCAGGTAGGATATATTGACCATGCTTTTTGTAATAGGAATAAGAAGATGAGAGATAGTGTGTTCTTCCCTGGAGCTGGTGTTGGGGACATAGTTAACAGGCTGGATAATATCATGTCAGGTAATGGGAACAAGCCCATTATCTGTCTCAGTGCTGGTGGAAATGATATTGGGAAGGGTAGGAGAGAAGAGCTGCTAGATAAGTACAGGTCAGCTATAGATTTCATTAAGTCTAAGGGAGGGGTCCCAATCATATGTAGCATCTTGCCTAGAAGGGGAGTAGGAAATGAATGGTTGTCTAGGGCAATTGGTGTAAATTGCTGGCTAGACAGATACTGCAAGGAACTTGCAATCCCATTCATTGACAACTGGAACAACTTTTATGGCAAACATGATATGTATGCAAGGGATGGGGTACATCTCTCTGGGGGTGGTAGCACTTGCAAACTCAATTGAGAAGGCCATTGGTGAAATGCCTATGATTTTAAACTGATAGAAGATAGAGGTATGTGTGTGTGTGGGAAACAAGCAGGTTGCAACACTAGGGTTGGAAGCAGTAAATGTATAAAAGGCATTCAGCATGAAGTTATAAATAAAGACAATAGATCAGGTCAGCAAACAAAGGGGGACAGCAGAGGGCAGCAAGGGACTAGCTCCCTTAAGGTTTACTATACTAATAGCAGGAGTGTAAGAAATAAGATGAGCTAAGATTAATTGCAAGTGCAGGAAACATAGATATTATTGCTATAACAGAGACCTGGCTCAATCTGAAAGATCGAGAGATGCCCTCTGAATGTCACATACAAGGCTATAAATTATTCCACACTGACAGGGTCAACAGGAAGGGTGGTGAAGTAGCGATGTATGTCAGAGACAATTTAAATTGTTGTGTTAGACAAGATACAAAATTAGAAGGGTCGGCCACTGAATCTGTTTGGTTGCAGCTTCTCGAGGGCCAAGAAAAGCTGGTTTTGGGTGTGATTTACAGGGCCCCAAATCTTGATAGGGAGTGCAGTAAACTTCTATTGGACGAAATTCGTAAGGCATCTACATACGAAAATGTTGTGCTAATGGGAGATTTCAACTATAGACAGATTGACTGGAGCAATTTGACAGGAAATTGAGAGTCAGGTGACTTTCTTGATACGATCCAGGATTTTTTTTAAAACAGTTTGTGACAGAGCCAACTAGGGGAAATAACCTTGACTTGGTTCTTGCCAGTTGGGAAACACTAATTAATAATCTTGCGGTTAATGATGAGCTTGGGGAAAGTGATCACAAATCACTCAGTTTTAATATATCATGGAATTCCCCTAATAATGGCAATCAAGTCTCTGCCCCTGACTTTCGCTTGGCTGATTTCATAGGACTGAAAAATTACTTAGGTGGGCTGAACTGGAATGACCTGACTAAGGGTCAGGTAGGTGATGATGGTTGCCGATATGATGCTTTCCAGGGCATAGTTCTAGCTGCTCAGTCAAATTATGTTCCAAATAGGGAAATCAGATCAAACAAAAATGATTCTAAATTGATGAACAATAGATTAAAATATCTGATTGGTCAAAAGAGAGGCATATATAGGCAAATCAAAAGAGGAGAGGGGCAATTAAGAAATCGATATATTCAGTTAAAGAGAGAAATAAAAAAGGGAATTAGAAAAGCAAAAAGAGATTATGAGGTTCAAGTTGCAAGAGAATCGAAGACTAACCCAAAAGGATTCTTTCAGGTATACAGAAGTAAGATCAGGGACAAGATAGGCCCACTCAAAAGTTCCTCGGGTCAGCTCACTGACAGTGATAAGGAAATGTGTAGAATTTTTAACACATACTCCCTCTCGGTTTTTACACAGGAGGATACCAGCGATATTCCAGAAATGATAAATTATGCAGAACAGGACGATAATAAACTGTGCACGATTAGGGTCACAAGTGACATGGTCCTTAGGCAAATAGATAAATTAAAACCTAACAAATCCCCAGGCCCTGATGAACTGTATGCAAGGGTTCTAAAGGAATGTAAAGAGGAGCTTAGCAAACCTTTGGCTAATCTTTTCAACATATCACTACAAACTGGCATGGTGCCAGATAAGTGGAAAATGGCAAGTGTAATACCTATTTTCAAAGCAGGTGACAGGTCCTTAGCTTCGAACTATAGACCAATAAGCCTAACCTCCATAGTGGGAAAATTTATGGAATCAATAATTGCCGAGGCAGTTCGTAGCCACCTTGAAAAGCATAAATTAATCAACGAATCTCAGCATGGTTTTACAAAGGGGCATTCCTGCCTTACGAATTTATTAACTTTTTTCACTAAGGTATTTGAGGAGGTAGATCATGGTAATGAATATGATATTGTGTATATAGACTTCAGTAAGGTTTTTGACAGGGTCCCACATCAGAGACTATTGAGGAAAATTAAGGCACATGGAATAGGAGGAGAATTTTTTTCCTGGATAGAGGCATGGTTGACAAATGGGCAGCAGAGAGTTTGCATAAATGGGGAGAAATCAGAGTGGGGAAGCGTCACGAGCGGTGTTCCACAGGGGTCAGTGTTGGGCCCCTTGCTGTTCACAATCTACATAAACGACATAGATGAGGGCATAAAGAGCGACATCAGCAAGTTTGCCGATGACACCAAAATAGGCCGTCGAATTCATTCTGACGAGGACATTAGAGCACTCCAGGAAGATTTGAATAGACTGATGCAGTGGTCGGAGAAGTGGCAGATGCAGTTTAATATAGACAAATGCAAAGTTCTAAATGTTGGACAGGACAATAACCATGCCACATATAAACTAAATAATGTAGATCTTAATATTACGGATTGCAAAAAAGATTTAGGAGTTCTGGTTAGTAATCTGAAACCAAGACAACAGTGCATAAGTGTTCGCAATAAAGCCAATAGAATCCTTGGCTTCATATCAAGAAGCATAAATAATAGGAGTCCTCAGGTTGTTCTTCAACTCTATACATCCTTGGTTAGGCCTCATTTAGATTATGCTGCACAATTTTGGTCACCGTATTACAGAATGGATATAAATGCTCTGGAAAATGTACAAAGGAGGATGACAAAGTTGATCCCATGTATCAGAAACCTTCCCTATGAGGATAGACTAAGGGCCCTGAATCTGCACTCTCTAGAAAGACGTATAATTAGGGGGATATGATTGAGGTGTATAAATGGAAGACAGGAATAAATAAAGGGGATGTAAATAGTGTGCTGAAAATATCTAGCCTAGACAGGACTCACAGCAATGGTTTTAAGTTGGAAAAATTCAGATTCAGGAAGGATATAGGAAAGTACTGGTTTGGTAATAGAGTTGTGGATGAGTGGAACAAACTCCCAAGTACAGTTATAGAGGCCAGAACATTGTGTAGCTTTAAAAATAGGTTGGATAAATACATGAGTGGATGTGGGTGAGTGTGAGTTGGACCTGATAGCTTGTGCTATCTCTCTCTCTCTCTCTCTCTCTCTCTCTCTCTGAGAGAAAGCAGAGACTCGACTTCCATACTTGTGTGTACTCACCTATTTGTGGTTGCAGGGATCGATTCATAGCTCCTGGCCCCACCTCTTCACTGATTGCTACTGGGTCCTCTCCCTGCTCCATGAGCTTTATCAAACCTCGTCTTAAAACTATGTATGGTTCCCACCTCCACTACGTCACTTTCTAGGCTATTCCACTTCCTGACAACTTTGACTGAAGAAATGCTTCCTAACATCCCTTTGACTCATCTGAGTCTTCAACTTCCAATTGTGACCCCTTGCTTCTGTGTCCCATCACTGAAACATACTGTCTTTGTCTACCTTGTCTATTCCTCGCAGTATTTTATATGTCGCTATCATGTCTCTCCTGACCCTCCTGTCCTCCAGTGTCGTCAGGCCGATTTCCCTTAACCTTTCTTCGTAGGACAACCCCCTTAGGTCTGGAATAGTCTTGTTGCAAACTTTTGCACTTTCTCTAATTTCTTGATGTGCTTGACCAGTTGTGGATTCCAAATTGGTGCTGCATACTCCAATATGGGCCTTAGGTATATGGTGTACAGAGTCTTGAACAATTCATTACTGAGGTATCGGAGCGCTATTCTTAGGTTTGCCAGACGCCCGTATGCTGCAGCAGTTATCTGATTGATGTGCGCCTTAGGAGATGTGCTCGTTGTTATACTCACCTCAAGATCTTTTTCCTTGAGTGAGGTTTGCAGTCTTTGGCTACCTAGACTATACTCTGTGGTCTTCTTTGCCCTTCCCCTGACTGCATTTGGCGGGGTTAAATTCAAGGAGCCAGTTGCTGGCCTGTCCAGGTCTCTTTGTAGTCCTGCCTGTCCCTCGACCGATTTAATTCTTCTCATTAACTTCACATCATCTGTCAACAGGAACACTTCTGAGTCTATCCCTACCGTTATGTCATTCACATATACCAAAAACAGCACAGGTCCTAGGACTGACCCCTGTGGAACCCTGCTCGTCACAGGCGCCCACGCTGACACCTCACGTACCATGACTCGTTGCCTCCCTGTCAGATATTCTCTGATCCATTGCAGTGCCTTTCCTGCTATGCGTGCCTTATCCTCTAGTTTTTGCATTAACCTCTTGTGAGGAACTGTCGAAAGCCTTCTTGCAGTCCAAGAAAATGCAGTCTAACCACCCCTCTCTCTCATGTCTTACTTCTGTTACCCTGTCATAAAGCCCCACTAGGTTTGTGACACAGGAATTTTCCTTCCCTGAAACTGTGCTGGTTGTCTTTTATAAGCTTGTTTCTTTCTAGGTGCTCCACCACTCTCCTCTTGATGATCTCCATGACTTTGCATACTATATACGTCAGTGACAGGTCTGTAGTCTAATGCCTCGTGTCTGTCTTCTTTCTTAAAAATTGGGATTACATTTGTCATCTTCCATACCTCAGGTGGTTGCCCAGTTTCATTGGATGTGTTGAAGATTTTTGTTAGTGGCACACACAGCATCTCTGCTCCCTTTCTAAGGACCCATGGAGAGATGTCTGTTCCCACCACCTTTGAGGTATGAAGTTCACATAGCAGTTTCTTCACCTCTTCCTCGGTTGTGTGCATTTCATCCAGCACTTGTTGGTGTACCTCCCTATTCAGAATTCCTGGAGTCCTTCCTGTCTCCAGTGTAAATATTTCTTTGAATCTTAAGCTGAGCTCCTCACATACCTCTTAGTCGTTTCTTGTGAACTCCCCACCTTCCTTCCTCAGCCTGATTACATGATCCTTGACTGTTGTTTTCCTCCTGGTATGGTTATACAGAAGCTTCGGGTTAGACTTGACTAACCGGTATTGTCGCTGAGCCTCCCTTCTTATCTGTGCATATTATTTTCTGGCTCTTCAGCTAATCTCTCTATTTTCTTGGGTCCTTTGTCTTCTGTACTTTTTTTTGCCTCCGTACACCTTTGGTTGAACCAAGGACTCGTTCTGGTCTTCTCATTATTTCTGTTTCCCTTGGGAGCAAATCTCTCATCTGCCTCCTTGCATTTTGCTGTCACATAATAAATAATTTCTTTTTCTGGTTTTTCTGCCAGTTCTCTCTCCCACTGGAACGTCTTGCAGGAAGTTCCTCATGCCTGTGTAGTCCTCCCTTTTGTAGTTTGGTTTTCCCATCCTATTCCTGCTACCCTCTCCACTTGTAGCTCAACTCTGTAATCAAAGCACAGAACCACATGATCACTAGCTCCAAGGGGCCTTTCATGTGTGATATCCTCGATGTCCGAACTACTCGAGGTGAATACTAGGTCCAATCTTGCGGAGTCATCCTCTCCTGACATCTCTGGTAGTGTCTCTAACATACCATACCCCCGGCCGGGATTGAACCCGCGGTCATAGAGTCTCAAAACTCCAGCCCGTCGCGTTAGCCACTAGACCAGCTAGCCACAATAAGATTCATCCAACTAGGTATATTTCTACACCATAGGAAGGTTAGCACAGGCACCTCTGTGACCACAAATGCAAGTTTTTACAGACGAATCTCCAGCTAGCGTGGCCGTGACGAACTCTAGCTCAAGTCCCTTCACTGCCGTCAACATGACTTAAGAAATCGTAATGACACGATTGCAAACAAACCATACCCCCGGCCGGGATTGAACCCGCGGTCATAGAGTCTCAAAACTCCAGCCCGTCGCGTTAGCCACTAGACCAGCTAGCCACAATAAGATTCATCCAACTAGGTATATTTCTACACCATAGGAAGGTTAGCACAGGCACCTCTGTGACCACAAATGCAAGTTTTTACAGACGAATCTCCAGCTAGCGTGGCCGTGAGGTATGGTTTGTTTGCAATTGTGTCATTACGATTTCTTAAGTCATGTTGACGGCAGTGAAGGGACTTGAGCTAGAGTTCGTCACGGCCACGCTAGCTGGAGATTCGTCTGTAAAAACTTGCATTTGTGGTCACAGAGGTGCCTGTGCTAACCTTCCTATGGTGTAGAAATATACCTAGTTGGATGAATCTTATTGTGGCTAGCTGGTCTAGTGGCTAACGCGACGGGCTGGAGTTTTGAGACTCTATGACCGCGGGTTCAATCCCGGCCGGGGGTATGGTTTGTCTGCAATCGTGTCATTACGATTTCTTAAGTCTCTAACATGTTGATGTATGAGGTTTTGCAGTACTACATCCATCATCTTGGCTCTCCATGTTTTGGGACACCCATGGGGCTTCAGGATTTCCCCAGTCAATCTCCTTGTGATTGAAATCACCCATAACTAGTAACTTTGCTCTCCCCATGTGAGCTCTTCTGGCCACCTCGGCTAGTGTGTCTACCATTGCTCTGTTCTCGCTGTATTTTTCTCTTGGCTTCCTACAGTGCTGTGGTGGGTTGTACATTACTGCAATTACCACATTATGGCCCTCAGACTGGATTGTTCTTACTATGCAGTCCTTTTCACCTATTCCACCCATTCCTTCCATTTCCTCAAATTCCCACTGGTTTTTAATGAGCTCCTATCTTTCCTCAGAATTTGATAACTGGGTAGAAAGATTGCATCTGTTATAATCCAGGTGAGTTTCGTTTTTGTGAGTGCTATTATGTCTAGGGATGCCTCCTTGATTCTCTCATGCTACTTCTCACATTATCTGTTATTCTGTCTGCATTTGTATACCAAGCCTTCAACTTCTTTTCCAAAACTGTGGTCTGGGGGGTACGTTGGGGTTGGGGAAGCAGGAGACCTGATAAGGAACTATGGGTGGTTGCTGTGGAGGTGAAGTTTGTAATGAGGTGGGTGGGGGCATTGGGCATGGCATGTGTGTTTTGGATTAGAATGTTTGGTTGCATTGGGGTTGTCTGGTTGGGGGGTTTCTGTGGGTGGTTGCAAGGGAGGTTGTATTTGATCTTCCTCTTGAGTCTGGGTTCTCCTGTCCATCTTCATCTTCACCTCTCTTCCCTCCTTTCACCTTTGTACCCTCTCTTTCAGTTTCTGTCTTTCTTCTCGTGTTCTGTCACAGTCGAGATACACCTTCTGGTATGCTGAGATGTTCCATAGTCTTGCTTTCTCCTCCAGGATCTTGTTTCGAGCCGCTTCTGCCTTGAAAATCACTTTGACCGGCTGGTGCCTTCCTTTTGCATACCCCCCTATTCTCAGAAAATTTGCCAGCTGGGTCATGTCATCTCCTATTGCTTTCATGATGCTTTTAATCACTTTTTTCTCCCCTTGTCTTCTTGCTTCGTAAGTTTTCCCTTCAACTTCCTGGAGCCCATAAACAAAGACTGATCTGTCCCTTTCATTCTCCCACTGCATATCCCTATGTATCCTCTGATTCGATTTAGTTGCCTCCATTCCAGCTTTCCTTTCTTCAATCTCTTAACTATCTGTTGTCCCTGGGCCCAGTGGTCTGTTATTTTCCCTTCTCAGCTTTCCCTGGGCACCGCTTTGGTCTGTTAGGGCCTCTACATATAGCTTAGCTCTTTCATTTTCTGTAGTCCTCTCGATTGTTCCTGATGTGATCCTCTTTTTTTTCTCAGGCTCCACGATGGTCTGATAGAGCCTCTGCATACTGTGTGTGTGTGTGTGTGTGTGTGTGTGTGTGCGTGCGCACACGTACGCACACATACACACGCGCTATCATACGTCACTATCGATATAATGATGAAATTCTGGTGGGTTTGACGATTGTGTTATCACAGCTGATGGATCTAATGGCGACAAGACTTTATACTGATTAATTATACTTCACAGTAATATACTGTAGTGATCATAACCTTGTCTCCCCAGAAACATAACACAAGAATATGACAACAGTGCTCTTTTTCATGTCTAGGGAAGAAAATTGAAAACAGTATTGTTTTTCACGTCTAAGGGAGACAAAACGGTACTGTTTTTCATGTCTAGGGTGGAGACTGACAACAGAACTGTTTTTCATGTCTAGGGTGGAGACTGACAACAGAACTGTTTTTCATGTCTAGGGTGGAGACTGACAACAGAACTGTTTTTCATGTCTAGGGTGGAGACTGATAACAGAACTGTTTTTCATGTCTAGGGTGGAGACTGACAACAGAACTGTTTTTCATGTCTAGGGTGGAGACTGACAACAGAACTGTTTTTCATGTCTAGGGTGGAGACTGACAACAGAACTGTTTTTCATGTCTAGGGTGGAGACTGACAACAGAACTGTTTTTCATGTCTAGGGGAGGAAATAGACGATATAATTCAATTCCCAACTCTCTTAACTTTCTCACTGGCGACTTAATAATGGTCCATCATTGACCGAAACAAGTTCATGTTTTCGTTTGCAGTTATGTTGTGTATTGTTGTAGCAGCAGTATTGTAAGTTATTGCCAGAACAGTATTGTAAGTTATTGCCAGAACAGTATTGTAAGTTATTGCAAGAACAGTATTGTAAGTTATTGCAAGAACAGTATTGTAAGTTATTGCCAGAACAGTATTGTAAGTTATTGCAAGAACAGTATTGTAAGTTATTGCAAGAACAGTATTGTAAGTTATTGCCAGAACAGTATTGTAAGTTATTGCAAGAACAGTATTGTAAGTTATTGCCAGAACAGTATTGTAAGTTATTGCAAGAACAGTATTGTAAGTTATTGCAAGAACAGTATTGTAAGTTATTGCAAGAACAGTATTGTAAGTTATTACAAGAACAGTATTGTAAGTTATTACAAGAACAGTATTGTAAGTTATTGCAAGAACAGTATTGTAAGTTATTACAAGAACAGTATTGTAAGTTATTACAAGAACAGTATTGTAAGTTATTGCAAGAACAGTATTGTAAGTTATTGCAAGAACAGTATTGTAAGTTATTACAAGAACAGTATTGTAAGTTATTACAAGAACAGTATTGTAAGTTATTGCCAGAACAGTATTGTAAGTTATTGCAAGAACAGTATTGTAAGTTATTGCAAGAACAGTATTGTAAGTTATTGCAAGAACAGTATTGTAAGTTATTGCCAGAACAGTATTGTAAGTTATTGCAAGAACAGTATTGTAAGTTATTGCAAGAACAGTATTGTAAGTTATTGCAAGAACAGTATTGTAAGTTATTACAAGAACAGTATTGTAAGTTATTACAAGAACAGTATTGTAAGTTATTGCAAGAACAGTATTGTAAGTTATTACAAGAACAGTATTGTAAGTTACTACAAGAACAGTATTGTAAGTTATTGCAAGAACAGTATTGTAAGTTATTGCAAGAACAGTATTGTAAGTTATTACAAGAACAGTATTGTAAGTTATTACAAGAACAGTATTGTAAGTTATTACAAGAACAGTATTGTAAGTTATTGCAAGAACAGTATTGTAAGTTATTACAAGAACAGTATTGTAAGTTATTGCAAGAACAGTATTGTAAGTTATTGCAAGAACAGTATTGTAAGTTATTACAAGAACAGTATTGTAAGTTATTGCAAGAACAGTATTGTAAGTTATTACAAGAACAGTATTGTAAGTTATTACAAGAACAGTATTGTAAGTTATTGCCAGAACAGTATTGTAAGTTATTGCCAGAACAGTATTATAAGTTATTGCCAGAACAGTATTGTAAGTTATTGCCAGAACAGCATTGTAAGTTATTACAAGAACAGTATTGTAAGTTATTACAAGAACAGTATTGTAAGTTATTACAAGAACAGTATTGTAAGTTATTGCAAGAACAGTATTGTAAGTTATTGCAAGAACAGTATTGTAAGTTATTGCAAGAACAGTATTGTAAGTTATTGCAAGAACAGTATTGTAAGTTATTGCAAGAACAGTATTGTAAGTTATTACAAGAACAGTATTGTAAGTTATTACAAGAACAGTATTGTAAGTTATTGCAAGAACAGTATTGTAAGTTATTGCAAGAACAGTATTGTAAGTTATTACAAGAACAGTATTGTAAGTTATTACAAGAACAGTATTGTAAGTTATTACAAGAACAGTATTGTAAGTTATTACAAGAACAGTATTGTAAGTTATTGCAAGAACAGTATTGTAAGTTATTGCAAGAACAGTATTGTAAGTTATTGCAAGAACAGTATTGTAAGTTATTGCAAGAACAGTATTGTAAGTTATTACAAGAACAGTATTGTAAGTTATTGCAAGAACAGTATTGTAAGTTATTGCAAGAACAGTATTGTAAGTTATTACAAGAACAGTATTGTAAGTTATTGCAAGAACAGTATTGTAAAT
Organism: Cherax quadricarinatus; assembly: GCF_038502225.1. Lineage (NCBI taxonomy): Eukaryota > Metazoa > Arthropoda > Malacostraca > Decapoda > Parastacidae > Cherax > Cherax quadricarinatus. Next base: position 26,416,493 of record NC_091320.1, on the reverse strand, counting down.
TATTGCAAGAACAGTATTGTAAGTTATTACAAGAACAGTATTGTAAGTTATTGCAAGAACAGTATTGTAAGTTATTGCAAGAACAGTATTGTAAGTTATTACAAGAACAGTATTGTAAGTTATTGCAAGAACAGTATTGTAAGTTATTGCAAGAACAGTCTTGTAACATTGTTACAGCAACAGTCTTGTAACTTGTAGCAATAGTATTATAACGTAACATTGTAACAACAGTATTGTAACATTGTAATAACAGTATTGTAACATATTGTAATAACAGTATTGTAACATATTGTAATAACAGTATTGTAACATATTGTAATAACAGTATTGTAACATATTGTAATAACAGTATTGTAACATATTGTAATAACAGTATTGTAACATTGTAATAACAGTATTGTAACATTGTAATAACAGTATTGTAATAACAGTATTGTAACATATTGTAATAACAGTATTGTAACATATTGTAATAACAGTATTGTAACATTGTAATAACAGTATTGTAATAACAGTATTGTAACATATTGTAATAACAGTATTGTAACATATTGTAATAACAGTATTGTAACATATTCTAATAACAGTATTGTAACATATTGTAATAACAGTATTGTAACATTGTAATAACAGTATTGTAACATATTGTAATAACAGTATTGTAACATATTGTAATAACAGTATTGTAACATATTGTAATAACAGTATTGTAACATTGTAATAACAGTATTGTAACATATTGTAATAACAGTATTGTAACATATTGTAACAACAGTATTGTAACATTGTAATAACAGTATTGTAATAACAGTATTGTAACATATTGTAATAACAGTATTGTAACATATTGTAATAACAGTATTGTAATAACAGTATTGTAACATATTGTAATAACAGTATTGTAACATATTGTAATAACAGTATTGTAACATATTGTAATAACAGTATTGTAACATATTGTAATAACAGTATTGTAACATATTGTAATAACAGTATTGTAACATATTGTAATAACAGTATTGTAACATTTATTCATCACAATTCATCTTTGAGTCTTTAAACCATTCCCACTTTATCGATTAATTTTTTTTACGACTGTGCGCAGTATGTTGAAAATGACTGTGCGAGATACTGCTGCTTCTGTTGCTGCTGCCGCTGTTGTTGTTGCTTCTGCTTCTGTTGTTGTTGTAGCTGCTTCTGTTGTTGCTGCTTCTACCACTGCCAGCGCCGCCGACGACCACGGCCACCACCTCCCACCCATTAAATTAGATTTCTTGTGAGTGGCGGCATGACCATCATATAACACAATCACATCACCATGCAATAGATTAAGACACATGTGCAACAATTGGGTATCCGCATTGTTAAAACGTTTCGCCTACACAGTAGACTTCAGTCAAATACGGAGGCGACTAAAAGTATGAAGACAGCAGAAGTAGTGACGAGGTAAAGATGATGTCATCAGTCTACCTGCCCTGAGGTAGCTCTTGAGGTATTCAGTCTCTCAGCCCTGAGAAAAGTTCAGCTCCAAGGTCTGGAATGATATCGTTCAAGACCATGGCTGAGGGAATGACAACCTCAAACTATTCCTACAAGGTTGATGGACTGATAACATCATCTTTACCTCGTCACTTCTGCCTTTAATGGGTTCTCTGTAGTTGAGTGAAGAAGCCTACCACGTAGGCGAGACGTTTCAACAATAAAGATGCCCAACTGTTGCACATGTGTCTTACTCATCAACTTGTCGGTATTGTATACCATTTTCAACAGAAGCAGTAGCCAATACGCCCAGCGCACACACACACATCACTCCATACGCAAGCAAAAGACTGGGCAGACTGCAACATTCTCCAATGAAAAGTAGGGACGCCATGAGTACACTAAGAGAAAACACAGTAAGTGTCCGGGACCCAAGACTGCTCAACAGTCTCCCACCAGGCATAATTATGGACATGGTATACAGTTCCCGAGAAGGAGTTACACATTGCAACAGCTGGTATCTTTCAAGATACCTAACTGCTGCATGTTTTGCACATCATCTTCAAGGTATTGTATACCTACTTAATAATTATACCAAGCAACACTAGCCTCACTGGGTTGCTGAAGTGACGCTCTCTCTCTCTCTCTCTCTCTCTCTCTCTCTCTCTCTCTCTCTCTCTCTCTCTCTCTCTCTCTCTCTCTCCATCCTTGTATATTACTAAGACGAGAGTAGGATATATGTTAATAATCAGTATGAGACTAGGGAAGAGGTATCTTACCTAGTTAAGAACCTGGAGCGAGCGAGCTGAGTTGATTTACCTTATAAATGACATTAATTGTAAGTACCAGAAATGTGTCTGACGGGTGAGCGCGCGCGCGCGTGTGTGTGTGTGTTCACGGAGGTGTTTACATTGATGAAGGTAGTTGGCACGTCGCTCAACTGCTGGCCGAGCTTGCGTCTCTGACCCGGCCACCATCTCACTGTTTTCTGGTGTCTTGATTCTCATGAAAGCTCTTGATTCAAAGAATTGGAGCTGCCCTCTCTTTCCTCCTTGGAACAAGTCTCGTAGCTTAACAGCATACAATTTAACCAAAACCAATTTGTGGATGCATAACCGTAGTTACAACAGAATGATGGACGCAGGTAAACAGATAATTTTGTGAGATATTCATAAATTAAAAGGAAATTCTGGCCCGACACTTGAGAGCCAAAACAGACCAACTCAACAGGTGAGAAAGATAATGAAGACTCTGATCACAAGTCATGGGAGGTGACAACATATCACCACTGGTACTGACCGGAAAAGCAGAACCAATGTGACCTCATAGGAAACAGGTTCAGCATGTTGCCGGAAATGATTCGAGGGATTGGCAGATAGATGAAAGCTTGTTTCATATCTCCAATGTTGACAGTTATGTCCTGGCGGTGGGAAAGCAGTTCCTGCACTGTGAGGGTAGCGTGGGGATGTTGTAGATGGAGGGGAATATGCTTATAATGTCAGCACTTCCGGAAAGACGACTGTTGAGTAAATGATGATGAATGTGTTTTCTATTTTTGGGTCATCCTGCCTTGCCGGTTGATGGCCGGTGTGTTGTTATAAATAAATGAGACTTGTAGCTCACTGGTACATCGTTATGTTTGTTACACATAAAGACCACGGTTCGAGCCCCCGTCTGTTCTTATATTACTCATTGACTGCAGTTCTTTACGACTTGAGTGTTTGTGTACTCACCTAATTGTGGTTGCAGGGGTCGAGTCATAGCTCCTGGCCCTGCCTCTTCACTGGTCGTTACTAGGTCCACACACTCTCCCTGCTCCATGAGCTTTATCATACCTCTTCTTAAAGCTATGTATGAATCCTGCCTCTACTACGTCACTCTACAGATTGTTCCACTTCCTGACAACTCTATGGCTGAAGAATTACTTCCTAACATCCCTATGGCTTATCCGAGTTTTCAGCTTCAAATTGTGACCCCATGTTGCTGAGTCACATCTCTCAAACATTCTGTCCCTATCCACCCTGTCAATTCCTCTCAGTATTTTATATGTTATCATGTCCCTCCTATCCCTCCTGTCTTCCACTGTTATCAGAGAGAGTTCTCTTAACCTGTGTGTGTGTGTGTGTGTGTGTACTCACCTATTTGTACTCACCTATTTGTGGTTGCAGGGGTCGAGTCCTAGCTCCTGGCCCCGCCTCTTCACCGGTTGCTACTAGGCCCTCTCTCTCCCCGCTCCATGAGCTTTATCAAACCTCGTCTTAAAACTGTGTATGGTTCCTGCCTCCACTACGTCATTTTCTAGGCTATTCCACTGCCTTACAACTCTATGACTGAAGAAATACTTCCTACTATCTCTCTGACTCATTTGTGTCTTCAACTTCCAATTGTGGCCTCTTGTTTCTGTGTCCCCTCCCTGGAACATCCTGCCTTTGTCCACCTTGTCTATTCCACGCAGTATTTTATATGTCGTTATCATGTCTCCCCTGACCCTCCTGTCCTCCAGTGTGGTCAGGCCGATTTCCCTTAATCTTTCTTCATAGGACATTCCCCTTAGCTCTGTAACTAACCTTGTCGCAAACCTTTGTACTTTCTCTAGTTTCTTGACGTGCTTTATCAAGTGCGGGTTCCAAACAGGTGCTGCATACTCCAGTATGGGCCTGACATACACGGTGTACAGTGTCTTGAATGATTCCTTACTAAGGTATCGGAATGCTGTTCTCAGGTTTGCCAGGCGCCCATATGCTGCAGCAGTTATCTGATTGATGTGTGCTTCCGGAGACATGCTCGGTGTTATACTCACCCCAAGATCTTTCTCCTTGAGTGAGGTTTGCAGTCTTTGGCCACCTAGCCTATACTCTGTCTGTGGTCTTCTGTGCCCCTCCCCCATCTTCATGACTTTGCATTTGGCAGGATTAAATTCGAGAAGCCATTTGCTGGACCAGGTGTCCAGTCTGTCCAGGTCTCTTTGAAGTCCTGCCTGGTCCTCATCAGATTTAATTCTCCTCATTAACTTCACATCATCTGCAAACAGGGACACTTCTGAGTCTAACCCTTCCGTCATGTCGTTCGCATATACCAAAAATAGCACTAGCACTGGTCGTCTAGGACATCATTACATAAGACCCCACTGTACTGGGACCCAAGTCCCTACCGGCTCGTAGTCACAGGTCACATTGACTCAAGGGAGGAACACGGCAACCGACCCGTTAGTGGTCTAACTACATCATCATGTACCAACCTATTTTTAAAGCTACCATGGCCTCTATAACGGTACTTGGGAGTTTGTTCCACTCATCCACAACTCTATTACCAAACCAGTACCCTATATCCCTCCTGAATCTGAATTTTTCCAACTTAAAACCATTGCTGCGAGTCCTGTCTAGGCTAGATATTATCTATTTACATCCCCTTTATTTATTCCTGTCTTCCACTTATAAACCTCAATCATATCCCCCCTAATTCTACGTCTTTCTAGAGAGTGCAGTTTCAGGGCCCTTAGTCTATCCTCATAGGGAAGGTTTCTGATACATGGGATCATCTTTGTCATCCTCCTTTGTACATTTTCCAGAGAATTTATATCCATTCTGTAATACGGTGACCAAAACTGTGCAGCATAATCTAAATGAGGCCTAACCAAGGATGTATAGAGTTGAAGAACAACCTGAGGACTCCTATTATTTATGCTTCTTGATATGAAGCCATGACTCGTTGTTGCCTCCCTGTCAGGTATTCTCTGATCCATTGCAGTGCCCTTCCTGTTATATGCGCCTGATGCTCTAGCTTCTGCACTAATCTCTTGTGAGGAACTGTGTCAAAGGCCTTCTTGCAGTCCAAGAAGATGCAATCAACCCACCCCTCTCTCTCTTGTCTTACTTCTGTTATTTTATCATAAAACTCCAGAAGGTTTGTGACACAGGATTTGCCTTCCGTGAATCCGTGCTGGTTGGCATTTATACTCCTGTTCCGTTCCAGGTGCTCCACCACTCTCCTGATAATCTTCTCCATAATTTTGCATACTATACACGTCAATGACACAGGTCTATAGTTTAGTGCCTCTTTTCTGTCTCCTTTTTTAAAAATGGGAACTACATTTGCCGTCTTCCATACCTCAGGTAGTTGCCCAGTTTCCAGGGATGTGTTGAAGATTGTGGTAAGTGGCACGCACAACATATCTGCTCCCTCTCTAAGGACCCACGGGGAGATGTTGTCTGGTCCCATTGCCTTTGAGGTATCGATGTCCCTTAGCAGTTTCTTCACCTCCTCCTCATCTGTATGTATGTCGTCCAACACTTGTTGGTGTATTCCTTGCTGGTGTCCCCATCTGGTCTGTCCCCCCAGAGTCCTTCCTGTCTCTACTGTAAATACTTCCTTAAATCTCGTGTTGAGCTCCTCACATACCTCTTGATCGTTTCTTGTGAGTTCTCCACCTTCTTTCCTCAGCCTTATCACCTGGTCCTTGACTGTTGTCTTCCTCCTAATGTGGCTATACAGCAGTTTCGGGTCAGATTTGACTTTCGATGCTATGTCGTTTTCATACTGTCGCTGGGCCTCCCTCCTTATCTGTGCATACTCGTTTCTGGCTCTTCTACTAATCTCCTTGTTTTCCTGGGTCCTATGCCTCCTGTACCTTTTCCATTCTCTGTTGCACTTAGTTTTTGCCTCCCTACACCTTCGGGTAAACCAAGGACTCGTTTTGGTCTTCCTATTATTTCCGTTTCCCTTGGGAACAAAACTTTCCTCTGCCTCCTTGCACTTTGTTGCCACATATTCCATCATCTCGTTTACTGATTTTCCTACCATTTCTCTGTCCCACTGAACCTCCTGCAGGAAGTTTCTCATACCTGTGTAGTCCCCCCTTTTATAGTTTGGCCTGTCCCCTTCAGTTCCTGTTACCTTCTCCACTTGTAACTCTACTATATAGTCAAAACTCAGAACCACATGATCGCTAGCTCCAAGGGGCCTCTCATAAGTGATGTCCTCAATGTCTGAACTGCTCAGGGTGAACACAAGATCCAGTCTTGCTGGCTCATCCTCCCCTCTCTCTCTGGTTGTGTCCCTGACATGTTGATGCATGAGGTTTTCAAGTACCACATCCATCATCTTGGCTCTCCATGTTTCGGGACCCCCATGTGGCTCCAGGTTTTCCCAGTCGATCTCCCTGTGGTTGAAATCGCCCATTACCAGTAACTTTGCTCTGCTCGAGTGAGCTCTTCTTGCCACCTCAGCCAGTGTGTCCACCATCACCCTGTTGTTTTCTTCGTACTCCTCTCTTGGCCTCCTGCAGTTCTGTGGTGGGTTATACATCACTCCAATGACTACTTTATGTTCTCCGGACTGAATTGTACCTACAATGTAGTCTCTTTCTCCAATCATGTCCATGCCTTCCATTTCCTCAAATCCCCATCGGTGTTTTATGAGCAGTGCAACCCCTCATCCCCCTCTACTCCTTCTATCTTTCCTCAGGATCTGATATCCTGTTGGGAAGATTGTGTCTGTTATTGTCTCGGCGAGTTTTGTTTCTGTGACTGCTATGATGTCTGGGGATTTTTCACTGATTCTTTCATTCCACTCCTCATGTTTATTCATTATTCCATCCGCGTTTGTGTACCAAACCTTTAGTTTCTTTTCTATCATTGTGGTCATGCAAGAATATTGGGGTTGGGGGAGCGAGAGCCTTGGTGGGGGCCTATATGGGGCTGTGGTGTAGGTGGGGTTTGTGTTGATGGGGGTGGGGTCAGAATGCCCATAAGGGACAGCTGTTGGGGTGAGGTTTGTGATATGGGGATTGATGGCAGAGGGAACAGTGAGTGGGTTGTAGTAGAGGTTGCTCAGTTGCGTTGGGAATGTCGCGGGTGGAGTCTTTTGGTGGGAGATTCTGTGGGGTGTGTTTGCCCTTCCTCCTGTGTCTGGGTCCTGCTCATTTTCATTGCTTCTCGTTCCTCCTTGCGTCTCTGTACCCTCTCTTTCAGTGTAGTCCTTTCTTCTTGTGTTCTGTCGCGGTCGAGGTATACTCTCTGGTACCCCTCTTTGTCCCTCAGTCTTGCTTTCTCTTGCAGAATCCTGGTTCGAACTGATTCTTCCTTGAAAGTTACTCTGACAGGCCGTATATGTGTGTGTGTGTGCGCGCAAGGAATTCGCGAGAGCAGGCGAAATATACACAAACACTGAGATCTCTGGCTGAAGGAGACTCGAACCTACGAACCTTAGGACAAGGTACGCAGTGCTTTACCAATCTACCCACACTGGACAATACCTTGGCATGTAGCATGCGCTACACGTTTGATCCAAGGCAGCCAGCTTTCAGGGAGAAGGCTTACAGCTTTTCATCTCATCCCCTGCATGCATCAGCCTTACTAGAGATTTGAACAATGCAAGGAATTCGCGAGAGCAGGCGAAATATACACAAACACTGGGGATGAGATGAAAAGCTGTAAGCCTTCTCCCTGAAAGCTGGCTGCCTTGGATCAAACGTGTAGCGCATGCTACATGCCAAGGTATTGTCCAGTGTGGGTAGATTGGTAAAGCACTGCGTATCTTGTTCTAAGGTTCGTAGGTTCGAGTCTCCTTCAGCCAGAGATCAGTGTTTGTATATATATATATATATATATATATATATATATATATATATATATATATATAAACAATTGAGGCTCCACATGGGAAACGATTATTCACTATATAAGGTAGGACTTAAGCTTTACAGAATACCAACTTAAGATATTAAATTTCTTTATTGACTTTTCGGATGCGACTTCATTTATCTTCAGAATCTCAAATGGTATTACGGTATTAATGAACAATTTTAAAGTATAGGATCATACCGGTTGAAATTCAAACTATAACAGGAGCCAAAAAGAAGGTGAAGGCACAACTCCGTGAGTGGAACAGTACACACACAACCTGCACACAGGTCCACCCTTGTGGGTCATTACCTCTCCTGCACACAGGTCCACCCTTGTGGGTCATTACCTCTCCTGCACACAGGTCCACCCTTGTGGGTCATTACCTCTCCTGCACACAGGTCCACCCTTGTGGGTCATTACCTCTCCTGCACACAGTTCCACCCTTGTGGGTCATTACCTCTCCTGCACACAGGTCCACCCTTATTACCTCTCCTGCACACAGGTCCACCCTTGTGGGTCATTACCTCTCCTGCACACAGTTCCACCCTTGTCCACCCTTGTGGGTCATTACCTCTCCTGCACACAGGTCCACCCTTGTGGGTCATTACCTCTCCTGCACACAGGTCCACCCTTGTGGGTCATTACCTCTCCTGCACACAGGTCCACCCTTGTGGGTCATTACCTCTCCTGCACACAGGTCCACCCTTGTGGGTCATTACCTCTCCTGCACACAGGTCCACCCTTGTGGGTCATTACCTCTCCTGCACACAGGTCCACCCTTGTGGGTCATTACCTCTCCTGCACACAGGTCCACCCTTGTGGGTCATTACCTCTCCTGCACACAGGTCCACCCTTGTGGGTCATTACCTCTCCTGCACACAGGTCCACCCTTGTGGGTCATTACCTCTCCTGCACACAGGTCCACCCTTGTGGGTCATTACCTCTCCTGCACACAGGTCCACCCTTGTGGGTCATTACCTCTCTGCACTGCACACACAGGTGTCCACCCTTGTGGGTCATTACCTCTCCTGCACACATGTCCACCCTTGTGGGTCATTACCTCTCCTGCACACAGGTCCACCCTTGTGGGTCATTACCTCTCCTGCACACAGGTCCACCCTTGTGGGTCATTACCTCTCCTGCACACATGTCCACCCTTGTGGGTCATTACTTCTCCTGCACACAGGTCCATCTTTGTGGGTCATTACCTCTCCTGCACACATGTCCACCCTTGTGGGTCATTACCTCCTGCACACAGGTCCACCCTTGTGGGTCATTACCTCTCCTGCACACAGGTCCACCCTTGTGGGTCATTACCTCTCCTGCACACAGGTCCACCCTTGTGGGTCATTACCTCTCCTGCACACATGTCCACCCTTGTGGGTCATTACCTCTCCTGCACACATGTCCACCCTTGTGGGTCATTACCTCTCCTGCACACATGTCCACCCTTGTGGGTCATTACCTCTCCTGCACACATGTCCACCCTTGTGGGTCATTACCTCTCCTGCACACAGGTCCACCCTTGTGGGTCATTACCTCTCCTGCACACATGTCCACCCTTGTGGGTCATTACCTCTCCTGCACACATGTCCACCCTTGTGGGTCATTACCTCTCCTGCACACATGTCCACCCTTGTGGGTCATTACCTCTCCTGCACACATGTCCACCCTTGTGGGTCATTACCTCTCCTGCACACATGTCCACCCTTGTGGGTCATTACCTCTCCTGCACACATGTCCACCCTTGTGGGTCATTACCTCTCCTGCACACATGTCCACCCTTGTGGGTCATTACCTCTCCTGCACACAGGTCCACCCTTGTGGGTCATTACCTCTCCTGCACACAGGTCCACCCTTGTGGGTCATTACCTCTCCTGCACACAGGTCCACCCTTGTGGGTCATTACCTCTCCTGCACACATGTCCACTCTTGTGGGTCATTACTTCTCCTGCACACAGGTCCATCTTTGTGGGTCATTACCTCTCCTGCACACATGTCCACCCTTGTGGGTCATTACCTCCTGCACACAGGTCCACCCTTGTGGGTCATTACCTCTCCTGCACACAGGTCCACCCTTGTGGGTCATTACCTCTCCTGCACACAGGTCCACCCTTGTGGGTCATTACCTCTCCTGCACACAGGTCCACCCTTGTGGGTCATTACCTCTCCTGCACACAGGTCCACCCTTGTGGGTCATTACCTCTCCTGCACACAGGTCCACCCTTGTGGGTCATTACCTCTCCTGCACACAGGTCCACCCTTGTGGGTCATTACCTCTCCTGCACACATGTCCACCCTTGTGGGTCATTACTTCTGCACACAGGTCCATCTTTGTGGGTCATTACCTCTCCTGCACACATGTCCACCCTTGTGGGTCATTACCTCCTGCACACAGGTCCACCCTTGTGGGTCATTACCTCTCCTGCACACAGGTCCACCCTTGTGGGTCATTACCTCTCCTGCACACAGGTCCACCCTTGTGGGTCATTACCTCTCCTGCACACAGGTCCACCCTTGTGGGTCATTACCTCTCCTGCACACAGGTCCACCCTTGTGGGTCATTACCTCTCCTGCACACAGTTCCACCCTTGTGGGTCATTACCTCTCCTGCACACAGGTCCACCCTTGTGGGTCATTACCTCTCCTGCACACAGGTCCACCCTTGTGGGTCATTACCTCTCCTGCACACAGGTCCACCCTTGTGGGTCATTACCTCTCCTGCACACAATGACTTACTCCACTTCTGCTACTACTATTACTATATGACTGCTATTACTATATTACTACTATTACCTCGCGTCACTCCTCTTTCTTCCTCTTGTGCCACTACCACTACTCCTCTTACTTATTACTACCACTACTCCCCCTACTTACTACCACCACTACTCCTCCTACTTACTACTACCACTACTCCCCCTACTTAATACCACCACTACTCCCCCTACTTACTACCAGGATCACCACTACTTCCTCTACTTACTACCAGGATCACCACTACTCCCCCTACTTACTACCAGGATCACCACTACTTCCTCTACTTACTACCAGCATCACCACTACTCCCCCTACTTACTACTACTCCTACTTATACCACTACTCCTCCTTACTACTACCACTACTCCTCCTTACTACTACCACTACTCCTCCTTACTACTACCACTACTCCTCCTCCTCACTACTACCACTACTCCTCCTACTTACTACTACCACTATTACTCCTACTTACTACTACCACTATTACTCCTACTTACTACTACCACTATTACTACTTACTACTACCACTACTCCCCCTACTTACTACCTCCACTACTCCTACTTACTACTACCACTACTCCCCCTACTTACTACTACCACTACTACTTACTACTACCACTACTACTTACTACTACCACTACTACTTACTACTACCACTACTCCTATTTACTACTACCACTACTACTTACTACTACCACTACTCCTACTTACTACTACCACTACTACTATTACTTCCTCTACCAGCATATCCTCTATCACTAATTCTCCACTTCCTTCTTCCTATGTTTGACCCGTCCCTGTCCCCCTCGCCTATTTATACTGGCTCCCTCACCTTCGTGTGTTAGACTTGTAACTGGTCCAAGTCTGACCGAAAAGTCGTCATAAGCGCCTCTATGTGCGGGTTATTTCTATAACATGAACTAAGTGAACAATTAAAATAATTTAACCCATATAATGATTTACATTGGACTTAAGTTGTTGGTGTCTTGACATACACATAACTTTAAATCGTAGCTTAATAACGATAAATCAACTCGACTTTTCATTGTGAACAATTTATCGTACTTTATCATATAAGTATTTTTGTTAGGTAATGCATAGCGCAACCTGACATGTACAGTAGTGTTTCAGTTATTGTAACACTGTTCGGGTTGACCAGGTAGGGACTGGACAAGCCTGGCCCAGGGTCGGGTTCCAGTAGAAAAACTTTGGAAAATCCTCAAAGGTAAAGGCATTTCCATAAAAAGTTTGTGTATTAGGGATGTGCTAAAGTATCAATATCGACTGATTTTAGTGGTGTCGGTATCGACAAAAATTTTGATATCGTGTAATCTCTAGTGTGTGATAAATTCCAGCTGGTTAGGTGTGGAAAGAATGATGGACTAAAAAGAAACACTATAAAAAAACTCATGAGGATCGTCAAATAGAACGAAAGGAACAGGTGGAAGACTTGATAATAATTATATCGGCTGACTTTTTTCACAATGAACACAAGACAAAGGTCACGATGGGTAATGAGATCTTTCAAAACAAGGGAAATCATCCTGATGATGGCACTTTTCAAATGGCTGGTGCTCCCTCATTTGGAATATTGTTCAGTGTTGACGGCTCCGTTCAAGGCTGGAGAAATATTAGAACTGGAACAAATACAGAGATCGTTTACGGCCAGCATAGAGCCAGTAAAGCATTCAAATTACTGGGAAAGCCTTAAAGTCTTAAATATGTACTCACTAGAGAGGAGGTGAGAGAGATACATGATAATATATACCTGGAAAATACTCGACGACCTTGTCCCAAATCTGCACACAGCCCTAACATACTGGAGTGAGAGAGATGGGAGGAAGTGCGAAATAAACACAGTGAAAAGCGGGAGTGCGGTGGGCACAATAAGGGAACAATATCAACATTCGTGGCCCCAGATTATTCAACATCTTACCAGAAGATATCAGAAACATCACTGGAACAAGTGTAGAAGTCTTCGAGAGGAACTTGGATAAGAATCTTCACCAGGTGCCAGATCAGTTAGGCTATGATGGATATGTGGGTCAGCGGGACACCAGTAGTAACAGCCTGATTGACCAGGCTAGCACCAGATGATACTGGTCCATGGACGGGCTCCGGGAGTAAGAAGACTCTAAATTCATCAAAGGTATATCAAAGGTAAAGGTATTAAAGACTGAGTTTGGTTCGTATTTTTTGAGAAATTTACATAACATTCCTCTGTTTACCATATACACTAAATTATTTAATTAAAATTCATAATCATTAGTTTCGTTTAGTTACACAAATGTTTCAGTTTGGTACTGAAATTTCTTGCTTCATTTCTTCCGCTTTAAAACAGTTATTTCTATACAAAAGTATGTAAATTGAAGTCCGCAGTAAATCATTAGCATATAGGCTAAATTATTCTAGTTTGTTCACTTTGTGTTGTAGTTAGAATGTCAACCAGTATGATCCTGCCTTATTTTAACATTCTTTATAATATTATTGTAATACGTTTTCTGATTCTAAAATGTGTGAAGAAGCATCCGAAACTTTAACAAAGAAATTAAATCACTCATACACACACACACACACACACACACACACACACACACACACACACACACACACACACACACACACACACACACACACACACACACACACACACACACACACATACACGTCAGAGAAGGACAAGGCAGGACTACAGAGGGATCTGGAGAGGCTGCAAGCCTGGTCCAGAAACTGACTTCTGGAGTTCAACCCCACCAAGTGCAGAGTCATGAAGATCGGGGAAGGGGAAAGAAGACCGCAGCCAGAGTACAGTCTAGGGGGTCAAAGACTACAAACCTCACTCAAGGAAAAGGATCTCAGAGTGTGTATAATAACAGCACATCTGAGGCGCACACCAGCCAAATACCTGCTATAGCATATGGGCGACTGGCGAACTTTAGAATAGCATTGCGGAGAGGTTAAGGGAACTCGACCTGACGACACTGGAGGACAGGAGGGATAGGGAGGATAGGATGACGACATATAAAATACTGAGAGGAATCGACAAGGTGGACATAGACAGGATGTTCCATAGATGGGACATAGCAACAAGGGGTCACAATTGGAAGGTGAAGACTCAAATGAGCCACAGGGACGTTAGTATTTCCTCAATCACCGAGTTGTCAGGAAGTGGAATAGTCTGGAAAGGGAGGTAGTGAAGGCAGGTACCATACATAACTTTAAGAAGAGATACGATTAAGCTCATGGAGTGGACCTAGTAGCGACCAGTGAAGAGGCGGGGCCAGGGGCTATGACTCGACCCCTGAAACCACAACCACATATGTAAGTATGTATAAAATTGATGCCGTTCCTTTTACTACCTTTAGATTATAGTGTTAAAATAATAAATCCTTTATTAGTTTTTATTTTTGTAATTGGGCAGGAGTGGTTGTTGTTCTCTTGTATTTGTAAAGTGTTGACATAAAAGTGTTTTGTGTATTTTAAGAAGCATGTGTGACAAGCTAGGAGAGGTCTTGGCGGGTGGTGGTAGTTATGCTGGAGGTGGATGTGTTTTTGTTAGCAGTGTAGTGGTAGTTTTGTTGGGGCTGGATGTATGGGTGGTGGTTGTGGGTAGTGGTGGTCGTGGGTAGTGGTGGTCGTGCAGGGGGTGACAGTAGAGACACTTGAAAGCATGACAAGTGGTGAAGGGGGTGAGGAGTGAGGTTATTACCACCATACAGGTGTCACCATCTGGCTTCACCTGGACACTCCGACACCCTGCTCTTGTCTTTGTAAACAAGACATAGTTTTTTTTTCAGGTGGCGGTTGTCATCGTTCATTAGTGCTTGACGTGTTTGTTTCTACTGCTTGTCATTCTCGTGTTCATAAGAACATTAGAGGAGCGTTGCAGTTGGCCAACTTCCCCGTGTTTGGCAGATCATTAGTACTGCATTTGGCTCATGCTTGCTATGTCTGTCTCAATCCCAATCATTCCTATTCATATATTTATCAAATCTCTTTTCAAAATTAAGGTATTATCTACAGTACTCAACTTCTCAGTTTGTTCCACTCCTCTTCTTATTCTTTTAACGCTATATTTCAATCCAACGTAACTGTTATACCTATTTTCCAATTGTATAGTTAATCATATTTCTCTCATTCTACGTTCTTCAGAAGTCTTGATTCAGGGATTCATAAGATGACTGTGATGCCGTGCTAGGCTGTGAGGTAGTGGTTCTTGTTGTGGGGTGATGGTATTGGTAATTATGATCACGGAGGGGGGTGGTAGTGATGGCGAGGGGGATTGCTGCTGTTGTTGGGACAGAGGTGTTATCTGCTTGCATAATTACGGTTGCAAGCAAGGATGAAGCAATATACGTAGTTGTATTTGTAGCTTCCGAAAATTAGTAATTGCTTAGTTATGTATTTGTAATTAACGTGTATTTGATGATTGCATTTGCTGTATTTGCAGTTCAAATACAATACCTTAATTATTTTGCATATCTAAAATCTGTTGATCTCTAAAATGACCTAATTTTAATATGACAATTTATTTATCAATTTATTTATCCAGTATGTTTGGACACTTGCTGCTTGTGTTAGTGTGGAGCGACTCAGTGTTGCAGGGATGATCTTTCTTGAGAAGTATAACTTGTCTCACTCCCACTGTGAAGAGTTAATGTTTGTAAGGTGCAGCCAATAAGATTTGGGGCACTCTAATGTAGGGTTATTAACCGGGGGTATACATACCCCTCCGGGTATGGGAGCCAAATAATGGGGTATGGGACTCCATCTCTGAACAGTTTAAAAAAAGTTGTTTGATTGGAATAAACTATCAGCTATTCTGCTGCTAGCTATCCGTTGATTAAAATACACTATCAGCTGCTGTTGCTGGCTATCCCTATATCAAGTATAACCAAGCTATTAACATCTTTTGAAGTCATACTGGTACCTAATAGGACTGGTGGTGGTGATTTCGACAGTCTGATGGAGTTATGGGGACATACAGGGTGTTTCAAAAAGATGAACCCAATTTCAAAGCAAACTGTTTTGAAATCGGGGGCACCGTTTTGAGACACCCTGTTTTAGGCAGTCCACTGAGGGTCTGTAATCGTAAAAATGTTAAGTACTCCTGCGAGTCAGACGGAACACTAAACTTCATAGTAAGAGGCGGTATAAGATGCTCCAGTAGAAGATTTAAGAACTGAAGTGTTGGGGTTAATGAAGGCACAGATGACAAATAACTTTGTTCCTGTTGGAGCCAATAAAAATAAACTTATTGTTATTAGTATTTTCAGCTCACAAGACGTTAAAAATCCTGTGTGTTCTAGTTTTGTGAACCCAAATTATTTCATTAATATTGAAACTTTGTTATTCTCAACTGTTGAAGGAAATATGTGAGTTCTTGACCAGTGGTGTACGTAACAACAGGTGAGTAGTAGTTCTTGATCAGTGGTGTACGTAACAACAGGTGAGTAGTTCTTGATCAGTGGTGTACGTAACAACAGGTGAGTAGTTCTTGATCAGTGGTGTACGTAACAACAGGTGAGTAGTTCTTGATCAGTGGTGTACGTAACAGGTGAGTAGTAGTTCTTGATCAGTGGTGTATGTAACAACAGGTGAGTAGTTCTTGATCAGTGGTGTACGTAACAGGTGAGTAGTAGTTCTTGATCAGTGGTGTACGTAACAACAGGTGAGTAGTTCTTGATCAGTGGTGTACGTAACAGGTGAGTAGTTCTTGATCAGTGGTGTACGTAACAGGTGAGTAGTTCTTGATCAGTGGTGTACGTAACAACAGGTGAGTAGTTCTTGATCAGTGGTGTACGTAACAACAGGTGAGTAGTTCTTGATCAGTGGTGTACGTAACAACAGGTGAGTAGTTCTTGATCAGTGGTGTACGTAACAACAGGTGAGTAGTTCTTGATCAGTGGTGTACGTAACAACAGGTGAGTAGTTCTTGATCAGTGGTGTACGTAACAACAGGTGAGTAGTTCTTGATCAGTGGTGTACGTAACAACAGGTGAGTAGTTCTTGATCAGTGGTGTACGTAACAACAGGTGAGTAGTTCTTGATCATTGGTGTACGTAACAACAGGTGAGTAGTAGTTCTTGATCAACGTAACAACAGGTGAGTAGTTCTTGATCAGTGGTGTACGTAACAACAGGTGAGTAGTTCTTGATCAGTGGTGAGTAGTAGTTCTTGATCAGTGGTGTACGTAACAGTGAGTAGTATGATCAACAACAGGTGAGTAGTAGTTCTTGATCAGTGGTGTACGTAACAGGTGAGTAGTAGTTCTTGATCAGTGGTGTACGTAACAGGTGAGTAGTAGTTCTTGATCAGTGGTGTACGTAACAACAGGTGAGTAGTTCTTGATCAGTGGTGTACGTAACAACAGGTGAGTAGTAGTTCTTGATCATTGGTGTACGTAACAACAGGTGAGTAGTAGTTCTTGATCAGTGGTGTACGTAACAACAGGTGAGTAGTTCTTGATCAGTGGTGTACGTAACAGGTGAGTAGTAGTTCTTGATCAGTGGTGTACGTAACAACAGGTGAGTAGTTCTTGATCATTGGTGTACGTAACAACAGGTGAGTAGTAGTTCTTGATCATTGGTGTACGTAACAACAGGTGAGTAGTAGTTCTTGATCATTGGTGTACGTAACAACAGGCGAGTACTAGTTCTTGATCATTGGTGTACGTAACAACAGGTGAGTAGTAGTTCTTGATCATTGGTGTACGTAACAACAGGTGAGTAGTTCTTGATCATTGGTGTACGTAACAGGTGAGTAGTTCTTGATCATTGGTGTACGTAACAACAGGTGAGTAGTAGTTCTTGATCAGTGGTGTACGTTACAACAGGTGAGTAGTAGTTCTTGATCATCTCTGTACACTCTCTAGATCTGCAATTTCACCTGCTTTGAATGGAGATGTTAATGTACAGCAGTATTCCAGCCTAGAGAGAACAAGTGATTTGAAAGGATCATCATTGGCTTGGCATCTCTCATTTTGGACGTTCTCATTATCCATCCTGTCATTTTCTTTGCACTTGTGATCGTGACGCTGTTGTGATCCTTGAAAGTGAGGTCCTCAGACATTACCACTCCCAGGTCCCTTACATTATTTTTCCGCTCTATTGTATGGCCAGAGTTTGTAGTATACTCTGTTCTAGTTATTATCTCCTCCAGTTTTCCCATAACGGAGTAGTTGGAATTTGTCCTCATTGAACATCATATTGTTTACCGTTGCCCACTGGAAAACTTTGTTTATATCTTCTTGGAAGTTAACCGAGTCCTCAGCAGATGACAGCCTCATGCAGATCCTAGTATCATCCGCAAAGGATGATACGGTGCTGTAGTGTATATCTCTGTCTATGTCTGTTATGAGGATGAGGAATAAGATGAGGGCGAGTACTGTGCCTTGTGGAACAAAGCTCTTCACTATGGCAGCCTCCGATTTAAGTCTGTTGACCACTACTCTTTGTGTTCGATTTGTTAGGAAGTTGAAGATCCATCTCCCCACTTTCCCAGTTATTCCTTTAGCACGTATTTTGTGCGCTATTACGCCATGATCGCACTTGTCAAAGGCTTTTGCAAAGTCTGTGTATATTACATCTGCATTCTGATTTTCTTCCAGTGCATCAGAGGCCATATCATAGTGATCCAGTAGTTGTGAGAGGCAGGAGCGACCTGCCCTGAACCCATGTTTCCCTAGATTGTGCAGTTTTTGGGAATCCAGGCGATTTGCAATCCTCCTTCTTAGCACTCATTCAAAGATTTTTATGATGTGGGACGTTACCTGGTTACCTGGAGGTTATTCCGGGGATCAACGCCCCCGTGGCCCGGTCCATGACCAGGCCTCCCGGTGGATCAGGGCCTGATCAACCAGGATGTTACTGCTGGCCGCACGCAGTTCAACATACGAGCCACAGCCCGGCTGATCCGGCACTGACTTTAGGTATCTGTCCAGCTCTCTGTTGAAGGCAGCCAGGGGTAGAGCTATTGGTCTCTAGTTCTTAGCTAATGCTTTGCTGCCACCTTTATGGAGTGGGGCTATATCCGTTGTTTTAAGTGACTGTGGAATTTCACCCATGTCCAAGCAGCTCCTCCATAGTGTACTTAGGGCACGTGAGAGGGGTTTCTTGCAGCTCTTAATGAATAAAAAGTTCCACGAGTCTGGGCCCGGGGCTGAGTGCATGGGCATGTTGTCAATGGCTTTTTCAAAGTCTATCGGAGTTAAGGTAATGTCGGAAATCTGGCATACATTTATGGAGTTTTGGGGCTCATTCATGAAATCATTTGGGTCGTCGATCCTCAGACTGATTAGTGGCTCACTAAACACAGAGTCGTACTGGGATTTCAGTATTTCACTCATTTCCTTGTTGTCATCTGTGTAAGTCACATTCTGTCTGAGTAAGGGCCCGATACTAGATGTGGTATTTGCCTTGCTTTTGGCATATGAAAAGAAATATTTCGAATTTCTTTCAATTTCACTAATAGCTTTAAGCTCCTCCTGTCTCTCCTGGTTCCTGTAAGAGTCCTTTAGCTTAAGTTCGATAGTTCCTACTTCACTGGTCAGCGCCTCCTTCCGTGTATCAGATATTCTAGCGTTCCTGAGGAGCTCAGTGACTCTTCGTCGTCTTCTGTAGAGGGAGCGTCTTTCTCCAGTTTACTCCTGCTCTTCTTCTTTCTTAGGGGAATATGCCTAGAACATGCTTCAGCTGCCAGGAAGTTGATCCTTTCAAGGCACTGGTTTGGATCCATGTTACTTAAGATATCTTCCCAACATGTTTCATTTAAGACATGGTACTTCTTATTTGTATGTTTTGTTTCTATTGTTCGCTCCACCCCCACCCCCTTCAAGGGAGTTCTCTCTCTCTCTCCTTCATATTCTTTCATATTACAACATTAAGAACAAAAAGGCACAATACCGTGATTGGAACAATACACACACAACCCGCATATAGAGGAGGAGGAGCTTACGACGACGTTTCGGTCCGACTTGGATTATTTACAAAGGCACACTGAAGCTAGCTGGCCCAGTGGCTACCGCGACGGTCTGGAGTTTTGAGACTGACCGCGGATTCAAACCCCACCCGTGGTATGGTTTCTTATTCACGCTTATATGACGGGAGGATAGTACTTCCTCAGTAGCTTTACCTTCTCTCCCCAAATCTTTCTACCTTCCTCCCTCATCCTCACCCTGCTATCAGTGTTTATCTTAATATGTTGTAGCATCATCGTTTATCATGGTTTATTGTCAAAATGGTTGTGGGGCGACGCTGTAATCCCCTGGGGTACGTGGGTAATCCCCTGGTGTACCTGGGTAATCCCCGGGGGTAGAGTGGTAAGCCGTCGTCTTGTATAATTATTATTGTGTTACGAAGCTCACATGTACTAGCCCAGTTGTGTGTGTGTGTGTGTGTGTGTGTGTGTGTGTGTGTGTGTGTGCGCGCGTGCGTGCGCAGGGTTCAATTCATAGCTTCTGCCTCCGCCTTCAGGGCGGTATGGATAATTTGCCTGTATGCTTGTAAGACGCTGTATAGTGCGATTTTTTCGCGTGACTACAAGATGCAGTTGAAATTACAGACCTGGAGAATGTGCAGAGAATCTTCATTGCTCGCATAAATTCAGTCACGCACCTACATTACATTAAATAACTGAAGACTATCCTTTGAACGTAGGCGAGAAATATTCTTTGTAATTCACATCTGGAAAGTTCTAGAGAAATTGGTCCCATATCTGTACACACAAATCATTCCCTGTGAAAAGCAGTTCACTGAGCACATTAAGAGAAAACTCGAGCTTGAAGGGACCAAGACGTTTCTGTGTCCTACCTTTGTACATGGGGACAAGTTTCTCAAGTCAGTGCCTAATCACCCAGGTTGTTGTGCTTACGTTGGAATTAGTTCGGTAAACACCAACAGCCTGGTTCATCAGGCCATCCACCGGGAGCCTTGGTCTGGGACCGCGCCGCTGTGGAGTTGACTCTCGGAACACACTCATGTAAACTTGAGGTAGGGCACGCATTTTAGGAACGTGGCGCTACAGAGAAAGCAGGGGAATGAAAAATGGACATCATTCTTTTGGTTTAGACTAAACGAGAAACGAGCAGACCTGAAAAAGGTGGAAGTACTACACGTGGTACAGAGGGACAAACCAAGTCAGTCATACACTCAGTAGGATCGAATGTACAACATACAAGTGCAGAAGCAATACTGGAGAAAGCAGGGATATGTACACCAGGGGCCATACCAGGTAGCACATCGCCAGTGGGACTGATTAAATGCACACCCAACCACATCTCAAATGGTAAATTTTGCTTCCTTTTTTAAAACAATC
>NC_091320.1:26347820-26390320 GCF_038502225.1 Cherax quadricarinatus | reverse complement strand
CAGTATTCAAAGACCCCCTCACATATGGGTACTGTGGGCGGCCAGTCAGTCTGACGAGAGTGAGCAAGGAGATAGGTACGGCTGTTTGGGCGCTACCCACATTATCTGTAATTATACGTACTTCCAGCCTACGTGAGTATTACTTTACCCTATCCACGTGTTCGAACCCCACATGATGTGTGTGTGTGTGTATATGTGTGTGTGTGTATGTGTGTTTGTATGTATGTGTGTGTGTGTATGTGTCTGTGTATGTGTGTGTGTGTATATGTGTGTGTATGTATGTGTGTGTGTGTGTATGTGTATGTGTGTGTGTATGTGTGTGTGTGTGTGTGTGTATGTGTGTGTGTGTGTGTGTGTGTATATGTGCGTATGTGTGTACATGTGTGAGTATGTATATGTGTGTGTGTATATGTATGTGTGTGTACTCACCTATTTGTACTCACCTATTTGTGGTTGCAGGGGTCGATTCCTAGCTCCTGGCCCCGCCTCTTCACCGGTTGCTACTAGACCCTCTCTCTCCCCGCTCCATGAGCTTTATCAAACCTCGTCTTAAAACTGTGTATGGTTCCTGCCTCCACTACGTCATTTTCTAGGCTATTCCACTGCCTTACAACTCTATGACTGAAGAAATACTTCCTACTATCTCTCTGACTCATTTGTGTCTTCAACTTCCAATTGTGGCCTCTTGTTTCTGTGTCCCCTCCCTGGAACATCCTGTCCTTGTCCACCTTGTCTATTCCATGCAGTATTTTATATGTCGTTATCATGTCTCCCCTGACCCTCCTGTCCTCCAGTGTCGTCAGGCCGATTTCCCTTAATCTTTCTTCATAGGACATTCCCCTTAGCTCTGGAACTAACCTTGTTGCAAACCTTTGTACTTTCTCTAGTTTCTTGACGTGCTTTATCAAGTGCGGGTTCCAAACAGGTGCTGCATACTCCAGTATGGGCCTGACATACACGGTGTACAGTGTCTTGAATGATTCCTTACTAAGGTGTCGGAATGCTGTTCTCAGGTTTGCCAGGCGCCCATATGCTGCAGCAGTTATCTGATTGATGTGTGCTTCCGGAGACATGCTCGGTGTTATACTCACCCCAAGATCTTTCTCCTTGAGTGAGGTTTGCAGTCTTTGGCCACCTAGCCTATACTCTGTCTGTGGTCTTCTGTGCCCTTCCCCTATCTTCATGACTTTGCATTTGGCAGGATTAAATTCGAGAAGCCATTTGCTGGACCAGGTGTCCAGTCTGTCCAGGTCTCTTTGAAGTCCTGCCTGGTCCTCATCAGATTTAATTCTCCTCATTAACTTCACATCATCTGCAAACAGGGACACTTCTGAGTCTAACCCTTCCGTCATGTCGTTCACATATACCAAAAATAGCACTGGTCCTAGGACCGACCCCTGTGGGACCCCGCTCGTCACAGGTGCCCACTGTGATACATCATTACGTACCATGACTCGTTGTTGCCTCCCTGTCAGGTATTCTCTGATCCATTGCAGTGCCCTTCCTGTTATATGCGCCTGATGCTCTAGCTTCTGCACTAATCTCTTGTGAGGAACTGTGTCAAAGGCCTTCTTGCAGTCCAAGAAGATGCAATCAACCCACCCCTCTCTCTCTTGTCTTACTTCTGTTATTTTATCATAAAACTCCAGAAGGTTTGTGACACAGGATTTGCCTTCCGTGAATCCGTGCTGGTTGGCATTTATACTCCTGTTCCGTGTGTGTGTATGTGTGTGGGTGTGTGTATGTGTGTGTATGTGTGTGTGTGTGTGTGTATGTGTGTGTGTGTGTGTGTGTCTGTGTGTGTGTGTGTGTGTGTGTGTGTGTGTGTGTGTGTGTGTGTGTGTATGTGTGTGTGTGTGTGTGTGTGTGTGTGTGTGTGCAAGTGTGACCGGACCCGTAAGACGCATCTTACATACATAATTATAAAGACATCGTTGATAAGAGATGTAAGCAGTAACAGGTGGTGAAGACATCGTTGATAAGAGATGTAAGCAGTGTGTAACAGGTGGTGAGCAAGTGACATATCCAGCGCAACACAAGTACCCAGGCACTGAATTAACCAGGGAAGCTGCTAAGTGGATCCTCATCATCCATTGGTAATGAAGATATATACACTAAATTAGTGCTGATGTAATGGGGATTCAGAGTGATGAATTATGGTAGTAATGACACCACTATTCGTACCATTGATCAGCATTCTGATAATGATTTAACTTAAACGTTAATTATGCTGCACACTTTTAACCTAAATAGTAACACTACTTTTTTTTTTAAATACCACTATAAGATCGTAAATAAAAGATTAAAAGCTAATTAATTTATATCCATATTAATTTATATTATTTATATCCACATTATATATCCATTATTTTTTTCCATTTATATAATTTATATCCACATTAATTTATATCCATATTAATTTATATCGAAACCATAATAAATAATAGATTTTTTGAGTTAGGGTGCAAGTCAAGCCCGGTTTTTTTTAACCCCCCACCCAAAAAAAAAAAAACTTCCAGGCGGATAAATGAGTGGCTGAAAGCTGCCCACCACAACCCTGATTGTGGTGAGCATGGTGGCTGTGGCAGGAGTTATGGTAGTTGTAGTGAGGTGTGTCTTTGAGGAAGGTTGATGATAATGGTTGTGTGAGGATGTTGGTTGAGTGTGGTCGTTGGGATCATGCTTGAAGTTACTGTGAAAAGTGATACTAATGGTTATCTCGGTGAAAGAGTGTTGTGCTCAGAGCTCTTGTTTGGTCAGATAATATAACACTGGTGAAGCTCACTGACTCTTATTACGCAACATTAAATACAACGTTGATAAGAAACAGATAAGAAGTCCAGTTTTAACACTAGTGGTTTATGCTGTTAGCTAGGTAATGCTAATGCTGTTGTTAGAGAGGTTATGATGATAGGTAGGGAAGTGAGTGAAGATAGGGGTTTGGGAATTTTTGAGCGAGTTTACGTGTGTGTGTGTGTGTGTGTGTGTGTACTCACCTAGTTGTACTCACCTAGTTGAGGTTGCAGGGGTCGATCCCAAGCTCCTGGCCCCGCCTCTTCACTGGTCGCTACTAGGTCACTCTCCCTGAACCATGAGCTTTATCGTACCTCTGCTTAAAGCTATGTATGGATCCTGCCTCCACTACATCGCTTCCCAAACTATTCCACTTCCTGACTACTCTGTGGCTGAAGAAATACTTCCTAATATCCCTTTGATTCATATGTGTCTTCAGCTTCCAACTGTGTCCCCGTGTTGCTGTGTCCAGTCTCTGGAACATCCTGTCTCTGTCCACCTTGTTAATTCTTCGCAGTATTTTGTATGTTGTTTTCATATCTCCCTTGACCCTCCTGTCCTCCAGTGTCGTCAGGCCGATTTCCCTTAACCTTTCTTCGTAGGACATTCCCCTTAGCTCTGGAACTAGTCTTGTTGCTAACCTTTGCGCGCGCACTAATTTCTTGACGTGCTTGACCAGGTGTGTGTGGGGGTGGGAAGGGTGGGACTGGCGTACTGGAAGTAGGACTGAATAATGTGAACAACGCTACTATTGCTGCTACTCGGGAGCAGCAGCACTAGCAGGAGCAGGTAGGTGGCAGTGTACATCTGAGTTTCATTATTCATGCTTGACTAAGAATTAGGTTACTACTACAAACTACACTACTCTTCTCAACTTTCCAAGGCGTGTAGGCTAAGTGCCTTTATTACCTCCTTACTCTCACTTTTGATGTCTAAATTAAATTTAAACTAGTATAATACTTTTGTTGTTTTTAAATTATTATAGTACCTGTATTGTGTGTGTTTGTGTTTGTATTTAGTTGTGTGTTGTATACTTGTGTTTGCTGGGGTCGTGCCATAATTCCTGGCTCACCTTCCTCTAACTATCGAGCGTATTGTAATACTGTGAATGTAATTAGCTTGGTACTCTAGCTCCACACCCACTGCCTTGCTACTCTGAAACTGAAGCAATATTTCCTGACATCCTTCTGCCTCATGTGTGAGCATTTTCCATCTGCATGTGTTCCTCGCATTTCAAATATTTTCTTGGTATTTACCCAATCAAAACTAGCCCTCTTTTATTGCCACTGCGTTTAATTGCTACCAGTATGACAGTCCATTCAGCCTCGGAAATAGGTGTGGGCTCCAGTGTGGTGCTGCATACTATAAGACTGGCCTGACGTACGCGGTATATTGTAGCCTAAGGATTCCTTACTATGGTCCCGAAGTTAATTCATAGATTCTCCAGCCTCGCATATGTAGTCGAAGTTATGCAGTTGATGTTGACCTTCGGCGATATATTGGGTGTACTGTTGACGCCCGGGTCTCTCTCTTTCCTGTTTATAGATAAAACACAGTATTCCTAGAGACTTACGTAAACACTTTATCGAAGTCGAGAATGTTTGCTCTTCCAAAGACAAATATTTTAAGCATAGGATGAATAATTAAATAGTGTTTGAGGCGTAATTTAGATTTCGTACAATTCATAGTCAGAACTAGTCTGTCGGCGGGAATATGAAAACTCTAGGAACCTGTCAGAAAGCATTATTGAGCCCGAGTGTGTGGCATTATAGAGCTCAAGTGTGTGGCATTATTGAGCCCGAGTGTGTGGCATTATAGAGCTCAAGTGTGTGGCATTATTGAGCCTGTGTGTGTGGCATTATAGAGCTCAAGTGTGTGGCATTATTGAGCCTGTGTGTGTGGCATTATAGAGCTCAAGTGTGTGGCATTATTGAGCCCGAGTGTGTGGCATTATAGAGCTCAAGTGTGTGGCATTATTGAGCCTGTGTGTGTGGCATTATAGAGCTCAAGTGTGTGGCATTATTGAGCCCGAGTGTGTGGCATTATTGAGCCTGTGTGTGTGGCATTATAGAGCTCAAGTGTGTGGCATTATTGAGCCTGTGTGTGTGGCATTATAGAGCTCATGTGTGTGGCATTATTGAGCCCGAGTGTGTGGCATTATAGAGCTCAAGTGTGTGGCATTATTGAGCCTGTGTGTGTGGCATTATAGAGCTCAAGTGTGTGGCATTATTGAGCCTGTGTGTGTGGCATTATAGAGCTCAAGTGTGTGGCATTATTGAGCCTGTGTGTGTGGCATTATAGAGCTCAAGTGTGTGGCATTATTGAGCCCGAGTGTGTGGTACCAGCATCATACATAATGTGCACAGGTAAGCACCAGCATCATACATAATGTGCACAGGTAAGCACCAGCATCATACATAACGTGCACAGGTAGCACCAGCATCATACATAACGTGCACAGGTAGTACCAGCATCATACATAACGTGCACAGGTAAGCACCAGCATCATACATAACGTGCACAGGTAGCACCAGCATCATACATAACGTGCACAGGTAGCACCAGCATCATACATAACGTGCACAGGTAGCACCAGCATCATACATAACGTGCACAGGTAGCACCAGCATCATACATAACGTGCACAGGTAGCACCAGCATCATACATAACGTGCACAGGTAAGCAGCATCATACATAACGTGCACAGGTAGCACCAGCATCATACATAACGTGCACAGGTAGCACCAGCATCATACATAACGTGCACAGGTAGCACCAGCATCATACATAACGTGCACAGGTAGCACCAGCATCATACATAACGTGCACAGGTAAGCACCAGCATCATACATAACGTGCACAGGTAAGCACCAGCATCATACATAACGTGCACAGGTAGCACCAGCATCATACATAACGTGCACAGGTAGCACCAGCATCATACATAATGTGCACAGGTAAGCACCAGCATCATACATAACGTGCACAGGTAGCACCAGCATCATACATAACGTGCACAGGTAGCACCAGCATCATACATAATGTGCACAGGTAAGCACCAGCATCATACATAACGTGCACAGGTAGCACCAGCATCATACATAACGTGCACAGGTAGCACCAGCATCATACATAACGTGCACAGGTAGCACCAGCATCATACATAACGTGCACAGGTAAGCACCAGCATCATACATAACGTGCACAGGTAGCACCAGCATCATACATAACGTGCACAGGTAAGCACCAGCATCATACATAACGTGCACAGGTAAGCACCAGCATCATACATAACGTGCACAGGTAAGCACCAGCATCATACATAACGTGCACAGGTAGCACCAGCATCATACATAACGTGCACAGGTAGCACCAGCATCATACATAACGTGCACAGGTAGCACCAGCATCATACATAACGTGCACAGGTAAGCACCAGCATCATACATAACGTGCACAGGTAGCACCAGCATCATACATAACGTGCACAGGTAGCACCAGCATCATACATAACGTGCACAGGTAGCACCAGCATCATACATAACGTGCACAGGTAGCACCAGCATCATACATAACGTGCACAGGTAGCACCAGCATCATACATAACGTGCACAGGTAGCACCAGCATCATACATAACGTGCACAGGTAAGCACCAGCATCATACATAACGTGCACAGGTAGCACCAGCATCATACATAACGTGCACAGGTAGCACCAGCATCATACATAACGTGCACAGGTAAGCACCAGCATCATACATAACGTGCACAGGTAACACCAGCATCATACATAACGTGCACAGGTAGCACCAACATCATACATAACGTGCACAGGTAGCACCAGCATCATACATAACATGCACAGGTAGCACCAGCATCATACATAACGTGCACAGGTAGCACCAGCATCATACATAACGTGCACAGGTAGCACCAGCATCATACATAATGTGCACAGGTAAGCACCAGCATCATACATAACGTGCACAGGTAGCACCAGCATCATACATAACGTGCACAGGTAGCACCAGCATCATACATAACGTGCACAGGTAGCACCAGCATCATACATAACGTGCACAGGTAAGCACCAGCATCATACATAACGTGCACAGGTAAGCACCAGCATCATACATAACGTGCACAGGTAGCACCAGCATCATACATAACGTGCACAGGTAGCACCAGCATCATACATAACGTGCACAGGTAAGCACCAGCATCATACATAACGTGCACAGGTAAGCACCAGCGTCATACATAACGTGCACAGGTAAGCACCAGCATCATACATAACGTGTACAGGTAGCACCAGCATTCATACATAACGTGCACAGGTAAGCACCAGCATTCATACATAACGTGCACAGGTAAGCACCAGCATCATACATAACGTGCACAGGTAGCACCAGCATCATACATAACGTGCACAGGTAGCACCAGCATTATACATAACGTGCACAGGTAGCACCAGCATCATACATAACGTGCACAGGTAGCACCAGCATTATACATAACGTGCACAGGTAGCACCAGCATCATACATAACGTGCACATTTAGCACCAGCATCATACATAACGTGCACAGGTAGCACCAGCATCATACATAACGTGCACAGGTAGCACCAGCATCATACATAACGTGCACAGGTAGCACCAGCATCATACATAACGTGCACAGGTAGCACCAGCATCATACATAACGTGCACAGGTAGCACCAGCATCATACATAACATGCACAGGTAGCACCAACATACATAACGTGCACAGGTAGCACCAGCATCATACATAACGTGCACAGGTAGCACCAGCATCATACATAACGTGCACAGGTAGCACCAGCATCATACATAACGTGCACAGGTAGTACCAGCATCATACATAAAGTGCACAGGTAAGCACCAGCATCATACATAACGTGCACAGGTAGCACCAGAATCATACATAACGTGCACAGGTAGCACCAGCATCATACATAACGTGCACAGGTAAGCACCAGCATCATACATAACGTGCACAGGTAAGCACCAGCATCATACATAACGTGCACAGGTAAGCACCAGCATCATACATAACGTGCACAGGTAGCACCAGTGTCAGCATAGTTGCTGATCCCTGTATTCCCAGTATTATATAGCATAGCATATTAGTATCATCCCTGTGCTTTAGACACGAGATCCCTCGTAGGCCTTTGGCTTTGTGTGACGTCATGGGATACACATGGGCAGTGATCCCTCTGTCCCGTCCTCACTCGGCGGCAGACCATCAAGGCGTAGACAGGCTAGGCACTGGGCCCCATCTCTCATCTCAGTCTGACAATACACCTACCATCCTACAAGTGTGTCTACCTTATCCTACGATATCTCCATTTAAGAACCCTTACGACACCAGCATCATACATAACGTGCACAGGTAGCACCAGCATCATACATAACGTGCACAGGTAGCACCAGCATCATACATAACGTGCACAGGTAGCACCAGCATCATACATAACGTGCACAGGTAGCACCAGCATCATACATAACGTGCACAGGTAGCACCAGCATCATACATAACGTGCACAGGTAGCACCAGCATCATACATAACGTGCACAGGTAGCACCAGCATCATACATAACGTGCACAGGTAAGCACCAGCATCATACATAACGTGCACAGGTAGCACCAGCATCATACATAACGTGCACAGGTAAGCACCAGCATCATACATAACGTGCACAGGTAGCACCAGCATCATACATAACGTGCACAGGTAGCACCAGCATCATACATAACGTGCACAGGTAAGCACCAGCATCATACATAACGTGCACAGGTAGCACCAGCATCATACATAACGTGCACAGGTAAGCACCAGCATCATACATAACGTGCACAGGTAGCACCAGCATCATACATAACGTGCACAGGTAAGCACCAGCATCATACATAACGTGCACAGGTAAGCACTAGCATCATACATAACGTGCACAGGTAGCACCAGCATCATACATAACGTGCACAGGTAGCACCAGCATCATACATAACGTGCACAGGTAAGCACCAGCATAATACATAACGTGCACAGGTAGCACCAGCATCATACATAACGTGCACAGGTAAGCACCAGCATCATACATAACGTGCACAGGTAGCACCAGCATCATGCATAGCGTGCACACGTGACATCAACATCCATATATGGCGCGCACAAATGTACTGTCCCACCAGCACAGTTCACAGTCAAGTTGTCTGTCCCACCAGCACAGTTCACAGTCAAGTTGTCTGTCCCACCAGCACAGTTCACAGTCAAGTTGTCTGTCCCACCAGCACAGTTCACAGTCAAGTTGTCTGTCCCACCAGCACAGTTCACAGTCAAGTTGTCTGTCCCACCAGCACAGTTCACAGTCAAGTTGTCTGTCCCACCAGCACAGTTCACAGTCAAGTTGTCTGTCCCACCAGCACAGTTCACAGTCAAGTTGTCTGTCCCACCAGCACAGTTCACAGTCAAGTTGTCTGTCCCACCAGCACAGTTCACAGTCAAGTTGTCTGTCCCACCAGCACAGTTCACAGTCAAGTTGTCTGTCCCACCAGCACAGTTCACAGTCAAGTTGTCTGTCCCACCAGCACAGTTCACAGTCAAGTTGTCTGTCCCACCAGCACAGTTCACAGTCAAGTTGTCTGTCCCACCAGCACAGTTCACAGTCAAGTTGTCTGTCCCACCAGCACAGTTCACAGTCAAGTTGTCTGTCCCACCAGCACAGTTCACAGTCAAGTTGTCTGTCCCACCAGCACAGTTCACAGTCAAGTTGTCTGTCCCACCAGCACAGTTCACAGTCAGATTGCCAGAAATTTGGTAATACCGTATTTCTTGCTAATGGTCGAGCGTGCAACACTGTAATAATGTTGCAGGTGGTGCAGTGTTGGGAGGCTCCCTTCAGCTGGTGGTATCGATGGCAGGTGGTGCAGTGTTGGGAGGCTCCCTTCAGCTGGTGGTATCGATGGCAGGTGGTGCAGTGTTGGGAGGCTCCCTTCAGCTGGTGGTATCGATGGCAGGTGGTGCAGTGTTGCAAGACTCCCTCCAGCTGGTGGTGGGGGTGGTAGGTGGTGTTGCAAGGCTCTCTCCATCTGGTGGTGGGGGTGGTAGGTGGTGTTGCAAGGCTCCCTCCAGCTGGTGGTGGGGGTGGTAGGTGGTGTTGCAAGGCTCCCTCCAGCTGGTGGTGGGGGTGGTAGGTGGTGTTGCAAGGCTCCCTCCAGCTGGTGGTGGGGGTGGTAGGGGGTGTTGCAAGGCTCTCTCCATCTGGTGGTGGGGGTGGTAGGTGGTGTTGCAAGGCTCTCTCCATCTGGTGGTGGGGGTGGTAGGTGGTGTTGCAAGGCTCTCTCCATCTGGTGGTGGGGGTGGTAGGTGGTGTTGCAAGGCTCCCTCCAGCTGGTGTTGGGGGTGGTAGGGGGTGTTGCAAGGCTCCCTCCATCTGGTGGTGGGGGTGGTAGGTGGTGTTGCAAGGCTCCCTCCAGCTGGTGTTGGGGGTGGTAGGTGGTGTTGCAAGGCTCTCTCCATCTGGTGGTGGGGGTGGTAGGTGGTGTTGCAAGGCTCTCTCCATCTGGTGGTGGGGGTGGTAGGTGGTGTTGCAAGGCTCCCTCCAGCTGGTGTTGGGGGTGGTAGGGGGTGTTGCAAGGCTCCCTCCATCTGGTG
Organism: Cherax quadricarinatus; assembly: GCF_038502225.1. Lineage (NCBI taxonomy): Eukaryota > Metazoa > Arthropoda > Malacostraca > Decapoda > Parastacidae > Cherax > Cherax quadricarinatus. The sequence continues at coordinate 26,379,850 of NC_091320.1, read as the reverse complement.
GTGGGGGTGGTAGGTGGTGTTGCAAGGCTCCCTCCAGCTGGTGTTGGGGGTGGTAGGTGGTGTTGCAAGGCTCTCTCCATCTGGTGGTGGGGGTGGTAGGTGGTGTTGCAAGGCTCTCTCCATCTGGTGGTGGGGGTGGTAGGTGGTGTTGCAAGGCTCTCTCCATCTGGTGGTGGGGGTGGGAGGTGGTGTTGCAAGGCTCCCTCCATCTGGTGGTGGGGGTGGTAGGTGGTGTTGCAAGGCTCCCTCCAGCTGGTGGTGGGGGTGGTAGGGGGTGTTGCAAGGCTCCCTCCAGCTGGTGGTGGGGGTGGTAGGTGGTGTTGCAAGGCTCCCTCCAGCTGGTGGTGGGGGTGGTAGGTGGTGTTGCAAGGCTCCCTCCAGCTGGTGGTGGGGTGGTAGGTGGTGTTGCAAGGCTCCCTCCAGCTGGTGGTGGGGGTGGTAGGTGGTGTTGCAAGACTCCCTCCAGCTGGTGGTGGGGGTGGTAGGTGGTGTTGCAAGGCTCCCTCCAGCTGGTGGTGAGGGTGGTAGGTGGTGTTACAAGGCTCCCTCCAGCTGGTGTTGGGGGTGGTAGGTGGTGTTGCAAGGCTCCCTCCAGCTGGTAGTGGGGGTGGTAGGTGGTGTTGCAAGGCTCCCTCCAGCTGGTGGTGGGGGTGGTAGGTGGTGTTGCAAGACTCCCTCCAGCTGGTGGTGGGGGTGGTAGGTGCTGTTGCAAGGCTCCCTCCAGCTGGTGGTGGGGGTGGTAGGTGGTGTTACAAGGCTCCCTCCAGCTGGTGGTGGGGGTGGTAGGTGGTGTTGCAAGGCTCCCTCCAGCTGGTGGTGGGGGTGGTAGGTGGTGTTGCAAGGCTCCCTCCAGCTGGTGGTGGGGGTGGTAGGTGGTGTTACAAGGCTCCCTCCACCTGGTGGTGGGGGTGGTATTTGGTGTTGCAAGACTCCCTCCAGCTGGTGGTGGGGGTGGTAGGTGGTGTTGCAAGGCTCCCTCCAGCTGGTGGTGGGGGTGGTAGGTGGTGTTACAAGGCTCCCTCCACCTGGTGGTGGGGGTGGTAGGTGGTGTTGCAAGACTCCCTCCAGCTGGTGGTGGGGGTGGTAGGTGGTGTTACAAGGCTCCCTCCAGCTGGTGGTGGGGGTGGTAGGTGGTGTTACAAGACTCCTTCCAGCTGGTGGTGGGGGTGGTAGGTGGTGTTGCAAGGCTCCCTCCAGCTGGTAGTGAGGGTTTACCTGGAGTTTACCTGGAAAGGGTTTCGGGGGTCAACGCCCTCGCGGCCCGGTCTGAGACCAGGCCCTATGGTGGATCGGGGTCTGATCAACGTGGCTGTTACTGCTGGCCGCACGCAAGCTGACAAACGAACCACAGCCCGGTTGGTCAGGCACTGACTTTAGGTGCCTGTCCAGTGCCCTCTTAATTAAAGACAACCAGGGGTCTATTGGTAATCCCCCTTATGTATGCTGGGAGGCAGTTGAACAGTCTTGGGCCCCGGACACTTATTGTGTTGTCTTTTAATGTCCTTGTGGCGCCCCTGCTTTTCCTCGGGGGAATGTTGCATCTCCTGCCAAGTCTTTTGCTTTCATAGTGAGTGATTTTCGTGTGCAGGTTTGGTAGGTGGTGTTGCAAGACTCCCTCCAGCTGGTAGCGAGGGTGGTAGGTGGTGTTGCAAGACTCCCTCTAGCTGGTAGCGAGGGTGGTAGGTGGTGTTGCAAGACTCCCTCCAGCTGGTAGCGAGGGTGGTAGGTGGTGTTGCAAGACTCCCTCCAGCTGGTAGCGAGGGTGGTAGGTGGTGTTGCAAGACTCCCTCCAGCTGGTAGCGAGGGTGGTAGGTGGTGTTGCAAGACTCCCTCCAGCTGATAGCGAGGGTGGTAGGTGGTGTTGCAAGACTCCCTCCAGCTGGTGGTGAGGATGGTAGGTGGTGTTGCAAGACTCCCTCCAGCTGGTGGTGAGGATGGTAGGTGGTGTTGCAAGACTCCCTCCAGCTGGTGGTGAGGATGGTAGGTGGTGTTGCAAGACTCCCTCCAGCTGGTGGTGAGGGTGGTAGGTGGTGTTGCAAGACTCCCTCCAGCTGGTGGTGAGGATGGTAGGTGGTGTTGCAAGACTCCCTCCAGCTGGTGGTGAGTGTGGCAGGTGGTGCAGTGTTGCAGTAGTGTTGTTTAACAAGTCAGCAACATGAAGCAACTTGTTTAACAAGTCAGCAACATGAAGCAACTCATCCTGCAACTTGTTCAACATTCGTCAGAACACGTGTCCAAGATGCGACCGTCATGCCACTCGTTATTTCATAAATATACATCAGTCAGACAGATAACCTCTATTAAATTTTCGTGAAATGTTTGGGCAGAAGGGCACAAACATGAATTCAGGGAAAAGGTTACACTGTAATTGTAGGTTGAATGTAGAGTATGGAGAAGTAACTAACCACGGCTGGTCTTGGAGTGTTATGTATGGAAGGTTCAGGATTCTGCACACATCTTGGGTTCGCCGATCGGGAAGGTTTGGTAAGGTGTTCCAAGGTTCTACTGTCGTTTAAGGAACACAAAATTGCGAGGTTGTTAGTATTACCTCGCCGCCATGTGGTGTTATCTGTTAGGTAAAAGGATACAGATGTAACTTAATATGACATTTTATTGTGGCAATGTTTCGCTCTCCAGGAGCTTTATCAAGCCCTTACAAATATTACAGGGACACAGCGGGTATATATAGGTACCACGTGAGGTGAAAGATTAGGTCTACTGATTCATGTGATAGGTGGTGGTCGTAGTAGTTACAGTACTATATGTTACCAACTTATAAGATGACAGTACTGAGAATCATCGTAACGATTCTTCAGTCTCAGTAGACAATCTGGCCACTCAGGCTGTTCGTGTTAGCACCACACTCTACCTGGTTAGGAACTGCTTACAAAGTGAGTGTATACTGCATCAGCAAAATGCAGATGCAGTATAAACGCTGACTGCAAAATCCTTTGACACGTGCGACTATGAGTTAATTGCACACAAAATGCGTGCAAAGGGAAACTGGGAAGATGTGTGTGTAAGCACATGAAACTCTCAGGTTTTATTTTTTATTTTAACTGCAACATTTTTTTCATATTTGCAGTCACGCGTTTTATTGTGATTTCTTCCATATATATGTATATACACACATTAAAACACCAGTACGAAAACGTGTATACTGTCCTTTATAAGAGTCCAAAGACTGGACCAAGGCTATCTTTCTTACTGCTGATGTAATACTTTACGAGGAGGGTTTCTTGATACTGCTGAAGAACTCTTGGTTCTAGGAACTGGGTTCCTTGATACTGGTAAAGAGCTCTTGGTTCTCGGAATTGGGTTCTTTGATACTGGTGAAGAGCTCTTGGTTCTAATACTGGTGCAGAGCTCTTGATTCTAATACTGGTGAAGAGTTCTTGGTTCTAATACTGGTGAAGAGTTCTTGGTTCTAATACTGGTGAAGAGTTCTTGGTTCTAATACTGGTGAAGAGTTCTTGGTTCTAATACTGGTGAAGAGTTCTTGGTTCTAATACTGGTGAAGAGTTCTTGGTTGTAATACTGGTGCAGAGCTCTTGGTTCTAATACTGGTGAAGAGTTCTTGGTTCTAATACTGGTGAAGAGTTCTTGGTTCTAATACTGGTGAAGAGTTCTTGGTTCTAATACTGGTGAAGAGTTCTTGGTTCTAATACTGGTGAAGAGTTCTTGGTTCTAATACTTGTGCAGAGCTCTTGGTTCTAATACTGGTGAAGAGTTCTTGGTTCTAATACTGGTGCAGAGCTCTTGGTTCTAATACTGGTGCAGAGCTCTTGGTTCTAATACTGGTGCAGAGCTCTTGGTTATTTTGCATGCATTTTTATGATCTGTTACATATTACTTTTCAAAGACATTTTGTCTTCCAGTGTATCCAACACCATGTCGTAATTGTCTTCCAGTGTATCCAACACCATGTCGTAATTGTCTTCCAGTGTATCCAACACCATGTCGTAATTGTCTTCCAGTGTATCCAACACCATGTCGTAATTGTCTTCCAGTGTATCCAACACCATGTCGTAATTGTCTTCCAGTGTATCCAACACCATGTCGTAATTGTCTTCCAGTGTATCCAACACCATGTCGTAATTGTCTTCCAGTGTATCCAACACCATGTCGTAATTGTCTTCCAGTGTATCCAACACCATGTCGTAATTGTCTTCCAGTGTATCCAACACCATGTCGTAATTGTCTTCCAGTGTATCCAACACCATGTCGCAATGGTCCAGTAGTTGCAGGACCTGCTAAACCCAAGTTGCTCTGAGTTATGCAATTGTTGTGAATCCCTGTGGTTAGCGATACTGGTTCTTAAAACTTTCGAAGATTTTAACAATATAAGACGTTATTGCTATTGGTCTACAGGTTTTTTTTGCGATTGCTACCACCTTTGTGGAGTGGTGTTGTCTTTGTAGTGGCTGAGAGACAACTTTTGTGTCCGGACTCCATCTCGTAGAATATTTAAGGCACATGATTGGGGGTTTATTGAAGTTCCACGAGTCTGAGCCTGGGACAGAGTGTATGGCTTATGGCTTTCTCGAAGTTGAGTGAGGTTAAGATTATATAGGAAGTTTTGTAAATGTTGGCAAAGTTGTGAATCTCGTGCATAAAAAAATAATTTGGACTGTCGATCTTTAGTGTGCAACGGATGACTAAACATAATCGTATAGTAATGTCAGTATTTCACTCATTTCTTTGTTGTTAGTGTTAGCTCCATCTATTTTAATCAAGACCCCTACCTGCCTGGACACTACCTGGAGGGTATTCCGGGGATCAACGCCCCCGCGGCCCAGTCCATGACCAGACCTCCCGGTGGATCAGGGCCTAATCAACGAGGCTGTTATTGCTGGCAGCACGTAGTCCAGCGTATGAAACACAGCTGGCTGATCCGGTACTGACTTTAGATATCTGTCCAGCTCTCTCGTGAAGGTAGCCAGGGGTCTATTGGTAATTTCCCTTATGGCTGGTGGGAGGCTGTTGAACAGTCTTGGGCCCCGGACACTTACTCTGTTTTCTCTTAGTGTACTAATGGCACTCCTACTTTTCATTGGTGGTATGTTGCATCGCCTGCCAAGTCTTTTGCTTTCGTAGGGAGAGAATTCTACGTGCAGATTAGGGACCAGTTCCTCTAGGATTTTCCAGGTGTAGATTATGATGTTTCTAGCGTGCGCTCCAGTGAGTACAAGTGCTTCCAAGCGTTCCCAGTAGTTAAGGTGTTTGATGGAACTTATATGTGCAATAAAGTTTCTCTGTGCGTTCTCTGGATCTGCAATTTCACCTGCCTTAAATGGAGATGTTAATGTACAGCAGTATTCCAGCCTAGAGAGAACAAGTGATTTAAAAAGGATCATCATTGGTTTGGTATCTCTTGTCTTGGATGTTCTTATTATCCTATCAGTTTCCTCGCAGATGTGATAGTGGCATTGTTGTGATCCTTGAAAGTGAGATCCTCAGATATTACCACTCCCAGATCCTTCACATTATTTTTCTGCTCTATTTTGTGATTAGAGTTTGTAATGTTCTCCGTTGTCCATTGGAAAACTTGGTTTATATTTTCTTGGAGATTTGCCGTGTTCTCAGCGGATGACACTCTCATGCACATCCTAGTATCGTCTGCAAAGGATGATACTGTGCAGTGGTGTAGATCTCTGTTTATGTCAGATATGAGGATGAGGAACAGGATAGGGGCGAGTACTGTGCCTTGTGGAACATCTCTTCAATGTATCAGCTTCCGATTTAACTCTGTTTACCACTACTATTTGTGTTCGATTGGTTAGAAAGTTGAGGACCCTAAACTGGACGTCGTTTTTGCCCTGGATTATGAGACCCACGGATCATTTGAGCGTTAGGTTTCGATATAAGAAGTGATGGTAGCAAGGAAACAACTGTTGAACTGCTATAGAGGCGTTGTATTGATAATTGTAGCGAACCCAGCCTGCTTGTCTCTGGCTTGGTCGAGAGAGTGCTTGAGAGCCCTCTCAGGCACGGCCTACGTGCAGGGTACAAATGGGGGTCACGTGACTTAAGACTTGGCACGGGAGACTGCCTATAAATGGAGTTATGATATATACTACACAAGTATTGTACTGTTGACATGAGCTTATGGAGTTGTCTCTTGACGTACTTACTGCTGCCCTGTGTGGTCTGGTGTGGAACCAAACCCTCCAGTTATTTCCAGATATAGATTATGATATATCTTGCTTGTCTGGGTTCCTGGCAGTATAACTTAAGATATTTTGGGCATTTTAAATAATTAAGGTGTCGAATTATTACTAGCAGTGAACGTTTAGCACATTCTCCAGGTTTGTAATTACTCCCGCCTTAAAAAGAGAGCTTTGTTTACAACAATATTCCAATATCATTATTGGCATCTCTTGAAGTTCCGTATTAGCTGCCAAATTATTTTCCTTACATTAGTGAAAGTAACACTTGTGTTCCTTCAATATAATAAGATTTCAAGGTGTATACACCTATGGATGTTTATCTATCTGAATATATTATGAATTATTTTCATCCCTCGTTTAGGGACTACAGTATTCGTGATGTGTAGCCTTAAAGATCCTTCGAGTAATCGATAGTCTTTAAGGCCAATTAAGCAGCCATTCACTTAGATCGTCCGCTCTACTAAGAGGTTTGAATTTATTTTATGTTCCGTGCCAGTTTTTATTTCTTCAGTATATCCATAGCGAAGTAGCCTCGTTGAGCATATTGTTTTCTGTGGCCTGTTGCAAGACGTCGTCTGTGTTGACTTTGGGATTTGCCGTGTCCTCGATGCATCGATGCCACTCTAATGCAGATTTTAGTATCTACTGAGAATGTTAGTTTTATAAATTAGATCCTTGTCTGTGTCAGACATGATAATAAAACGGAGAAACTGAGTGGGTATTGCGCCTTGCCGAGTAACTTTTCACTACGGAGGCTTCTAATTTTACTTTGGGTTTGATTTAATGTAAAGTTTTGTATTTTATTTATTTTTATTTTCATAAATGAAAAAATGTTGGCATATATACCTGGTGTATCAGCTACCAGCATGTGATGTGTTGGAATATCATTAAGATACTGTTAATCCCCGAAATTGTTAGTGCATTCGTTACCATTTTTTTTTAGTAAAGCACGTAGATGTTCTTACGTTGTAATAAAGTTGGTAGAATTACCGATAATATGTAAAGTAAAAGGACACAAGTGCAACTAATGTGACATTTGAAGATTGAGACACTTATGCAGCATATGGGAATCTTTATTCAGGAAACGTTTCGCCACACAGTGGCTTCATCAGTCCAATACAAAGTAGAAAGGCGTAAGGAGAGGAGGAGTATGAGGTAATCAGTCCCTCAGCCTGGAGTCGATGTGTTCAGTCCATCAATCTTGTAGAATGTACAGCATAGGGCCGTAGACATGGCTTATATACTGTAGTGAGGTGAGGTGAAGCAGGCGGAGGCGGGGTCATAGTGGTACCATCCACTAGTCGAAGTATGTCTTCGTCCAAAGGTTGAACAAGTGTTGAAGAATTCTTTGTAACAAGATCCCATGCTGCTGCAGTATCGGACTGATGAAGCCACTGTGTGGCGAAACGTTTCCTGAATAAAGATTCCCATATGCTGTATAAGTGTCTCAATCTTCAACTTGTCGGTTTTTCAAACCATCACAATGTGACATTTATTGTGGCAACGTTTCGCTCTCCAGGAGCTTTATCAAGCCATTACAAACAATACATGGACACAGAGGGTATATAAAGGCTCTGAGTGAGGTGCATATGTTACCCAAGTAATAGCTTTTATATCCTTTTACTCATGTACGAATTAATTGCTCTTCCATATTGTATTATTTTTGTTACTACTACTACTACTACTACTACCACCACTATTGAACATCGAAATGTTACCTCACTAGTATTGCACCTCACTCTGAGCCTTTATATACCCTCTGTGTCCATGTATTGTTTGTAATGGCTTGATAAAGCTCCTGGAGAGCGAAACGTTGCCACAATAAATGTCACATTAGTTGCACTTGTGTCCTTTTACTTTACATGTTCTTACGTTATTTGTTTTATATTTTGCTATCTTGGTTGTATGCTAGGCTATTAGTTAAAGTGGTAATACAGATAGTTACAGCAACAAATAAAACAAGATTACAAGGCATAAATAATTGCGTGATAACGCTGCCACACGGTGAAAACACGCTACGGTTGAGTGACCACCACAAGATTAGTGGCAGACACATAACCTGTCAAAATTAACCGATAAAATCACTTAAAATGCAGGCTAGTTATTACAAAGATGGATCACTGCCCCTGTTAAGATATTCATGACTTAAAACAGATAATATATATTTATAAACTATTACGACACACACAGGTGCCCTCTTCTGGTGCAGTACAGAAGACTCAGCAGACACTGGGAACACTAACCATCCACCACACGGTAAATATCCAGTAAACTTCTAGCTTCACTGTATAACTTCTGCAATGTGCGGTAGTTACTCCACTACTATATATAATGTACACCATGTATATAGAATATATATATATATATATATATATATATATATATATATATATATATATATATATATATATATATATATAATTAAATAATATAGGGAAGTACCTCTATGGCTGGACTGGGGACCCTCATCCTCAGAGAAGACAATAAACGTACCTCAGGGAAAATTCAAGGTTCTACCCGGAGCTGTTTGAATATTTTCTTCTCCTACCACCCCCTATATTTTGTATTTTATGTGAACATTTATTATTAAACAGAATACATTTACAGAAAACACAAACATGAATACAATGTGTTAAAGATCATGAATTTCCTCCAGCTCCTCCGAAGCAGGACGTGAGCCAAGTATGCAGCAAGCATTTCCCCTCTGGATGGCCACGCTGAGGCGCTGGAACATAAAAGTGGCTGCCTTTGGGTCCCTGGTTGTGTCGATGAGTTTGGAACCTAATTCTTTAAGGAAATGTGTTGCATTTTTTCCCCATGATCCCAAGGTCTCTGATCCCACTGGGACAAATTGATACTGTTGGCTTATGTCCCTGTACTTGTTGATCTTGTACTCCTCCCTGTCGCCCAACACTGTGATGGATATAGGTGTCAGCCAGTGTGGACACACAGGTATAGTCCCATGCTAAGAGCTTGCCATTCTTCCAAGGATAGATGGTGATCCCGTCGGGGCAGTTTGCTGGGTTGTGGGTATTGTTGGCTGCTAGTGATTGGGGTTCCCTCTCGGCTGGGCATCCAGCTGTAGCAAGGCTTCTCTTTATGATGTCGTTGACCTCATTGTGTCTTGCATGCCAGCTCTTGGTTTTGGAACAGTTAAGACCATGTAGACCGTATTGGTCTGCTTGCGCTTCGCAGCAAATACACGTATATTCTGTGGGAATTGCTGCAGCAAGGCGCAGAGCCATATGGTGTACACAACTAATAAGTAGATGAATAAAAGACATACGCAACAATTGGGTCTCCGAAGTCTCCCACTGTCTCCAGTACTTATTATTGGGCTGATAAACCCACTGGTTAGCGGATCGTCTCCACATTAATAAGAACATAAGGAACACTGCAGCAGGCCTACTGACCCATGCAGAGCAGGTCCATGCTACCCTCCGGCATCAGACCTAGTAGCACAAGCCAGTCAGGTCCAACTTACACCCACCTACACCCACTCGTGTATTTATCTAACTTATTTTTAAAACTACACAACGTCTTAGCTTCTATAACGGTACTGGGGAATTTGTTCCACTTATCCACAACTCTTACCAAACCAATGCTTTCCTATATCGTTCCTGAATCTGAATTTTTCCAACTTGAAACCATTGCTGCGAGTCCTGTCTTGGTTGGAAATTTTCAGCACGCTATTTACATCCCCTTTATTTATTCCTGTTTTCCATTTATACACCTCGATCATGTCTCCCCTAATTCTACGTCTATCCTCATTAGGAAGATTTCTGATACATGGGATCAACTTTGTCATCCTCCTTTGTACGTTTTCCAGTGCATTTATATCCATTCTGTAATACGGTGACCAGAACTGTGCAGCATAATCTAAATGAGGCCTTACCAAGGATATTTAGAATTGAAGAACAACCTGAGGACTTCTATTGTTTATACTTCTAGATATGAAGCCAAGGATTCTGTTAGCTTTATTGCGAACACTAAAGCACTGTTGTCTTGGTTTCAGATTACTACTAACGAGAACTCCTAAATCCTTTTCGCAATCAGTAGTATTAAGCTCTACATTATTTAGTTTATATGTGGCATAGTTATTTTCATGTCCAACATTTAGAACTTTGCATTTGTCAATATTAAACTGCATCTGCCACTTCTCCGACCATTGCATCAGTCTATTCAAATCATCCTGGAGTGCTCTAGTGTCCTCATTAGAATGAATTGGATGGCAGTTTTTGGCGTTATCAGCAAATTTGCTTTTATCGCTATTTATTCCCTCATCAATGTCGTTTGTGTAAATTGTGAACAACAACGGGCTCAACACTGACCCCTGCACACCGCTTGTGACGTGCCCCCATTCTGATTTCTCCCCATTTATGCAAACTCTCTGCTGCCTATTTGTCAACCATGCCTCTACTCAGGAAAAAAATTCTCCTGTTCCGCGTGCCTTAAGTTTCCTCAATAGCCTCTGATGTGAAACTCTATCAAAAGCTTTACTGAAGTCCATATACACAATATCATATCCATTACCATGACCTACCTCCTCAAACACCTTAGTGAAAAAAGTTAGTAAATTCGTAAGACAGGAACGCCCCTTTGTAAAACCGTGTTGAGAATCATTAATCAATCTGTGCCTGTCAAGATGGCTACGAATTGCTTCGGCAATTATTGATTCCATAAATTTTTCCCACTATGGAGGTAAGGCTTATTGGTCTATAGTTCGAAGCTAAGGACCTGTCACCTGCCTTGTAAATAGATATTACATTTGCCATTTTCCACCTATCAGGCACTATGCCAGTTTGTAGTAATATGCTGAAAAGATTAGCCAAAGGTATGCTAAGTTCCTCTTTAGCATACATAACACGTTTGTCATAGAATTTGTCCCAGTTATCAATGAATGGGATTGCAAGTTCTTTGCAGTACCTTTCTAGCCAGCAAATTATACCAATTGCCCTAGACATCCATTCATTGCCCACTCCCTTTCTAGACAAGATGCTACATATGTCTAGACATATGACTAGACCTGACTACTTGTATGGCTGACGTGTACTTATCCAGCAGCTCCTGTCTCCTGCCTTTCACAATGTCATTACCCCCAGCACTAAGACAGATAATGGGCTTGTTCCCATTACCTGACATAATATTATCCAACCTGCTGACTGTCACCAACACCAGGTCCTGGGAGGCACACCCTCTGTCTGACCTTCCTATCTCTTTTACAAAAAGCACAGTCCATATATCTTACCTGAGAATCTCCTACAGTTGGAATATTCTTACCTTGATTAGCAGGGGAATCAGTGGTACCTTTAACCTCACTAACCACTGAAGTACACTCGTCCCGGAGAACAGAGAATCGATTTCTTACCTTCACATCTTCTCTGTTAACCCTTCTTATCTTCCTGAACTGTGAACCACTTGCCACTTAAAGCGGCTGCCACTCTCACTGCTGGTGACCATTTCCTCCTTACCAGCTCCATCCACCTCACACTTCCAAACCCATTTAGGCGAAGCTTCAGCCTCCTATTTTCCTCCTGAAGAAGTAGAACCTCCTTCAACACTAACCTGAGATTCTAAAACATTACAACAAGCCATGGTGTTCGGTAACACACCATGCTAACACCCAGAGATCCTACGACAGGTATGACCTCACGTGACCACTGACCTCAGATGCCTAAGTGGTGCACACATGTCTTAGTCATCTACTCAAATACTCTTCACACTACTGCATTGCCATCTCCCAGAGCAGCACCTGTCTTTAAATGCTCCTTCCATGAGGTTAGCTCGCGAGAGCTGCATGCAAAATCCCACCCCACGTCTCAACATAAATCTCAGTCGCTTTGTGCTTATAAAAGAATAACTTTTAAACATAACAATTATGGAACATACATTGACATTATTTAATGTAAACAATAATACTTATATAATCAGTGTCACTGAATAACACTGTTTAGTCAGAGTAGGCTTTTCAAGACAATTTAGTTATCAGCTTCATATTGATCAAGTGTGAGACTGAACTGCTAAGTATATTACCACACACTCCCATAACTTTACAGTTTGATATGTAAATACTTTCTGCACTAACACCAAAGAAATGCAGTTACCATAATATTATACGAAAATGTTAGGAAAACTATTTAAATTTAATATTTGAGTAAGCAGACTGTTGTTGATCTTGCTAGCCAGATCAGCAGTTGATTACCCCATAAGATGTTCAGAGATAATGGAGTACCACCCTCCAAGAAGGTATTACCTTCCTCTCACAAGAGGATGAAACAGAAGCCTCATTATCGTTTTACACTGGCAGGATTGCTGCTCCTTCCTTTCTGTCTCGTAAATATGTAAGGTGGCAGGTCAATTTTATGCACTTCTATTCAGTATGCACTGATTTTTTTTTGTAGTTTTTATTTTTGTAATATTTCCTTTCCAATTTAGGAGGCTGGTCTGAGACCGAACCGATGGGGGGGGGATGATTGCTGGAACCACCATCAGAGGTTATCAAATATAACTGAGACTTTAATAATGTGGTGGTGTCAGAGCTGTGTCCTTCACTTTAACATTTGCAAGACTATAGTTGAACCAGTGATTTTGGAAAGGGCTGACACTCGTGTCAGTCTTACATTAAGTGCGGAGGCCGAGTACAGAGTATTCGATATTGATAAATACTTGTGTAGAATAAGTGATTGTGAGTGAGACACAAGTGCAGGCTGAGGTGGGTGAGCCTCCCTCACGTTCACATACTAACTTTAGTTGCCATTCTTGTACAGTAAGGAGAGGCAATGCAACATGATGATTTCTCTACTCAAGTGCATAACTCACTCACTGGGAGAAGTGTAAGAATGGAAATTTGGGCGGGGGTATAGGTTACTGAGATGGTAACGCTGCAATGGTAGTGTTGGTGGTGGCAGCAGTGGTGGTGGAGGAGAGGAGAGAGGAGGCGGCAGAGGGTAGAGCCGCCCTCTTGGCTCAGTAGTAGTGAGGTGCGGGGAGGGAAGGGACACGCGCTACGTTAGCTCGTCAGCCCCCCACACATTAGTACAGCTCCGCAGTAGCTCTCTCTCAGCTTGGGACTCAAACACACTGTCACCGGATTAGAGTGCGCGCTGCGGGACAGCATAATAGAAGAGTGTAAAGAGCATAATACTTGGTGTGGGAGAACTGGTATATAGGTTTGTTGTGAGTGAAGGTGGGTTGGGAGTGAGGGTGGCGGGTGTGGTAGTGTCCAGGAGTGCAGCAGGGCATGTAGGACAACTCTGGGGCATGCTGGGGGTTGACTGACCCCCGCCATGGTGGCAGAGCCCTCCCATAATGAGGTGAACCCTCACACCTCTAAGGACGACCTCCACCGCAACCAGCTACCTCACAGAGACGACGACTCGATCAGTAATGAGTCGCTGGGTCAGAGGATCGTTACCTCTGGCCGCGATGGTTCCTCTCCTGTATCCTCGTCTTCCGTCTTGCATAGTAGGAAGCCTTGCCAAAGTGTGTGGCCCTCGGTCGGGCACCACCATACCTCACACAACACTGACGCACCTCCTGATAACGCAGTTATACGTAAACGTAAAGGTGACCATCTTGAACCTCAGCAGATGACGGGGGTAAAGCCTAAGAGCGAACACCCACTTGAACATCCCATATCGAGTAGTGCACAAGATCTCATGGCGCAGGAGAAGGAGGATGGAAGTGGTGTTTGTCCTGCAGGTGGTGTGGAGGCGGCGCCGCCGAGGAGGAACAGTTGTGGTAGTAACCTCAGTAAGGTCTCAGGAGGAAGGCCTAGCGGGGACACCTGGCCACGGGCTCTCCCAGACCTGAGTGAATTCGAGCGGGTGTGGGAGGCCGCACCAGATGTAATCATAAAACCAGCCAGCTTAGCTTCCTCGGAGACATTGACGCCCACGGAGGCCTACACGCCCACACACACGCTAGACTCCCTGGGCGAGAACCAGAGTGTATCCACTGACTACCACCCAAGTGCCTTTCTTGAGACTCAGGAGAACCAGCAGGACTCTGCCGGCGAGGACTGGCCACAGTACCCGCCCGACGAGGAGGAGGAGGTTTTGGTGGGTGCTGTAGGCGGGGTAGGACACGCGTGTGGGTGTGGGGTGAGGGTGGGCGTACTGGACGAGACGTGTGGGCAGTGCCCCGTGTGCCCAGCCACTGCCGAGGTGTACGTGAGTGAACAGTTTCCCTCAAGCGACCCCTTGGAGTGTGTTGATGGGTCAACACACACGCTGCACGTGGACCTTGCCACGGGCGAGGTGCAGCTGCACGTGCACGTCAGTGACCCGGAGAAGATGCCCAGAGGCCCTCCCATAGACCCAGCCAAGTGCCTCGACGACCCAGCCTTCAGGCCCACTCCTACCACTAGTGCTGAGGCAGACCCACTCCCTCCTAGGAAGACCATAACTTTTGTAAGTACACACACACACACACTCACCACTTACATTTGTCTTGTTTTGTCTCTAAACCAAAAGTGTCACCCCCTCCCCCCATTCTCTCACCCCTCTCTTTTTTTCTCTCTCTCTTTTCTCTCTCTGTCCCCTATCTTCTCTTTCTCTCCTCTCCTCTCTTTCCTCCTCCTCTCTCTCCTCTCCTCTCTTTCCTCTCCTCTCTTTCCTCACCTCTCACTTCCTCTCTCTCTCTTTCCTCCTCTCTCCTCTTTCTCCTCCTGTCTCTGTCTCCTGTCTCTCTCTCTCCCCACTCTATCCTCTCCCTCCCTCCACTCTACAAGCACACCAAACCACAATGGAAATAAGTCATGGTATTTTTTTTTAACTTATCCAGGGATAAATATTACATAATTTTGGACCAAGTATGCCATAAATTATTGTATGTGTATATAACACAATATGTAAATCCATGTGTGTTAGGTATACTGGTCATGCTAGGCAGCTCCTTATCATCCACGCAATTATCCATGTTATTATAGCAGTTTAAAGGAGAATGATAACGTAGATAAATAGAACCTTCATTTTTCTTTATAAAGTGCTAAATCCGTGTGGATCATGCAGCACAAGGACTGGTTTGGGCTTGATCATCCATCCTCTAATCAGCCAGTCAGGCTTATGAGAAAATCAATAGAACTACCATAACAAAGAGATCCCAGGTCAATAAGGACACTCTAGGTTGGAATATTGCTCCCTTCAAGACTGGAGAAACTGCAGAGCTAAAGTATATACAAAGAATCTTCATAGCTCATGTAAGCTCAGTCGAGCACCTCACTTACTTGGAACACCTGAAGTTCCTCTACTCTTTAGAACGTAGGCAAGATACATCATAATCTACATCCGGAAGATTCTGGAGGAATTGGTCCGAAAGCTGCACACAAAAATTGCTACTTATAAACGCTAAGAGGCTTAGCAGACGGTGCAGGATACCTCCAGTGACAATCAAGGAAGCGATGAGTATATTGAGAGACCTCAGTAAATGTTAAGGGACCACGACTTTCACATTCCCTTTCCCTGGGTGCCTTCAAGAGGAAACTATATATTCCTCAAATCAGTTCCTGATCAACCAGGCTGTGATGAATATGTTGAACTGCGGGCTGCAGGCATCAAGAGTCCGATCGATCAGTCTGGCAACCAGGAGGCCTGGTCTGGGACCGCGCTGCGGGGGCGGTGACTTCCGGAAGGGACTACATGCTAGACAGGTCCTACTCATCCACAATCACCGGGGTATATTTGTTTAACTTATTTTCAAAGCTGAACATGTTGTATCTCTGACATTAAGACACACTTGCAAGATCTTTGATGTCACTTAACAAAGTGCTGGTACCACCATACACATTTTCAAGTGTATGGTCGGGCGCTGGAGATCAGAAATTAGTAGCTAGTTGATACGAGTTAAGTGGGACCAAGAGCTGTAAATCGACCCATCCTAGCATAAATAGGTGACCCTTCAAGGGAGGGTGTGTACACACACACACACACACACACACACACACACACACACACACACTCACTAGATGTATGCAGTAGTTAATTGAGTATCAGTCACCTGGTAAGTTTATCACAATGAGTGCGATCAGTATCCATCACCGCCAGGTCATTGGTCACATTATTGTCAGCACCACGTGTCATGATAACATTGCAGTCAGCTCTTGTTATTAACATAAGTTTACTCATTATTATCGGGTCCCTCACCATATCGTTATTAAGTCTTGTTATGTCAGTATCACCCTTCTACTCCATACGTCCACTTTTCTGAGAATTAAATCATGAGTGTTACAATTCATTCCAAGTTTCTACACGTACGCTGGCGCAGCGTCCGTACTGTTGGATTTCGGTAGCTGCAGAGTCACCAGCATTGAAAACCGCAATGCAGTGCAGTGTGTGAATGACGTAGGCAGCCACACGCCTCACTACAGTGATCCATTGTTGTTGTCTTATAAATGAATAGGAGCCTAACAGCAAGCTGTGTTTTCGCACACTGTTGTGCTACAACATTCTCGCTGGACATTTGGAAATCTTACTTTCTCCCGGGGCAAGATTTACCACAGTAGCTACACGGTATTATTAGAAAAAAAAACTTGCAGCAACTCTTCACCCTTCCCAACGTACATGAACACCGCATGTTAGATCATAAAAAAATACAATAAAATATACAAGATTTTATAAAACAAGAAGAAGACACGGCACCAGAGTCAGAGGAATCTATGAGATATTTCTTCACAAACTGAGTGGCATCTGAGAAGAACATCAGACTCTGCCAGCCTCAAGTAATATATAAGACCTATGACCGCAAATGAATATTCTGCACTTTTGTCAAGATAGATGGACTGAACACATCGACTCCAGGCTGGGGACTCATTACCTCAAACGCCGCCTCATCTTCCACCTTTCTCAGCATTGGACTGAAGAAGCCACTGGCTGGTGAAACGTTTCCTGAAAAAAAAAAATCCCCAAATGTTACACAAGTGTCCCATTTATCAACTTCGAGGATTTTATGCAAGAACTGTATATGGCGAAAATAAAATCTGAAAACAGATACTAAAAATATAGTTCTGCCTATGACAAATACGTAACCATAAGTATGCAGTTTTACGCGCTCCCTGAAGACCGAGTACTGAATCTGCCAGCACTGAGGTACAAGGGAGATAAATTCACAGCGTTCAAGATACGTGAATGTATAGGCAAGTTGCATGGATTAAACATTTAAAAGTAGGATCAAGACGAACGGACTGTTAATGGAATCTAAAATCTAGGATGAGCCAGAGATGTAAGAAAGAACTGTTTTATTGTGAGGTTAGTGAATATTGTGGTGGTCATGGTGGTGTTGATGGTAGTGGCGGTGGTGGTGGTGGTCGTCGTGGTAGTGATCGTGGTGGTGGCGGTCGTCGTCGTTGTGAAGATTAACTATATATATGAGAAGAAAATTTGTGATTAAGCTCATTGGGCTTCGAAAATATCACTTATTCGATTTGTAGTTAAAAGGGAAGGACTTGAAACTTTAGCTGGAGCCTGACAAACACTTAAGTTCAAGAGACTACATGAAATCTGACAAGGGAGTTGAATCAGTGACCATTGAAAAGTTTTCTAAAGTAATTATTTTTTTTTTTACTAAGAGTAGCTCACCCTCCCTGCCTTACGTCAGGCAGCTGGTTGCCACTGTAGTTTGTACCTGTGATTCTCCTTTGAACAGTTTCGAGGGCCCGGCCTGAGTCCAGGTTGCCATGTTGACCGCCTGGTCAACAGTTTCCTAAAGTTGCCTTCCCCGTGTGTGTGTACTCGCCTATTTGTACTCACCTATTTGTGGTTGCAGGGGTCGAGTCACAGCTCCTGGCCCCGCCTCTTCGCTGATTGCTACTAGGTCCTCTCTCCCTGCCCCATGAGCTCTATCATACCTCGCCTTAAAACTATGTATGGTTCCCGCCTCCACTACGTCACTTTCTAGGCTATTCCACGGCCTGACTACTCTGAAGAAATACTTCCTAACATCCCTTTGATTCATCTGAGTCTTCAACTTCCAATTGTGACCTCTTGTGTCTGTGTCCCTTCTCTGGAACATCCCGTCTTTGTCCACCTTGTCTATTCCGCGCAGTATTTTATATGTCGTTATCATGTCTCCCCTGACCCTCCTGTCCTCCAGTGTCGTCAGGCCGATTTCCCTCAACCTTTCTTCGTAGGACAATCCCCGTAGCTCTGGGACTAGTCTTGTTGCAAACCTTTGCACTTTCTCTAATTTCTTGACGTGCTTGACTAGGTGTGGATTCCAAACTGGTGCTGCATACTCCAGTATGGGCCTGACGTAAATGGTATACAGAGTCTTAAACGAATCCTTACTGAGGTATCGGAACGCTATCCATAGGTTTGCCAGGCGCCCGTATGCTGCAGCAGTTATCTGATTGATGTGCGCCTCAGGAGATATGCTCGGTGTTATACTCACCCCCAGATCTTTTTCCTTGAGTGAGGTTTGCAGTCTTTGGCCACCTAAACTATATTGTGTCTGCGGTCTTCTTTGCCCTTCCCCAATATTCATGACTTTGCATTTGGCAGGGTTAAATTCAAGGAGCCAGTTGCTGGACCAGGCTTGTAGCCTGTCCAGGTCTCTTTGTAGTCCTGCCTGATCCTCATCCGATTTGATTCTTCTCATTAACTTCGCATCATCTGCAAACAAGGACACTTCTGAGTCTATCCCTTCCGTTATGTCGTTCACATATACCAAGAACAGCACAGGTCCTAGGACTGACCCCTGTGTGTGTGTGTGTGTGTGTGTGTGTGTTTTATACACGACCGTAGGCCTATTGTAGTGCACCTATGTTTTTTGGTATAAGTATATATATTTGTATATACCTTGAGTGTTCAGTTTAATTCCTATTGTAGGCCTTTAAATATTCTTGATGTTTATGTTACGGTGAATTACAGTCTTCATGAACTACATTCAGTGGATAGGCATAAAGTATAGTTTGTTGTAGTGCTTGAAGCCCCGTTCCTTATCACTAAGACTTTTCTAGCGGTGGGACCTTGAACCAAAGCTGTTGTTGCCATCCAGCCACAACGTTACGACCTCTAGTTATACGTGGAAGTTATACATATTAGTTATGCCACGTAGTCATGTGATTGTAAAGCATCATAACAACATGTATGCAAGTGAATGTGGTGGTCTTGCCTTCTTAAAGTAAGAATGAGGTTTACAGAATAGATGTAAAGGTTTAGGCTCATACAAATGTATGAATTGGTGTGGTGTTAAATATTGGGTGAGTGAATGGCAAGTTGTAGAAAAATCTTATGAGGACAGCATTCAGCAGTTTGTAAGACTTCATTAAGTCTTGATTTAATTAATAAAGCTCTATACTGAACGAATCGTTGTTCGAACAAAAGCTTGTTTTGCATCTTGTATTTCTCTTCGTACGGGTTAGTGAGGTGCCGGAGCTGTCTTCGGGAAATTTTCCTTATGGTTAACTGACATGCTTGTTGTTAGTGTCTACTTTACCCTCCCCCCTCTCTTCCCTTTCCTCCTTCCCCTCACCTTTCTCCTTCCCCTCCCCTTCCTCCTTCCTTCCCTTCCCCTTCCCTTCTCCTTCCCTTCCCATTTTTCCCGTCCCTTCCCCTTTCTTCCCGTCCCTTCCCCTTTCTTCCCGTCCCTTCCCCTTTCTTCCCGTCCCTTCCCCTTTCTTCCCGTCCCTTCCCCTTTCTTCCCGTCCCCTTCTTCCTGTTCCTCCCCCCTTCCTCCTTCCTCTCCCTTTCCCCCTTCTTCCCCCAGACAAACAGAAGAAGACTGTGGTAAACTTCAGGTAGTCCTCAACACACTACAGATGAGGCCAAACAAGTGACTTCTCCAGTTCAGCCGGAAGAAATGCAGGATCGTGCAAATCGGAGGTGAGGGCAGACCGGACACAGAGTACAGAATGGACAGAGAGAAGCTGCAAATATCAGAGAATGAAAACTGATAACCACAATACCAAACTTATCACCAGAAATACACACAAATCGTATAACGTCAGCGGCATATGTAAAATTAGCAGATCTCAGAACATCATTCAGGAACTTGAATAAAGAATCCTTCAGAATCTTGTATACGACACTGAGCACTCTGCCCCAGCATGGAGCCCACACCTGGTCAAGCACGGAAAGAAGCGCGAGAAGGTCCAAAAGTTTGCAACCAGACTAGTACCAGAACATTGAGAATGCACTACGGAGAGAGGTTAAGGAACTGAAACTGACGACCTTGGCGAAAAGAAGAATAAGAGGTAAACATTCAGAACATGAAAATATTTAAAGGAATTGATAGGACAAGCCGCCAGGAGCAACAACCTGGTTGACCAGGGAAGCACAAGACAAGCCTGGCCTAGGGCCGGGCTTTGGGAATAGAAGAACTCTCGAAACTCATCACAGGTAAGGGAACAGATGCGGAAGCTGAAGACACAGGAGCATTTCTTTTTATTATTATTATTGAATTTGGACAATACGTACAAATCCAGTTTCAAATTAGACTTAAAACCCACAAATTCAAATAATTTTAAATGTAATAAAGTTGCAGGAATGTAGTAAATCTGAATGACTTGGACGAGGCAGTGATTTACGCTCGCTTACTTTATATCCATTCTGGAGACAGTGACCTCCAAACTAGGCCTCCTGGTTGCTGGCCTGATCAACCAGGCTATTATACTTGGCCGCACTCAGTTGGTCAGGAACTGATTGAAGGCATTTAGTAAGTTCCCTCTTGATAGTGAGGGGTCTGTTGGTAACTTCCCTTATGTATGATGCGAGGTCGTTGAAGAGCCAAGGTCCTCTCAGGCTATCGAGTTCTCTCTAGTGTGCTCATCGCGTCCTTACTTTTTGTTGGAGGTATTTTTGCTTCATCTGCCAAGTCTCTTGCTTTCATATGGAGCCAAATACGATGCACAGCTTCAAGATTAGATAATTCCCAAGAGGTCAGAGTTTTCGAGAGTTTTCCTACACGTGTAGTCCGGCTTGCCTGATCAGCTAGGCTGTCGGTGTTGATGGCCCGCTGGCCCACACATCCATCAGGGCTTGGATGATCTGGTCTAAGAAGTCTAGGACGTGGGGCCATGAGCTGAGTCTGGAACCTCCAAGCACAATTCGGCGAGTACAACACCACTTCAGTAGGTGTATATTAACTAACTTAATGAAATAAAATGGGTGCAGTGATAATATCCTCATAAAGTACATTTGTTGTGTGTGTGGGACATGTCATCATCATCTGCGATTATTCTCAAATAATAACTATAGTCTTGCTGGAACCTTTAAAGCTGCCCTAGCTACTGAAGTCTACCAACTCAAGCTGACACATTTCTTACTCGTCTAACGACAAGTAGACGAGTAAGAAACATGTGCATATTTTCGAAACGTTGTCGCCGAAACACTGGACTTCATTAATCGAATTACAGAGGTGACTAAAACTGAGACAACAGGAGTGTAGAGGTAAAGGTGACCTGATCAGTCCATCAGCCTTACCTGGAGTCTACCTGGAGGGTGTTCAGGGGATCAACGCCCCCGTCGCCCTGTCCACAACCAGGCCTCCCGGTGGATCAGGGCCTGATCAACCAGGCTGTTACTGCTGGCCGCACGTAGTCCAACGTACGAACCACAGCCTGGCTGATCCGGCACCGACTTTAAGTATCTGTCCAGCTCCCTCTTGAAGGCAGCCAGGGACCTATTGGTAATTCCCCTTATGCCTAGTGGGAGGCTGTTGAACAGTCTTGGGCCCCGGACACTTATGGTGTTTTCTCTTAGTGTACCAATGGCGCCCCTACTTTTCATTAGGGACATTTTGCATCGCCTGCCAAATCTTTTGTTTTCACAGGGAGTGATTTCTGTGTGCAGATTCGGGACCATCCCTTCTAGGATTTTCCAAGTGTAGATTATGATCTCTCTCGCCTGCGTTCCAACGAGTACAAGTCAAATGCTTCCAAGCTTAAAGCAGTAGTTTTGAAGTAGTCAGTCCCTCAGCCTGGAGAAGTGTTCAGCTGCATAATCTTGATTGACTTGGAAACAGCTTTTGTTCCCACTGTCCAGCTTTCACATAGAACAGGATAACTGCACACTGCGAGTGTATCTAACTTTAAAATATTGGTTGATGGTTTCGGCAATCATCGCCCCTGCGCCCCGATCTCAGACATTAAATAATAAAAAAACTTTACCACATTATTCATACGTACTGAATTGCAACTTGTGTGGACCTCGACTGCTGAGTCTGCTGGCAGCGGATATCAGATTATTGTTGCTGTTATTACATTCACTGGGAAGCACTAAGCCGTTAGGAATCACCGCTCCTGTGGAATAGGATTCAATCACATGTGATCCTATAGGAAGTGTAGGTATATATTAGTCCATAGACAATACATACACTGTGAGCAACTCTCAGCTATCTTGCATGACAAGCCTGGCCGACAGCCGGGCTGCGAGAGTGGGAAAACTCTCGAAACCTATCAAAGGTGAAGGTACAGTTACGTAAAATACCCAGAACTCCACGTGGAGGTGGCTGCTATTCGAGTTCCAGTGGATATCAGAAATATTGCCTCTAACATTAACAACAACCTGGTAGATCAGGCAGTGTTAAGAGAGTCCTGGCCACCAGAGTAGGAAGACCCTGGAAACAGGTCACAGATAAATTATGGTTACAATATTTACAATGATTTTTACATTTATTGTTTGGTTCTTAAATTAATATTTTATATATGCTCAGTTACTGTTGTTTTATGAAGCTATTAATACACTGAAAAAACCTGAAGTTCTCTCCTCACCTGAATTATGTACAAGTGTTCAAGGTTCCTCACCTGAATTATGTACAAGTGTTCAAGGTTCCTCACCTGAATTATGTACAAGTGTTCAAGGTTCCTTACCTGAATTATGTACAAGTGTTCAAGGTTCCTTACCTGAATTATGTACAAGTGTTCAAGGTTCCTTACCTGAATTATGTACAAGTGCTCAAGGTTCCTCACCTGAATTATGTACAAGTGTTCAAGGTTCCTCACCTGAATTATGTACAAGTGTTCAAGGTTCCTTACCTGAATTATGTACAAGTGTTCAAGGTTCCTCACCTGAATTATGTACAAGTGTTCAAGGTTCCTCACCTGAATTATGTACAAGTGTTCAAGGTTCCTCACCTGAATTATGTACAAGTGTTCAAGGTTCCTCACCTGAATTATGTACAAGTGTTCAAGGTTCCTCACCTGAATTATGTACAAGTGTTCAAGGTTCCTTACCTGAATTATGTACAAGTGTTCAAGGTTCCTCACCTGAATTATGTACAAGTGTTCAAGGTTCCTCACCTGAATTATGTACAAGTGTTCAAGGTTCCTCACCTGAATTATGTACAAGTGTTCAAGGTTCCTCACCTGAATTATGTACAAGTGTTCAAGGTTCCTCACCTGAATTATGTACAAGTGTTCAAGGTTCCTCACCTGAATTATGTACAAGTGTTCAAGGTTCCTCACCTGAATTATGTACAAGTGTTCAAGGTTCCTCACCTGAATTATGTACAAGTGTTCAAGGTTCCTCACCTGAATTATGTACAAGTGTTCAAGGTTCCTCACCTGAATTATGTACAAGTGTTCAAGGTTCCTCACCTGAATTATGTACAAGTGTTCAAGGTTCCTCACCTGAATTATGTACAAGTGTTCAAGGTTCCTTACCTGAATTATGTACAAGTGTTCAAGGTTCCTCACCTGAATTATGTACAAGTGTTCAAGGTTCCTCACCTGAATTATGTACAAGTGTTCAAGGTTCCTCACCTGAATTATGTACAAGTGTTCAAGGTTCCTCACCTGAATTATGTACAAGTGTTCAAGGTTCCTTACCTGAATTATGTACAAGTGTTCAAGGTTCCTCACCTGAATTATGTACAAGTGTTCAAGGTTCCTCACCTGAATTATGTACAAGTGTGCAAGGTTCCTCACCTGAATTATGTACAAGTGTTCAAGGTTCCTCACCTGAATTATGTACAAGTGTTCAAGGTTCCTCACCTGAATTATGTACAAGTGTTCAAGGTTCCTTACCTGAATTATATACAAGTGTTCAAGGTTCCTCACCTGAATTATGTACAAGTGTTCAAGGTTCCTCACCTGAATTATGTACAAGTGTTCAAGGTTCCTTACCTGAATTATGTACAAGTGTTCAAGGTTCCTCACCTGAATTATGTACAAGTGTTCAAGGTTCCTCACCTGAATTATGTACAAGTGTTCAAGGTTCCTCACCTGAATTGTGTTCAAGGTTCCTCACCTGAATTATGTACAAGTGTTCAAGGTTCCTCACCTGAATTATGTACAAGTGTTCAAGGTTCCTCACCTGAATTATGTACAAGTGTTCAAGGTTCCTCACCTGAATTATGTATAAGTGTTCAAGGTTCCTCACCTGAATTATGTACAAGTGTTCAAGGTTCCTCACCTGAATTGTGTTCAAGGTTCCTCACCTGAATTATGTACAAGTGTTCAAGGTTCCTCACCTGAATTATGTACAAGTGTTCAAGGTTCCTCACCTGAATTATGTACAAGTGTTCAAGGTTCCTCACCTGAATTATGTACAAGTGTTCAAGGTTCCTCACCTGAATTGTGTTCAAGGTTCCTCACCTGAATTATGTACAAGTGTTCAAGGTTCCTCACCTGAATTATGTACAAGTGTTCAAGGTTCCTCACCTGAATTATGTACAAGTGTTCAAGGTTCCTCACCTGAATTATGTACAAGTGTGCAAGGTTCCTCACCTGAATTATGTTCAAGTGTTCAAGGTTCCTCACCTGAATTATGTACAAGTGTTCAAGGTTCCTTACCTGAATTATGTACAAGTGCTCAAGGTTCCTCACCTGAATTATGTACAAGTGTTCAAGGTTCCTCACCTGAATTATGTACAAGTGTTCAAGGTTCCTCACCTGAATTATGTACAAGTGTTCAAGGTTCCTCACCTGAATTATGTACAAGTGTTCAAGGTTCCTCACCTGAATTATGTACAAGTGTTCAAGGTTCCTCACCTGAATTATGTACAAGTGTTCAAGGTTCCTCACCTGAATTGTGTTCAAGGTTCCTCGCCTGAATTGTGTAATAGTGTTCAAGGTTCCTCACCTGAATTCTGTTCCAATGTTCAAGGTTCCTCACCTGAATTATGTTCCAGTGTTCAGGTTTCCTTACCTGAATTATGTTCCAGTGTTTAGGTTTCCTCGCCTGAATTATGTTCCTGTGTTCAGGTTTCCTTACCTGAATTATGTTCCAGTGTTCAGGTTTCCTCACCTGAATTATGTTCCTGTGTTCAGGCTTCCTCACTTGAATTATACATAAGTATTCACCAAAGTGCATTGTGAAATAGTCTTATTCATCCATGGTATTTGAGGTTCAACAGGATACACCCCTTGATGCTGGTGATGGGCTCTTGATCTTGGGCATTGTATCTGTGCTTCACTTCCCTGAACTAATCCTGAATACCTTCCATCCTCTTCCACAGGCGCTATATAACCCTACGGGTTTAGCACTTCCCCCTTGATTATAATAATAATGAGCAGGAGACAGTATGACTGAAGGTGCTGGTCTCAGCTCAGGTGGCAGCAGCAGCAGCAGCAGCATTGATTTTTGAGCGCTGAGCATGACTCACCCACTCATAGACATACTCCTGCCTTATGTGATGTCTTGCCAGCGGGGCAGCTGGCTAATTATATATTTTGTATGATATGTGGTGAGATATATATACTCTGGAGTGTATGTTGTCATAACCTTGAACAAGTGTCAAGAGTCAGAGGTACAAACTTGTCGACCTTCTACTAGCAAATATTGTTGGAATTAAGTTACCTAAGTCCCCAGGCCTTGACGAACAGTTTTCAAGGGTTTATAGTACAATGATAAGCATGATAAACCGCTGCTGATGAGGTAGACACCAAATGACTGATAAAAGGTAAAAATATTGCAGTCGATAATATTGCGTACAGTTGAAAGTTATTTATAAATCTAATTCATAAATTAAAGTTAGTGTAGTTTTGCTGAGGGTCAGTCTTGCCTCACACACAATAACTTTTTCAGGTGTTTTTGAAACATTTTGAAACAGGTAGTACGACGTTGTTCATTCTTAAGACCTGATAGGGTTCGTCTTAAAAAGTTACGGTACCAGTGAAGCCGTACTGTTGTTTGGTCTATATTACCAGACTGGTGAGGAACAAGATATACATTGTTGTTGATAATGGGGCCATTAAAACTGCACTTGGAAAATAGTAGTAACTGTGAAAAGCTTAGACAAACAGAACCGTTAAAAACTTTTGCTATTAATGAATAACTGACTGTGTCATAATAGGTGAGGAGCGTTAATGAATAACTGACTGTGTCATAATAGGTGAGGAGCGTTAATGAATAGCTGACTGTCATAATAGGTGAGGAGCGTTAATGAATAACTGACTGTGTCATAATGGGTGAGGAGCGTTAATGAATAACTGACTGTGTCATAATGGGTGAGGAGCGTTGCGGTCATGGTGGTTAAACCTAATATGGGAACTGCAGATATATATCTCCAGTTGTGATAAACGTCAAGGGGAGGGTGTTTTTAATGTTGGTAAGGGGGATGTTGATGAACCTGACCTGACTTTCTTTGGATGGAGCCTTGATTGCCTTCTATTTCCCAGGTGCTTTATGATTTCTATTTTTTTTTTCGCTTCCCATACGAATGATATAATAGGAATAGTGAATACTTAGGTGTTACCCTTATTAAATGGGATGAAGGTCTCGACCAGGTGCCTGATGGAGGTCTCGACCAAGTGTCTGATGGAGGTCTCGACAAGGTGTCTGATGGAGGTCTCGACCAAGTGTCTGATGGAGGTCTCGACCAAGTGTCTGATGGAGGTCTCGATCAGGTGCCTGATGGAGGTCTCGATCAGGTGTCTGATGGAGGTCTCAGCCAGGTATCTTATGGGGGTCTCGAGGAGTTATTCACAAATGCATGACTAGATTCTGAAAGATGCTGCTTGCATCAGTCATTATACTATCAAACAAAAATCTTTTATTAGTTCAGTATTGGTTATCAACTCAAACTGAATTAGTTGCCACTGATGTTTGTGAAGAAAATAAGGCTCAGTTTCATTCTTGGACTCAGTGTCAGTTTTATTCAGTAAAATTCGCGAAGACTTCAGAAAGTTACAAAACATGATGTTAACATGGCAGGGAAGGAGAGCTCGTGAACTGGCAGCAACAACACGTGAATACGCACTACAGGTTTAGAGAAACACTACAGCGCAAATTGAAAATCTTCAGGGCGAATTCATTCTGGAGATGCGTTACGTAGTATTCATTCTATACAGCATTACGATAGGAACGCATAAACTGAAACGTATGTGTGTGTGAGAGAGTGAGTGAGGTTTTCAAGAAAGGTGGAAATAGAAGGGTGGAGGCAGTGGTGGCCAGGATTCGTAGGTAAATCACAGGTTAACAGTATACGATATGTATCAGCTTGATGTAGCAACTTCAAGAGAGAACACTGTGTGAAGTATTATTTCTTAAATGATTTAGAAAGTCGATAAGACGAATATAACACTTGCGCAACACATGGTTGGCGAAACGTTTCCACAATTAAGATCCCTAAGTGTTGCACAAGTGTCATTCGTCTACTGTGTTAAGTGTGTGGAGAAGAGGATAAACGCTACGGCACCGTATTTTAAACTATATTTTATAAAACAACAGAGTTCAGGAATACAACGTTAATGCAACTAACAGTTAAAAACAAGAATACATCATAACAATATAAGCCTGTTGTTACTAAGCTTCATAACGCTTCACAAAAGGTTTCATGAAGTTGCTGCAGTTATGGAAGGATAATTGTGAAGGTAGTGATACTTGTATACTAAAATATTCCAGGATGTGCTGGATATTGCCAGTTGTGTATCAACTACTTTTGTCGATGTGAATGGAAAGCAGTGCTAGCTAGGGTGGAAACGTATACCATAAAGATGTCGGTATCACTCCACCTTCTACCTTCATTTGGGGTGAGTTGTACTGTTGTTGTGGTGGTATGTTCACTCCTAGGATGAGTGACACTGTACTATACTGTCATATGGTGGTATGTTCACTCCCAGGATTAGTAACACTATAATCAACTCGCTTCTAGGGCCAAACTGTTATATAATCTTTCATTATTAAGAAATTGGTTGAGGTAAATGCGTTAGGAAAGGAAGGATGTACGTATTTTGAGGAGGCTGAGGGTTGTGGGGCGGAAGCCGTCCAGGCCCAGGACCAAGCCCAGGCCCTGGCCCTGGCCCAGGACCACGAGTTGTGTCGTCACTGCTGTTAAAGCTGCACTGCTGGCCACCTACCACACCCCCCTCCCTCCCTCCATCCCTCCAAAACTGGTGGAGGCTTCAACCACCTCCCCTCCAATGGTGGGGGCTACTACCTCCTCCCCTCCACCACTGGTGGGGATTCTATCATCTCCCCTTCAATGGTGGGGCTACTACCTCCTCCCCTCCACCACTGGTGGGGATTCTATCCTCTCCCCTCCAATGGTGAGGGCTACTACCCCCTCCCCTCTACCACTGGTGGGGGATTCTATCTTCACCCCTCCATTGGTGGTGGCTACTACCTCCTCCCCTCCACCACTGGAGGGGATTCTATCATCTCCCCTCCAATGGTGAGGTCTACTACCTCCTCCCATCTACCACTGGTGGGGATTCTACCATCACCCCTCCATTGGTGGTGGCTACTACCTCCTCCCCTCCACCACTGGTGGGGGATTCTACCATCTCCCCTCCAATGATGGTGGCTACTACCTCCTCCCCTCCACCACTGGTGGGTGATTCTACCATCTCCCCTCCAGTGGTGAGGGCTACTACTTCTTCCCCTCTACCACTGGTAGGGGGATTCCACCATCACCCCTCCATTGGTGCTGGCTATTACCTCCTCCGCTCCACCACTGGTGGGCGATTCTACCATCTCCCCTCCAATGGCGGGGGCTACTACATCCTCCCCTCCACTGATGGGGAAATTCTACTATCTCTCCACTGGTGGGAACTTCTAGTACCACCCCTCCACCACTGGTCGGGACTTCTAGCACCACCCCTCCACCACTGGTCGGGACTTCTAGCACCACCCCTCCACCACTGGTCGGTACTTCTAGCACCACCCCTCCACTGGTCGGGACTTCTAGCACCACCCCTCCACCACTGGTCGGTACTTCTAGCACCACCCCTTCACTGGTCGGGACTTCTAGCACCACCCCTCCACTGGTCGGGACTTCTAGCACCACCCCTCCACCACTGGTCGGGACTTCTAGCACCACACCTGCACCACTGTTGGGGCTTCTTCCACCACAGGTGGGGACTTCTAGCACCACCCCTCCACCACTGGTCGGGACTTTTAGCACCACCCCTCCACCACTGGTGGGGAATTCTAGCACCACCCCTCCATCACTGGTGGTAACTTCTAGCACCACCCCCACCACTGGTGGTAACTTCTAGCACCACCCTCACCACTGGTGGTTGCTTCTTTCACCACTGGTGGGGACTTCTAGCACCACCCCTCCGCCACTGGTGGTAGCTTCTAGCACCACCCCACCACTGGTGGGGGCTTCTACCACTGGTGGGGACTTCTAGCACCACCCCTCCACCACTGGTGGGGACTTCTAGCACCACCCCTCCGCCACTGATGGGGACTTTTAGCACCACCCTCCACTGGTGAGGCTTCTTCCACCACTGGTGGGGACTTCTAACACCACCCTTCCACCACTGGTGGGGACTTTTAGCACCACCCACCACTGGTGGGAGCTTCTTCCACCACTGGTGGGGGCTTCTTCCACCACTTGTGGGGACTTCTAGCACCACCCCTCCACCACTGGTGGGGACTTCTAGCACCACCCCTCCGCCACTGGTGGGGACTTCTAGCACCACCCCTCCACCACTGGTGAGGACTTCTAGCACCACCCTTCCGCCACTGGTGGGGACTTCTAGCACCACCCTTCCACCACTGGTGGGGACTTCTAGCACCACCCTTCCGCCACTGGTGGGGACTTCTAGCACCACCCCTCCACCACTGGTGGGAACTTCTTCCACCACTGGTGGGGACTTGTAGCACCACCCCTCCACCACTGGTGGGGACTTTTAGCACCACCCCTCCACCACTGGTGGGGACTTCTAGCACCACCCCTCCACTGGTGGGGACGTCTAGCACCACCCCTTCACAACTGGTGGGGACTTTTAGCACCACCCCTCCACCACTGAAATACTCGTTCCTCCTCCCATTCATTGGAGGTTTGCTACCTTCCACCCCCTCCTTACCTGGGGAAGGGTACATAGATGGCTACCTCCCACCCTGTTCTTACGTGGGGAGGGGTACAAAGATGGCTACCTCCCACCCTGTTCTTATCTGGGGAGGGGTATAAAGATGGCTACCTCCCACCCTATTCTTACCTGGGGAGGGGTACAAAGATGGCTACCTCCCACCCCGTTCTTACCTGGGGAGGGGTTCAAAGATGGCCACCTCCCATCCTGTTCTTACCTGGGGAGGGGTACAAAGATGGCTACCTCCCACCCCCGTTCTTACCTGGGGAGGGGTACAAAGATGGCTACCTCCCACCCCCATTCTTACCTGGGGAGGGGTACAAAGATGGCTACCTCCCACCACCTCCTTACCTGGGGAGGGGTACAAAGATGGCTACCTCCCACCCCCTCCTTACCTGGGGAGGGGTACAAAGATAGCTGCCTCTCTCTCCTTACCTTGGGAGGGGGTATGTAGATGGCTGCTACCCCCTCCCACATCCTTAACCTGGAGAGGGGTACAAAGATGGCTGCTATCTACGACCCCACTTTTACTAGGGGGCATTGAGTGGGGGCTGGTACCAGGCTACGCGAGGTAATTTTGAATGAGGGGGCGTGGTAGAGTAAGGCATGTCAGAACACCTTTGATGGACTTATGAAGAGTGTTGGACGCCATAACTTCACTGGCGGAGATGTGGCTGTGTTGTGGTGCTGAAAATGGTATAAAACACAGACAAGTTGATGAATAAGGCACACGTGCAACAGTTGGGTATCTTTATTGTTGAAACGTTTTGCCTAACAGTAGGTTTCTTCAGTCAGATACAAAGACAGCAGGTGTAGTAGTGAAAAGATGTAATCAGTCCTGGAATGATATAATTCCAAACCATGGACCTGAACTCTTCTCCAGGCTGAGGGAATGATCATCTCAAATACTTTTTTCTACAAAGTTGATGGACTGATTGCTTCATCGTCATTTCACTTTTACACCTGCTGCCTTTGTATTTGACTGAAGAAGCCTACTGTGTAAGCGAAACTTTTCAATAATCAAGATACCTAACTGTTGTACATGTGTCTTATCATGTGTTGTTGTGGTGCTATGATCTTGATAGGCAGAAATGACACTTGTAACCTGGGGTCATGTGGTGACCCACTCACTGCTACTTTTACTCATTTAACAAATGACCTTCCGCTGACTTACCGGATCACCTAGTAAACATTTACATACCATATAATAATAATAATAATAATAATAATAATAATAATAATAATAATAATAATAATAATTTTTCCCCCAAACTTCGCCTGAGACGGCCAGAGTTTAAAATAAAAATCCTAAGATGTGATATCTGAATTTCTCTACGTCATTAAATATATTTTTTTGCTAATGTGTGATGTATGAGGAGAGTATTGTGGGTCTGTTGGTCCTTGTGGGGATGTTATTGTGTTGGTAATACTAGTTAACACAACACTGAGTGATGCTTAACCAACCTTCATTATTACTGCCCTATTTCCAGTAGTCAGAGTCTTCTCACTCCTCCGACAACCTCTTAATTTTTCTTCTTTCATCCACTTCCTCTCATCTACTTCTCATCCCCCCCCCCCTCTCTCTCTCTCTCTCTCTCTCTCTCTCTCTCTCTCTCTCTCTCTCTCTCTCTCGTGGCCTGCTGCTGGTCTCTTGGTTAGCGTGACTG
>NC_091320.1:26315320-26345320 GCF_038502225.1 Cherax quadricarinatus | reverse complement strand
TATTAATGAAAATAAGATACCAGACATGTTAGGCAAATGAACTGTAGGTATAAATCTAAAAGTAATCCTGTAAACTCTTTTGGGGCCTAGTTCCTGGCATTTTGTGTATCCATATGTTCTTACGCTACCGTCCACATAATGGATATGAGGTTCACAATAAACTAGTTACTTCGGTGGCAAAATCTCATTCTGCAGGTTCTGGTGTATTCTTCATATAGCTACAGTAATGATTGTAACCAATCCTTATAACACATTGGTTTATACTGAAGATTCTAAGTCTTCTCGCTACTTTTTTTTTTATAATGCCTTAAAATCTAAATGCTTTCTAGTATTAGATGTATAACACATTACGATTGATTTGGCATTTGTGAATATACGTATTGTGCATTTGTCATTTTAATTTTGATGTTCGTGCATTTCTGTTAAGACATTTATTGAACAAGTCACTCAGTGACTTGTTTAAGTAGTGAACATACCTTTATACCTTTGATGAGTTCAGAGAGATTTTTGTACTCCCAGAGCTCGGGATGGGCCGGACTTGTCTGGTGCTTGCTTGGTCAACCAGGTTAACTATCAAACACGGGGGAGAAAGTTTAGTGATCCTGAGTTGATCTGTAGTGTGTGACGCTCATAACAAGGCAGCAGTTTAGTTATTAAGGCTGTTGCTCAGGTGTATCTGTCCAGCAAGGATGGTGCTGGTGGTGGTAACTTGTGTGTGTGTGTATCTGAAGGATACCTGGAGGAAGTTTCCGGAGGTCAGTGCCCGCGCGGCCCGGTCCCAGACCAGGCCTTCTGGTGGGTCAAGGCTTGATCGTCATAGTCCAAAATACGAACGTCATCCCGGCTGGTCAAGCACTGATTTGAAGAACTTGTTCAGTTTCCCCTTTAAGACCGCCAAAGGTTTGTTGGTAATTTCCTGTACTCACGGGAGGGCGTTGAAGAGTCGGGGATCTCAGACACTCATTGGATTCTCTCCAGTGTACTCGCTCCCTGCTTTGTATTGGAGGTACCTTGCACCGCCTGCTAAGTTTCTTGTCCTACGGAGTGATTTCGGTATTTTTGTATTCGGACGAGTCCCTCTTAAGATTTTCCAGGTGTAAACTATGTATCTTTCCCATGTTCCACTGAATGCAGTTGAAGGGACTTCAAGCATTCCCATTAGTTCAGATGCTTCAATGTATACGAACTGCCGTGAAATTTCTCCGTACGTTTTCCAGCTCTTCAGTCTCGCCTGCCTTGACGGGGGCTGTTAGTATACAACAGTATTCCACCCGGACATAGTGACTAAAAGAGTGCCATCATTGACTTAGCATCTTGACAATACTTGTGGCAGGAAAGGAGGGTGTAGAGGATAGTGCAGGTGGTAGTAACTGTGTGTGTGAAGCTCGCGTGCTTGGCAACACTCATGTACTCGTCCAGCCTAGTTGTAAAGGTATCCAAGGTTCTCGCTTTAATGACTTTTAAGTTTATTTCACTCATCTACAACTCTGTTGCTAAACCAGTACCTTCCATTATCCCTTCTAAGACTGAATCCATTGCTGTGAGTCCTGTCTTGGTTGGATATTTTCAACACATTATTTACATCTCCTTTATTTTGGTTTTCCATTTGTGCACTTCAATCATATCCCTCCTAATTTTACGTCTTTCTAGTGAGTGCAAAATCAGCGCCTTCAGCTTGTCTTCATAATTTAGATTTCCGGTACAGGGATTCAACTTTTTCATCCTTCTCTCTGTTTTCCAGCATATTATGTGTAATATGTGGACACGAACTGAGCAGCATAATCTAAATGAGGTCTGTCCAAGGAAACATTAAGTTGAAGTATAACCTGAGGACTTCAATTGTTTTCATTTTGTGATATGAAACCAAGAATTTTATTAACTTTATTCCGAGCACTTATGTACTGTTGCCTTTTTTTCAGATTACTGCTAATCCAACTCCTTAATCTTTCTTTTCCTAGGAATAGAACCTTATATTTGTTCCCATTAAACTCCATCTGCCATTTCTCTGACCAAAACATCAATCTATCAAAGTCATTCTGTAGTTATCATGTCTCCATCAGAATTTATTTGAACTATTGTAGGTCGTCGGCAAGCTTTTATCGCTATTTATTCCCCATCTGTATCGTTTATGTATATTGTAAACAGTATGGGACACAGTACTAACCCCTGTGGAACACCACTGATAACAGGCCCCGACTCGGATTTCTCCCCATTTATGCAAACTCTGTTGTCTATCGATCAGTATACATCAGTCTAAGAGATTAGTTCTCCACTTATTCCATGTGTTGCTCACATCAGAAGACTTACTATAACCCACACACACACACATATATATATATATATATATATATATATATATATATATATATATATATATATATATATATATATATATATCGTGCCGAATATGTAAAACTGGTCAATTAGCAAGAATTCACTTAAAATTAAGTCCTTTCTAAAATTTTAATTTTTACGTTTAAAGATATATTCTTTTCATTAATGTTAATGTAAAAAATTTTAATTTTCCACCAAAAGAATCTTACCTAACCTTATTATAACAAGTGAAATTTATTTTAGCCTAATCCAACTCAATGTATTTTAAATACGTTTACAATAATTTAGTACTAAACAAACACAATCAAATATATTTTTTTCGTTAGGTTCAGAATGATTTTGGCGAAATTATTGCATACACAAATTTTCACTTGTCCTATATGGCAAGATGAGCGTTGCTATTTAACCCAAGATCGCAAGTTCTGCCTATTCGGCACGACATTATATATATATATTTTTTTTCAACAAGTCGGTCGTCTCCCACCGAGGCAGGGTGACCCAAAAAAGAAAGAAAATCCCCAAAAAGAAAATACTTTTATCATCATTCAACACTTTCACCACACTCACACATTATCACTGCTTTTGCAGAGGTGCTCAGAATACAACAGTTTAGAAGCATATACGTATAAAGATACACAACATATCCCTCCAAACTGCCAGTATCCCAAACTCCTCCTTTAAAGTGCAGGCATTGTACTTCCCATTTCCAGGACTCAAGTCCGACTATATGAAAATAACCGGTTTCCCTGAATCCCTTCACTAAATATTACCCTGCTCACACTCCAACAGATCGTCAGGTCCCAAGTATCATTCGTCTCCATTCACTCCTATCTAACACGCTCATGCACGCTTGCTGGAAGTCCAAGCCCCTCGCCCACAAAACCTCCTTTACCCCCTCTTTCCAACCCTTTCAAGGACGACCCCTACCCCTCTTTCCTTCCCCTATAGATTTATATGCTTTCCATGTCATTCTACTTTGATCCATTCTCTCTAAATGGCCAAACCACCTCAACAACCCCTCTTCTGCTCTCTGACTAATGCTTTTATTAACTCCACACCTTCTCCTAATTTCCACACTCCGAATTTTCTGCATAATATTTACACCACACATTGTCCTTAGACATTATATATATATATATATATATATATATATATATATATATATATATATATATATATATATATATATATATATATATATATACACACACACAGCACACACACACAACACACACACACAACACACACACACAACACACACACACAACACACACAACACACACAACACACACACAACACACACACAACACACACACAACACACACACAACACACACACACACACACACACACACACACACACACACACACACACACACACACACACACACACACACACACACACAATATTGTATTCTTTATCTTGGTTTCCCACTTCAAATACCTTAGAAAGTTACTTTGTAAGGGAGTAACTCCAGGAATCAAGTCCGGCAGGCCGGACTTGATTCCTGGAGATGGGAAGTATAGTGCCGGCACTCTGAAGGAGGGGTGTTAATGTTGCAGTTTTATAACTGTAGTGTAAGCATGCCTCTGGCAAGATAGTGATGGAGTGAATGCTGATGGAAGTTTTTCTTTTTCGGGCCACCCTGCCTTGGTGGGAAACGGCCGATGTGTTAATAAAAAAAAAAAGTACATAGCTCCGCCTTCGTTCCTGTTGACACTACCGTTGTGGAATAATTTATACCACCTCTATGTGACATTCAGCAGGCATGTCCCTATTTTTTCAGATTAAATCATATTGGGAGCTATTTAAATTCCCATACTGATATTTGGAGATTAGAATATCAAAGTGTTGTATAATGATACGATATGAAACCTGCCGGTGTGGAGATAGTTGTTATAGTACTAATGTTGTGTTCGCTAGCTTATTACTAAATATTTAATATTGATGGGTTTGTCTATACCTCTGCTACTACTGTTGTAATATCTTGCCTTCATCTTTCTGGCACTTGGCACATATGCCACGTTTGATGCCATCTCATTCTAGGTAGAGTCGTTCCCTTCAGCGGATCTTCCTGGATTTCTTACTCATTTATTGTAACATTGCAAGCTCCTGATGTGTTGATTGTATCTCGAAAGGCCTAGAGTTATTCAATATTCTCCCTCCCCATGGTAGTTTTGCTTTTTTGTATCGCTTGTTCGCGATTTCTGCATTATATATATATATATATATATATATATATATATATATATATATATATATATATATATATATATATATATATATATATATATAGTATCGCTTGGGATATTGGCAGTTTGGAGGGATATGTTGTGTATCTTTGTACGTATGTGCTTCTGAGCTGTTGTATTCTGAGCACCTCTGCAAAAACAGTGATAATGTGTGTGTGTGTGTGGTGAAAGTGTTGAATGATGATGAAAGTGTTTTATTTTTGGGGATTTTCTTTCTTTTTTGGGTCACCCTGCCTCGGTGGGAGACGGCCGATTTGTTGAAATATATATATATATTAATGCAGTTGCAGGGGTCGAGATTCAGCTCCTGGCCCCGCCTCTTCACTGATCGTTACTAGGTTCTCTCTCTACATGCTCCATGAGCTGTCATACCTCGTCTTAAAGCTATGTATGGTGTTCATGTAGATGTAATTAGTCTTAGCTCATCTTGAATTGCACTTGAGTTAATGGGGTTATCAAGCTTATTTATTCCTTGGGTAACATTGATAATGGGTTGGGCGAATATTTTTATTAGTGGTATAAGTTTGAGAAGAACCTGCCGAGTATGGGCCAGTAAGCCTGCTATTGTGTTCCTCCTTTCTTATGTTCTTATTTCTTGCGCTGTGTCAGTGTAATAGATACTAACGGAGGTATCTCCTCGCTTGTCTGTTCTCTCCCCCTCTTGGGTTCAACACTAATTTTATTTTTATCATTAACTGATTTATGAGCGTTGTCTTATGATACCTTTGAAATTGTTGTTCCTTCCACCCGAAGATACCGTCAAGTGATACTTTAGTGAATGTCGACATTTAGACCTCTCAGGCTACTGCTGCTTATGTCATCAGTCCTCATAGTTCATTATGGACTGACAGACCGACCCAGACACTGAGACACTATAGTTTTACTCGTGATTCCCTTGATGCGTTACCTTTATTCAATGGCCATGTACATAGTCTTGAAGCATGGTTTACTGCCATTCGTTCTCGTGTTAATGCTCTAGTTGACAGTCCTCCTTCGGAGGAAAGTCTTATCAGACTTGCGAAAGAAGCTCTTCATCGGTCCCCTGCTGCTGTTCACGTTGTTGATCTCCTTGAAATGCGAGACTTCAGGAATCTTACTAAGTGGTCACAATATGAGGAACTGATTCGTTCTTTCCTCGTACCAGTAAAAACAGCTGATCCATATGTCGTTCTTAGGGAACTAGTGAATGCTACACCCATGACTAATAAATCGTTGAGTGCATTTGCTGTTAGATTAGACAAACTTTTATCATCATTTATCAATGCTGTCCAGTCCTCAGCTTTTGTCCCTGACGAGGATAAACCATCCACAGCGTCGTTTGCTAAAATAGCAGCTTTTGGAGCAATCAAAGAACTAATGCCGCCTGCTTCCGTGTGTGCTTATGAGGCTAATCCTCCAACTGTGACGATGGAACCACTTACAGCCCTAAATCATGTACGTTCCTTATGCCCCCAGGGTACTTTCCCATGTATCAAAAGTAATTTCACACCTATGCCTCAGTCTGCACCACCTCTTGTTTGCGTCACAGCGACAAATCGTGGTCGTCAACCATCTCAGCGATCACCAAGGACCAGTATACAGAGTCATTATAAACCTCGTAGTATTCATAGTACATTCAGTAACCATAGTCAGCGGACTTGTTACAACTGTGGGTTCCGTGGCCATATTGCAATTAATTGTCCTGATAGTTACTCTAAGAGGCGTCGTACTGATGATGAGTACCAGTCAGATCTTCCCTACTGTACTTATAGAATACATGGACATGACACATCTGAGTGCAATGCTCTCTACAACCTTCAGTACTCTAGGTCTTTCCGTGGCCGTTCCAACCGCAGAACCCGGAGAGGAAACAGACGTCGTGGTTCTCAGATTAACCAGAACCAGGCTCATTCTTCCAATTCGGGGGAATTCGAGCGCCCCAGTCAAACCGTCCCATGGTGACAGTAGGTGATAATGAGTACACCATCCCCATTCACAATTCCTTTGAAGCCTTAAGCAGTCTCGAGAATGACAATCCTGCTGATGATGTTGCTTCACACGTCTCTGACGTAGATGATTTTGGGGATGAAGTGGAACAAATCTTTTCTGATGACAATCCACCTTTCTGTTTGCACATAACTTCCAATGCAACCATAGGCCCTATAGTGCAAGCATCTGTTCATAATGCGCCCGTTCATTTGTTCATGGACTCTGGTGCGCAAGTCAATATTATCAGGTCTTGTTTGTTTAGGGATAAGCAGTTACGACATGTCCTTCTCGTAGAACCGACTCATGTGTCCTCCCTTAATGGAGTAGCTGGTTCTCACCTGCGTGTCAGAGGTCGGACTTCCCTCACCTTTTATATCCAAGGTAGAGACTTCACTGCTTCCTTCCTTGTTGTCGACCAGATTACTTTCCCTGGTGACCTTCTACTGGGATTTGCTTCCATGCGAGACTTACGCATTGTACTCGACCCTTATCGATGGCATGCCCAAATTGATGACTTGATCGTACCATTTTGGGGTTGCCAGCTTGGATCCGAGATCTGACATACTGCCGCAGAGTACGACGTTCGGATTAAGTCCTTTACAGGCCAGTGCATTTTCCAGTAGCGTACCCAAGCGGTCAGGCACTGGTGATCCTGTCACTCCTGTCTGTGTTCCTGCAACTTCAGACTTGCAAGATAGTGTCCAGTTACCTCAAGTGTCCGAGGACGCTCTGACTACCTTGAGTGCTGAGCCTATCCCTGCAATGTATGCTAGTTCAAGTAGTAGTTTCTCCACAGGGGACTTCTGGTCACAGTGTTTGTCTCAGAACAAATACCAATCTTGTTGACCTTGTTCACTATCCTTACCCTGTTCAGGTAGAGGATGAGTTGTCACCTGACCAGTGGGTCGGTGCTATTTCTACCGGGGAGACCTCATCCACTTCACTGGATCAATCAGTTCCACCAGTTGAGGAGAAAGAGTTAGCTCCCGCTGACTTCCCAGATGAAATAAAGTGTTTGTTGACTCTGTTGAACAAACGTCGTAAAGCCATTGCCTTACCAGGTGAGAAGATGGGTATAACGAACTTATTGTCCCATCGTATTCCACTTGAACCTGGTACTACTACTGAGAGATAGGATTCCGAGATCCTTGCAGTATTTGTCTAGCCAGCAATTTACACTAATTTGCCCAAACGTCCATTCATTGCCCTCTCCTTTAGACAAAATGCTGCATATGATCGGACTCACACTCTCTGACTTAATTAAATCTATTACTGTCCTGTACTTAGTTAATAATTCCTGTCTCCTGTATTTCCCAGTGTCGTTTCCACCAACAGAGACAGATAATGAGGTTGTTTCCATTACCTAACATGATATTATCTAACCTGCTAACTATGTCATCAGCATCAGCACCAGGGGAACAGTCTCGCCTTACTATTGTTACAGAACACCCGGTCCGTGTATCTAGTCTGTGAATCCTTGCATTAGTAGAAGGGGCTAATGGTAGCTTTGTCCTCGCTGACTATCGTAAGTACGTTCGTCCTGCAGCTTAGAGAAGCGGTTTCTGACCTTCAAGCTTGCTTCCTTTACCTTTCTTAATTTGATGTTTCTCCCTTTGTTGCAAATCACTTTCCATTTGTTACTAATAACCTCCTCTCCTTTATACCACTAACTTGCTTCACTCCACAATCACAAACAACATTACTCGCATTGTTACAAATATCCAAACGAATTTTCAATTTACTATTTTCCTCCTTGAACTCTGATTCTAAAACATTACAGAAGCAATCATGGTAAAACTATATTTTCCATACTAATTCCCCAAGAATAGCTGAAGGTAGGTAGCGTGACCGTTCGTGACCACTGAATTCAGTGTTATATATATATATATATATATATGAATACACAGTACTTTATCCACAACGCCAGACTCCAGACTTTATAAAGTACTGTGTACTCCGATGCCGAGTTTACAGGTTCGACTGAGAATGTAAATTTCGCCTGTTTGCAAAGTGTGTGTGTGTGTGTGTGTGTGTGTGTGTGTGTGTGTGTGTGTGTGTGTGTGTGTGTGTGTGTGTGTGTGTGTGTGTGTGTGTGTGTGTATATGTATGTGTGTGTGTGTGTGTGTGTGTGTGTGTGGGGAGGGGGGTTTCAGTATTGGAGATAATGAGAGGGTAAACCGAACGGTGGGATGTATCGTAGGTAAATACAACTTGGCTATGTTGCTTGGTGTATATTGACTTAGAGTTCGTGAATTGTTTACACCGGGTTGGCAAATGTTTTAATACGAAACAGAAATAAAACTAGCATCAATATCAGGTACTGTACATACCGTTCTACTTTATTTGTAGGTAGTTTCACACTCGTTCTTTGAACTCTTAGAAATTACGTTTCTAGCAAGTGTGTGTGTGTGAAGCATGTTTGTGAAAATTTGTAGTGGTAATTTAAGGATAGAGCCAGAGCTAAGCCCAACAGCATAGCATTGTATGGCACATGCAGAACAGCTAAATTATTACTTTTAAACATCAGTTTTTAAACGTGTCTTATTTTTTCTCCAAATGTTTAAATCAGGTTAAGTGAATTTAGGTCTGGTTAGGCTA
Source organism: Cherax quadricarinatus (assembly GCF_038502225.1). Classification (NCBI taxonomy): domain Eukaryota; kingdom Metazoa; phylum Arthropoda; class Malacostraca; order Decapoda; family Parastacidae; genus Cherax; species Cherax quadricarinatus. The sequence goes on along the minus strand of NC_091320.1, from coordinate 26,336,168 downwards.
CATAAACCTTTTAAATTTATATTTAACAACAAATAAGGAAATTACAAAAAAAAAAAAAATACACTCTGAAATCCTAAAAGAACAGTATGAGTCGGTGTTCGGCTGTCCACTAAATGACATCAAGGTAGAAAATGCAGAAACATTTTTCACCCCAACAGAAGGCCGCGCAGACCAACTAACTGGCTTTTAAAAAAGTAAAAAGTACCAATAACAAGAGTCGTCAGTATTCTTTGGAGAACCTAGATCTAGGTGAACTACCAGAGACCTTAAAGAGTGCAGACATAGCTCCTTTGCATAAGGGAAGTAGTAAATTACAGGCCAGTAGCTCTAACTTCCCACATAAAAATCTTCGAAAGAGTAACGAGACGGCAGATTACAAATTTCATAGAGCAGCATAATCGGCATAACCTAAACCAGCATGGTTTTAGAGCAGGATGATCATGCTTGTCATAGCTCCTGAGCCACTATGACAGAATTACGGAAGCGTTGGAAGACAACCAAAATGCAGATGTGATATACACAGATTTTGCAAAGATGTAATCCTGTGGTGAATGCACACAAAATGGGGGCCTTGGACATTAAGGGAAGATAGATAGATGGATTTTCGGGTTCCTACAACACAGAGCACTAAAAGTAGTAATAAACAGAGCAAAATCTGACATCAGCGAGGTAAAAAGCTGTGCCCCAAGGCACTGTCCTGGCACCTGTGGTGTTTCTCATCCTCATAGCAGACATAAATAAAAACACCCGTCACAGTTTTGTATCATCAATTGCAAACGACTCTAAAATAAGCATGAAAGTCACTTCGGTAGAAGACACTGAAAAATTACAGGAACATATAAGCAGTGTTTTCCAGTGGGCAGTGGAGAACAACATGACGTTCACTGGTGATAAGTTCCAACTAATTAGGTATGGAAAAATGAAGAACTCGAAAGGAACACTGTATGCAGAACTCAAGGAGATCGTCAAATAGAACGAAAGGAACACGTGAAAGACTTGAATAATTATATGAGCTGACCTTTCTGTCAAAGAACACAAGGCAAAGGTCACGACATCTAGGAGGATGACGGGATGGGTAATGAGAGCTTTAAAATAAGGAAATAATCCCAACGGTGACACTTTTCAAATCGCTAGTTCTCCTTCATTTGGAATATTGCTCAATGTTGACGGCCCCGTTCAGGGGCAGGAGAATTATCAGAGCTGGAACAAATACAGAGATCGTTTACGGCCCCCATATAGCCATTAAAGCACTTAAATTACTGGGAACCCCTTAAATTCTTAAATATGTACTTATTAGAGCGGAGGAGAGAAAGACACACAATATATACCTGGAAAGTTCTTGAGGACTTGGACCCAAATCTGCACACTACTATAACATACTGGAGCGAAATAAACCAAGTGAAAAGCAAGGGTGCCGCTCAGGGCCTCCAAGAGAAATTTTGCAAGGCGGAACAAGACTGGGGCTCCTGGGGACAGGCTGAGGCTGCTCTCAAAATTGAGAATTTGAAGTCCAACAAAACCATCGGTAAACTTTCATAAATGCTTTATTTCGTGCTCGACAGAATGACCAGATAACATATACTTTATAGATTATGGATTTTTTGTTGACCTGTAACTGTGTAAGTGCGTAAATTTTTAAACATTTAATAAGTTCTTTTAAAGTAAAATAAATTCTTAAAGTTTAATATTTACTCAAGACTACTTAGTGACATAAGCTTTTCTGGCTTTTTTGTCTGCAAAATTTCTAATAAAACTATCAAAATCAATTTGTGTGGCAATACTTGATTCACTGGTCAGTCTTGCTAAATCAACAAGTCGGGGTTGACACATAGTAGACCTTAACATGTTTTTGATATGTTTGAGTTTGTAATAATGTTGGTAGAATTACCGGTAATATGTAAAGTAAAAGCACACAAATGCAACTAATGTGACATTTTATTGTGGCAACGTTTCGCTCTCCAGGAGCTTTGTCAAGCCATGTTCTGTTTGTAACGGCTTGACAAAGATCCTGGAGAGCGAAACGTTGCCACAATAAAATGTCACATTAGTTGTTGAGTTTGCTAAAAGATCTTTCTGCTGACGCTACTGTAGCTGGAATTGTCAACAGTATTATCAAACTAACACAAACATTTAGAAATATCTCTCAGAGTTTGTGAGATATTTCCAAATTTACCAATTATAATTGTTTCAGTTTTGGTTTTACAAAATTTGCTTTATGTACTTTGTTGCATTTCTGCTGCAAAATCTTCATCGTTAAAGGTCCGTCCGTGGACCATTGTACCGGCTGAACCTCCCCTCTCATAGAGCCTGGAGTGCGGCGGCCTGAACCTCCCCTCTCATAGACCCTGGAGTGCGGCGGCCTGAACCTCCCCTCTCATAGAGCCTGGAGTGCGGCGGCCTGAACCTCCCCTCTCATAGAGCCGGAGTGCGGCGGCCTGAACCTCCCCTCTCATAGAGCCTGGAGTGCGGCGGCCTGAACCTCCCCTCTCATAGAGCCTGGAGTGCGGCGGCCTGAACCTCCCCTCTCATAGAGCCTGGAGTGCGGCGGCCTGAACCTCCCCTCTCATAGAGCCTGGAGTGCGGCGGCCTGAACCTCCCCTCTCATAGAGCCTGGAGTGCGGCGGCATGAACCTCCCCTCTCATAGAGCCTGGAGTGCGGCGGCCTGAACCTCCCCTCTCATAGAGCCTGGAGTGCGGCGGCCTGAACCTCCCCTCTCATAGAGCCTGGGGTGCGGCGGCCTGAACCTCCCCTCTCATAGAGCCTGGGGTGCGGCGGCCTGAACCTCCCCTCTCATAGAGCCTGGGGTGCGGCGGCCTGAACCTCCCCTCTCATAGAGCCTGGAGTGCGGCGGCCTGAACCTCCCCTCTCATAGAGCCTGGAGTGCGGCGGCCTGAACCTCCCCTCTCATAGAGCCTGGAGTGCGGCGGCCTGAACCTCCCCTCTCATAGACCCCGGAGTGCGGCGGCCTGAACCTCCCCTCTCATAGAGCCTGGAGTGCGGCGGCCTGAACCTCCCCTCTCATAGAGCCTGGAGTGCGGCGGCCTGAACCTCCCCTCTCATAGACCCTGGAGTGCGGCGGCCTGAACCTCCCCTCTCATAGACCCTGGAGTGCGGCGGCCTGAACCTCCCCTCTCATAGACCCTGGAGTGCGGCGGCCTGAACCTCCCCTCTCATAGACCCTGGAGTGCGGCGGCCTGAACCTCCCCTCTCATAGAGCCTGGAGTGCGGCGGCCTGACCTCCCCTCTCATAGACCCTGGAGTGCGGCGGCCTGAACCTCCCCTCTCATAGAGCCTGGAGTGCGGCGGCCTGAACCTCCCCTCTCATAGAGCCTGGAGTGCGGCGGCCTGAACCTCCCCTCTCATAGAGCCTGGAGTGCGGCGGCCTGAACCTCCCCTCTCATAGAGCCTGGAGTGCGGCGGCCTGAACCTCCCCTCTCATAGACCCTGGAGTGCGGCGGCCTGAACCTCCCCTCTCATAGACCCTGGAGTGCGGCGGCCTGAACCTCCCCTCTCATAGAGCCTGGAGTGCGGCGGCCTGAACCTCCCCTCTCATAGAGCCTGGAGTGCGGCGGCCTGAACCTCCCCTCTCATAGAGCCTGGAGTGCGGCGGCCTGAACCTCCCCTCTCATAGAGCCTGGAGTGCGGCGGCCTGAACCTCCCCTCTCATAGAGCCTGGAGTGCGGCGGCCTGAACCTCCCCTCTCATAGAGCCTGGAGTGCGGCGGCCTGAACCTCCCCTCTCATAGACCCTGGAGTGCGGCGGCCTGAACCTCTCCTCTCATAGAGCCTGGAGTGCGGCGGCCACGATAAACACTGTGTCAACACTTGTGGCATTATTCAACATCTTACCAGAAGATATCAAAACACTGCTGGGACAAGTGTAGAAGTCTTCAAGAGGAAACTGGACAAGAATCTTCACCAGGTGCCAGATCAACTAGGCTGTGATGGTTGTGTGGAGCAGTGGGACACCAGCAGCAACAGGCTGGTTGACCAGGCTAGCATGAGACAAGCCTGGTTCATGGCCGGGCTCAGAGAGTAGAAAGACACACTGAACTGGTATCCAGTAAAAAAAGAAAACATAATAATTTGGAAGTTTAACTTTTTTTCGAGAATGAAGTGGACGAGGTGGCAACCCTTAAATAAGAGAGGCAGCCTTGGTGAGGTTGGACTTGATCCAAGGCTTTGGAGCTACACTTCCTTTCCCCAGGTCAAGGTTGATTATTACCCATACCCCAAGCACTGTATGACCCTTGCGGGCTTAGCGTTTTTCCTTGAATGTAGTAATAAGGCTTGAATCTGCGGGTGTATTTGAGTAATAGTCCCGCTGGTAATGTCGTACCCGCTCTTGAAGCCATGCACGATGTTTGCATCCTGAGAGGTATGGAGGGAGAGGTACAGGTAGGTTCGCGAGGACGGGTCCTGGCCCGGGTCTTCTCCATGTGACAAGGCAGTGGCTCCCCATAGGGAGAGAGGGAGTGTGAGTGAAAGAGGGAGTAAAGGAAAGAGGGAGAGAGAGGGTGGATGGGGAGACATCCATGGCTAATTGACACGCAGACTCAAGGTCGAATGACTGAAGGAGGGAGGGAATTGTGAGAGGTGGGAAGAATGTAGGGAGGGAATAGTGAGAGGTGGCAAGAACATAGGGAGGGAATAGTGAGAGGTGGGAAGAACGTAGGGAGGGAATAGTGAGAGGTGGGAAGAACGTAGGGAGGGAATAGTGAGAGAGGGGAAGAACGTAGGGAGGGAATAGTGAGAGGTGGGAAGAACGTAGGGAGGGAATAATGAGAGAGGGGAAGAACGTAGGGAGGGAATAGTGAGAGGTGGGAAGAACGTAGGGAGGGAATAGCGAGAGGGGAAGAAGGTAGGGAGGGAATAGTGAGAGGTGGGAAGAACGTAGGGAGGGAATAGTGAGAGGTGGGAAGAACGTAGGGAGGGAATAGTGAGAGGTGGGAAGAACGTAGGGAGGGAATAGTGAGAGGAGGGAAGAATGTAGGGAGGGAATAGTGAGAGGGGAAGAAGGTAGGGAGGGAATAGTGAGAGGTGGGAAGAACGTAGGGAGGGAATAGCGAGAGGGGAAGAAGGTAGGGAGGGAATAGTGAGAGGTGGGAAGAACGTAGGGAGGGAATAGTGAGAGGTGGGAAGAACGTAGGGAGGGAATAGTGAGAGGTGGGAAGAACGTAGGGAGGGAATAGTGAGAGGAGGGAAGAACATAGGGAGGGAATAGTGAGAGGGGAAGAACGTAGGGAGGGAATAGTGAGAGGTGGGAAGAACGTAGGGAGGGAATAGTGAGAGGTGGGAAGAACGTAGGGAGGGAATAGTGAGAGGTGGGAAGAACGTAGAGAGGGAATAGTGATTATTATTATTATAATCAAAAAGAAGCGCTAAGCCACAAGGGCTATACAGTGCTGCAGGCCAGGAAGGAAGCGAGGGTATCAGGTGGCAAAAGGGAGATGGATGAGTAATAGGTTACGGATAACAGCAGGGTAGTGGATGGTGAAAGGGTAAAGGGCAGCAAGAGACTGAACTAGAAAGGGCTGAGGGGAGTGCGAAAAATATCATCAGAGTTTGTGGAGTAAATCAGTCGTTGTCAAGAAGTCAATGAGAGAGTCAGGATTAAAGGAGGGTCCATCAGCAAGAAGGGAAGGTAAAGAGAGAGTAGTAGAACTGAAGACGACGTTGGAGGTAAATTCTGCGTGCTCGTTGATAGAGAGGGCAGTCTAACAGAATGTGGCTAATCGATACTGGAACTTGACACTGTTCACAGAGAGGAACAGGGTGCCTCTCCATGAGATACCCATGAGTAAGACGAGTGTGGCCAATGCGAAGGCGGGAGAGAGTGGTCTCCCAACCTCGGCACTGATGACAAGAAGACGGCCAGTAACCTATGCTCGGTTTAATAGAATGAAGTTTGTTACCGAGCAGAGTTGACCAACGTTGTTGCCAACGAGTGCGAAGGTGGGTAGCTATTGCAGCAAAATAGTCCAGAAATGGAACACCTCGATAGGAAATTGGTAGGTCATGTACTGCTGACCGCGCAGCAGTGTCTGCCTGTTCGTTGCCCTGTACGTCGACATGACCAGGGACCCAACAAAAAACAATATCTTTATGTTTGGTAGAGATATGGCGTAGCCAAAGTTGGATACGGAGAACTAGGGGATGAGATGTATCAAATTTTCGTATAGCCTGTAGAGCACTAAGGGAGTCTGAGACTACTACAAATGATGACACAGGCATAGATGCGATACGAATAAGTGCTGCAAGAATGGCATACAGTTCAGCAGTAAAAATGCTAGCTGAAGATAGTAAATGCCCCCGCACGACGCTGTCCGGAAACACTGCTGCGAATCCGACGCCGTCTGAAGACTTAGAGCCATCAGTGTACACAGCGGTGGCATGAGAATGGGAGTGGAAGTGATCAAGAAAAAGTGAGCGGGAAGCCACCGTAGGCAGTTGAGCTTTCGAGCAAGGGAGTGAGAAAGAACAGACCTGGACAGCTGGAACTTCCCAGGGGGGTAGGGAAAAGTGAGATGCTACATGAACATATAAAGGTGGTAACTGAAGGGAAGACAAGAGTGAATGTAGGCGAAGAGAAAGGGGACGGAGCAAACAGGGGCGGCGAACGAATAAAGAATGTCTACTAATATCGGTGACCATTCTATAAATGGAAGGATTGTGTAGATCGTGAGAGCGTACATAGTAGCGAAGCCAATGGGCATCACAGCGATCAGACAAGGATGGAACATTTCCTTCTGTATAGAGGCTCTCAACAGGGGAAGAGCGAAAAGCACCAAGGCACAAACGTAAGCCTTGGTGATGGATAGAGTTAAGGCTAGAGAGAGTAGCAGGAGAGGCCGCGGAATAAATCTGGTCACCATAATCGAGTTTCGATAAAACGAGGGCTGAATGTAGGCGAAGCAGAGTTCGACGATCAGCTCCCCAGGAAAGATGAGCAAGGGTTTTAAGAAGGTTTAGCCGGCTGTGACAATTTGCCTTCAGAGAGGTAATGTGAGGTTTCCAGGATAACCGACGGTCAAAGAGAAGGCCTAGAAACCTGACTGTATCACGTTCGGGGATACGGGAGCCATAGAGATACAAAGGATGATCGGAGATAACAGAGCGTCTAGTGAAAGTAATTTGGTGAGTTTTGGTACTTGAAAATTTAAACCCATGCGTGGTGGCCCAAGTGGAAACACGGTCGACCGCATGCTGGAGAGAAACTGCAATAAGGTGACAGTCAGCGCCTGCACAAGCAGTAGCGAAGTCATCAACATAGAGTGATGACCAAATATTGGGTGGAAGAACAGAGGCCAAATCATTTATAGCAAGGAGAAAAAGTGTTGTGCTTAGAACACATCCCTGAGGGACACCTTCAGCTTGGACGAAGTCCGGGGAAAGAACATTATTGACTCGAACACGGAAATGTCTGTCAGTTAAAAAGTTCTTAAGGAAGGATGGTAGATTGCCTCGGAGACCTAAGGAATGGGCCTGGGCCAAAATATTATACCTCCAAGTTGTGTCATATGCCTTCTCAAGGTCAAAAAATATGGCAATAACTGAGTGATTATTCGCAAAGGCATTACGAACATACGTATCCAAGCGTAGTAAGGGGTCTATGGTAGAACGACCCTTACGAAAGCCATATTACTAGCGGAGAGACTGTTGTGTGTCTCTAAATACCACATTAAACGTCGATTTACGAGGCGTTCCATCACTTTGCAAACTGCACTAGTAAGAGCGATGGGGCGATAGTGGGAGGCATCATGTCCTGTAGTACCCGGTTTGCGGAAAGAGAGAACAAGGCAGATTTCCACAGCTGGGGAAGAACTCCTTGTGCCCAAATAAGATTGAAGAGGTGTAAGAGGACTACAAGGGCTGACCGATGTAAATGTTGTAACATACGAATATGAATGTCGTCAGGCCCAGCTGCCGATGATCGGCAAGCTGAGAGCATTGCCTCCAGTTCTTGAAGTGTAAAAGGCACATTATACTGTTCTTCTCTGAGAGAAGAAAAGTCCAAGGGTACTAACTCTCTGGCAGACTTTGAGGAAAGAAACGAGAGGCATAGATGGAGCCCTCGGGAAATACGGACCAGATGTGTGCCAAGTTCAATGGCAACGTCGAGAGGGTTTGCTACATCAACACCAGCGACCCGTAGAACAGGAGCCGGGTCAGGAGAGTATTTACCATTCAATTTCCTCACTTTTTTCCAGACTGCACTCATAGAAGAAGCAGAGGTGATGGTGGAAACATAGTCTCGCCAACAAGTGCGTTTAGCTTCACGGACACGGTGAGCGATCGCACGCTTCTGCTTAAAATCAAGAAGTCTCTCAGCGGTTCTATTGTACTGGTACCTGCCCCATGCAGCACGTTTCAAATGTACTGCACGAGCACAAGCAGGAGACCACCAAGGCACGCACTTCTGAGAATGCCTGCCTGAGGTTTGGGGTATAGAATGAGAAGCTGCGGTATAAACTGATATCGAGAAGATGTGTAGGAGCTCATCAATGGAGGATGAAGAAGGAACCTCACTAAAAGCAGTGAGGTGTGAGTAAAGATCCCAATTTGCCCGATCAAATTGCCAGCGAGGGCTACGGAAAGGTGGTGAATAGGAAGGAGAAGTAAGAATGATCGGAAAATGATCACTGTCACGTAAGTCTGGTAGAACAGACCAGGTGAAGTCTAGTGCAGTGGAGGAAGAGCAGACTGATAGATCGATGCAAGAGAGAGTATGAGTACGAGGATCAAAATGGGTGGGAGTACCCGTATTTAAAACATGGAGGGGGTGAGAGGCGAGAAAAGCCTCCAACTGAATGCCACGTGAGTCACAATGAGACCCCCCCCCAGAGGAAATGGTGGGCATTAAAATCACCAAGTAACAGAAGTGGTGGTGGTAAGGATGAAACAAGAAAGGCAAAGTCTGGGATAGAAAATGCTCGAGAAGGAGAGAGATATAAAGAACATATTGTAAACCACTTATTCAAGTGGATACGGGCTGCAGTGTAATGCAGCGAGGTATGGACAAATAGTTGACAGTACGGAATATCATTGCGTAGAAGAAGGGCACTTTCATTAAAGGTCCCATCTGAGAAAGGATCCGAAGAATACAATAAATTATAGCCTGAGATAGGTTGGAAAACAGCAGAGTGTAATTTTGGTTCTTGTAAGCAAGCACCAACAGGGGAAAACCTGGAAAGCAACATCTGAAGCTCACCCCGATTACCCTTGAGGCCGCGGATATTCCACTGTAAATAGGCCATGATTGGCGATGAAGAAAATATCAGGAATCTGTAGGTAAAGGCGCCTACGGACTAGAGGGGTTAGAAAAGTCAACGTGTGGTGGCATTGGAAGACGTTCAAGTAGCGAAGGAACGGAGCGTTGCGAAGAATGGGGTTGTGAAGATGGAGGAGAGGGAAGAGAAGGAACAGGAAGTGAATCAGTGTCCATTGAAGGTTTAGTCTCTGCAATATATTCTGAAATGGCTTCAAGTGTTTCTGAATTCAAAGATGTATGGGAGACCATATTGGAGATAGAAGGAGGAGGGTGAGTAAAGATTGGGACAGTAATGGACTGTACCAAAGTAGAGGGGGAGGGAAGAGTGTAAGGGACTGGAGATGAAGTGTGGGGGGGAACAGAAGAGGCAGAAACCTGGGAGGTGGCAGAAGAGGGAGAAACTTGGGAGGGGACGGGGGTGGAAGGCATAGCACGAGGAGGAGGGTGAATCTCCACACTTGTAATAGAGCCAGAGAGAGGGGAAGAACTAGGTACAGAGACTGGAAAGGTAAAGTGTGGAGGTGGAAGAAGGGAAGGAAGGGGCAAAGAAGATTTGAGCAATGTGGATTTTTTGGACTTCTGAGTAGAGGGGCGATTGGTATTAGGTGTCGTACGAGGTCTTGTCGATACTGGGGCTTGTGAGGAAGGACGCGAAGATGTGAGAACAGACTGAGTTGTAGTCGGGACGTCAGAGCCAAGGACAGCAAAAGGATTAGATGCCGTAGTGGCTATGGGAGGGGTAACAACAGAGGAGGCTGCAGAAGATGGGACCCCAGAAGTGGGGGGATGTTGGAAACACGAGAATAACAAACACGGGGTAGTCTCCCTTGGAGGCGGAGATGAGTAACTGCCATAGTATAAGGGAGACCTTCCGCCTCTTTGAGGCAACGGATTTCACGTTCATTTAAGTAGACCTGGCAACGGCGGGAGTACGAAGGGTGAGCTTCATTACAATTAAGGCAAGATGGAGGTTGACTGCAAGATGTATTAGAATGGTCGTCAGCACCACAGACTGGGCATTCGGCCATAGATCTGCAATATTTCGCTGGGTGACCAAAACGCCAGCAATTTCTACATTGTTGCGGGTGTAGGTATCACCTTTCGAACTTGTAACCGATGTCCCGCGACATATACAGGACGGGAGCTCTCGGCTGTCAAAAGTTAAACGAGCCACATTGCAAGGGTAACGTCTCCGCCCCCGGGCAGGAAGGACATAAGTGTCTACTTTGAGGATTGGGAGATCCTGGAGTTCCAGCTGTTCAGAAATGTCATTGCCACATGACTGGAAATTCTGTTGGACTATGGTATGGGGCAGAATGACAGTACCACTACAAGAATTGAGAGAAAGATGTTTTTCAATAGTGATAGTAGTATCGATATTCGAAAGGAGAGAAAGATCATGAGCTTGGGTAGCATTCTGGACAGTGACGATGTGCATACTGCTCTTGAGAGCATGAAATGAAATATCTCTGCCAACATGACGCAGGAGTGCTTTGCCAATGCTATGGTCAGAAAGGTAGGCAGAAGAAGAAGTCGGTCTTAAAGTAAAGAATTTAGTCCATTGTGTGGTCCAAAACTGAGCGTGGAGAGGGAGTGCTTGACGTGTCGGTCTTTTCCGAGTAGAATGGGAAGGTAACGAAGGAGCATCATCAGGAGATTGACGTTGGCGTTTAGGAGTAGGACCGGAGTTGGTCCGGCATGAAATGGGCAGGCGATTCGAAAATTGCCGTACCGTAGAGGGAGAAGCCGGAAGCATAATCAAAGGAGAGCGGAGTTCAGACAAATCGAAGGAGTCAGTCGAAACCCCGGTACCTGAAGCGGGTGAGGAAACAGCACCAGCAAGAGGTACAGGGGCATCAGGAGTGTCCGAAGAGTGGTCTAAACACAAGGCAGGGTCAGAATGGGGTGCGGTATCAAGAAGGGGCCCGGGGGTAGTGGGTTCATGGACTAGGGCTGCCATGGTTAGGTTACTCCTTTGCTTTTTGTTTTTAAGAAAAAAAAAAGAAAGAAGAAAAGAAAAAAAGAAAAGAAAAGAAAAAAAAGGGGGGAGCGGGGAGGAATAGTTCCCAGGAGGAATGAAAGGGCCGGAAATCTCCCTCCGCGCCCAAGAGGACCTCAACACCGCTAGTAGCGCAGATGCAGCATGGAACCCATGCCATACCCTACCCTTCACGCCAGTAAACCAGCAATCCGGGATAGCAACCTCACATCTGCCGAGCTACCTCGGTGGACAAAAGAGAGGGCGGCCGGATATCCGCCACAAAGCATACCTCCTTCGGCCACCACCCCCGGAATCCGAAAGGTGGCTTCCAGAGATACACCCGTCGCCCAAAAGACACCCAAAGCTACTCCGGGATACCGGGATACCGGAGAAGGATCGGGACATCCCCAGGCAATCCAGATTCCACGGCAAACTACGCCACCGCCAAGAACCTCAACGGAATGAGATGGACCCCAGTGTCCTTTCCCCTACCTAGGAACTAGCGCGCCTGTGGGAGAAATCCCAAAGGCCAAAAAGAGGAAGGGCAAAAGGGAGGGGTGAGGAGGAGGAGGAGGAATAGAAAAAGGGGAGGATGGGATAGGGGAGGGGAGAATGGGGGGTAATTAGGTTCGGTCTGAGGAAGAAGACCGACAGGGCTAATTCCTCAGACCAAGAGCCTCTTCACCACGCCAAGGAGCCCCCCTTGAAGAGGAGGGAATAGTGAGAGGTGGGAAGAATGTAGGGAGGGAATAGTGAGAGGTGGGAAGAACGTAGGGAGGGAATAGTGAGAGGGGAAGAAGGCAGGGAGGGAAAAGAGAGAGAGGAAAAGGTAAAGAAGGAATAGAGGAGAAGAATGTAGGGAGGGAATAGAGATAGGGGCAAGAACAAAGAGAATAGAGTGAGGAGAAGAACGGAGGGAAGGAATAAGGAGAGAAAGATTAGTTAGTAAATGGAGTAATGAGAGATAAGTACACTTATGGGAGCTTTAAATGTATTAATAATAAGGGATGAACACTATTTTCACCTATATCAAGATATCACAGGAGAGAACAGTGTCAACACTTGTGGTTCACGACTATTTAACCTGTTACTAACAGCTATCAGAAATAATGCCACAACAAGTGTAGAACAGGAAATTGGATCAGTACCTCCGTAGAATGCCACACCAACCAGGCTGTGATGGGTGTGTGTGCTGGGAGGCCGCCATCAACAACAGCTTGGTTGAGCAAGCATTCAACAAAAGTCTCGTTCCCAGGTTTGGCCGCCGAAGGGAAAGCTCTGGAAACGATCTCTAAGTAAATCACAGGTAGCTGGAAGAAGGCTTATGCAGTTCCCATCTTTCTCTAAGGCGGAATGACAGAAGGGATTGAACTATAAAACAGTATCACTGTCATGCATCCCAACCAAATGAATGGGAAAGATTGTCAGGAGGATGAGGATGCTGGGAACAGTAAGAGGGAACGGGACTTTGTCATTGAAAACCAGTGTGGATTTAGAGACTGGAGATCCTTGCTGGCGATCATACTGGAGTTGTAACCAAGGGGCTGATAAAATGACGATGGATATGAAATGACGTCAGACAAGTAATAAGATCTTGAGGTGCATTTGCATAATTGCTGCAAGAGTGTCTGCGATCACTTAAGGAAGCCGGCCACGCTGCTGCTGCAAACTATTGAGATTCATAGCAGGCTAGCCTTGTTAGGATCATTTCGAAAATCAATTAAATGAGTTGCTATTTCAGACATAACCCAGGACTACACGGGTTTAGAGCAGGAGGCACCTGCCTCTAGCAACTGCTTGAATACTATATGATTTTTCGACAAGTGTGGTCGTGGCGTAATACAAAATATGTTGGAAATTAATAATTAGAAAAATACAAAGATTGTTACTCAAGGATCTAACATACCGCACTCAGAGTAATAGTCAGCAGAGTAAATCAGTAACTTTTACACTGAAAAACTGATCTTCCATGAGCAGCACTTACCTAGATTCTCTTACACCTGACAAAGATAGAGCCCAAGTCAGAGCACTGTATTATCCTACATGGACAAAACTAGAATTTGTACGAGTGGCATTCACTGAGGACACAGTAAGCCTTAAAGCCCATGTTAGACAAGTCTTCTTGTGGGTCACTGTAAATATTAATATGAGGACAAATTTCAGCTGCTTTACTATGGAAAATGTTTAAAAAGTAAGACAAACCACTTGATAAAGAAGAGGAATCTCAGAGAGATTCTGAGTTCCTCTGCTAAGGATGATGCAGTGCTTTAATTTATGCCCTTGTCTTTATCGGGTATAAGAATGAGAAACACCAATGGAAGATTACCAACCGATCCCTAGTTGTCTTAATGAGGGGACTTGATAAGTTACTCTAGTCAATTTCTAACCAGCCGGGCTGTGGTGCATATCTTGAAAACCAACAGTATATTTGATCAGGTCATCCACCGGGAAGTTTAGTCTGGGACTTGGCTATGGGGGCGTTGACCCCCCAACACTGTCCACATTCCCAGGTATCCTCCAGTAATATGCCAATGATGCCTAATGAACAACAGAAGTGTAATAAGTTCACTTACCAACTTAACTCACTGTGCATAAATGATCAAAGACTTTTCACAATTCTCTTCAAGGACAATTACTAAAATGACCTTATACTCAAGAGGAAACCTGGTAAGTTACTTCAAGCCGCTCCTGATCAACCAGGTTGTGTGTGTGTGTGTGTATGTGTAGAACTACGTGATGTGAGCTCTTCTGATTAGACCATAGATCAGGTAGTGGGGGCAGTGATCACTAAAGCCATCAGTAGGTTGAAAAAGTGTGAGATTCACTGCAGGAGTATGTAATTGTTATCATTTAGGGAAGTGGAGTAAGGTAATGCCAACTACCACAAGACTCGCAGCAGACTGATAGTTTTTAACGCACGTAACTTTAATGTTACTTAGAGTAGCACGGTTTTTGGGGTCAGAATCAGTTAGTGGCAAGTATTAAAGATGATGGGCTTTATCTTCGTGATTATGAGGGTGGCTGGTGGGCCACAAATTGTTACCTCACTTCCTGCTGTAACATTGATGGGTAGTGATATGGTTGGTTGATGATGCAGTCGTGTCGGAGAATGGGTAGGGGAAGGAGGTTTAACATTGTAGTGAGAGTTGGCCTATACCATACATCCCCTTCAAGACTGAGGGCCAGGCAGCCTATGTTGGCAGCCATAATTTTTACAGTATTGTGATTGGCCCCTTCCTCTCTTAACCTAACGTGTCCTCACACCTACAATAGGATCATATATTTTTTTAATGTTATAACTTTGGCAGGTTCCACCCAGCTGCCAACAGTTTCTGGTTGGGAGTATAATTTGTTTATAGACTGTTGTGGTGGAATTTATTCCTCCGTCAGTAGAAAGTTCGAAATAGTGTAATAGTCTTCTCTTCCTCTTGTCTTGAGATACTTATGTGACCAAGAGAGGCCTGTGTAACCATTAATCCCCTCTGCCAAGTGGGTTCAAAGGATAATGGCGATTCCTCAGCCACCTTGAGATGATATTCACACCAAAAGTACCATGCGTCAAATGTAACCTCTGAGCTCAAGTGGGACGTGCAGTACAAGAGCCTAAGACCCAGTTTATTTACTGGGGTCTTAGAGCATTCTTGCACATGATGAATGTTATCATGACTGATGCTCTGGCATATTGAGAATAATTAACACCCATCATTGTCAGCAGTCTGGCAACAGTGCCCCGAGTCCAGGCTCAGCATAGCCTGGGCTGGGCTGTTTTTCTTCGGCGTGAGCATGAGGAAGCCAGATTTATCACTGGTGCCACTTTAACGTGTACAAGAGAATAGCGAGACTCATTTAAGTGCTGTTAGTGATTCTTGGACCTTAAGAGGAGTTCACACTCGGAGAGTGTGTTGTTAATGTCGAGGACATTACCGGCGCCTGTGCTCAATGAGTATCGATTATAATGATTTAATGACATTCGGATATAGTGACAGCTCTTAATATTAAGTAGGAAATAAGTTAATTGACGTCCTGTTCTGACATCTCCCACCAGCCCAAACTCTCAGGTAGCACACCTGAGGGGCAGGTAGAGTCCATTTTTCTGTACCGTGTTCATTAAATAAATTGCAATCCATAATTTGTGCAAGGTCAGTATAAAAGTGTTGGTAGTAGGGCTAGTGGAAGGTCACACTGTTGTAGAGCCCTTCAAAGTGCCATGTTCACGTGTCGTGTATTCACCGTCTGATCCCGTGTACATGAGCGCCGGATCATTTATCCTAGTAATGGACCCAGGAACTAGGTGTTAACAAGTGTTCATCTGCTAAGAGTAACTATATGTCCAGTGTATTAGTGATTTACAGCCCAGTGTCAAGGAAGTGTCCACCAAATGTTTGTAGTATGTGTTGCGACTGATGTATCATTTGGTGGATGACTGACATTAACAGTCGTCAATCAAGTGACTCATTAAGTATGATATATATATATATATATATATATATATATATATATATATATATATATATATAATATATATATATATTTTTTTTTATTAGGATGGGGTCCACCTCTGGTGTAAATTGTGGGACCCATAGCCTCGGAGAAGTGGATAAAAAGGCTTCAAGGAAAAATATTTGGATTTCTTCCTGAAGCCGTTTGAATATTCCACTTCCCCTACCACCCCATCTTTTCATATTTATTTTTTTTTTTTTACTAATAGGAATATTTTATTACATAATATGGTACAGAAGATTTATATATATATATATATATATATATATATATATATATATATATATATATATATATATATATATATATATATATATCTATATATGTGCCGAATAGACAGAACTTGCGATCTTGGCTTAAATAGCAACGCTCATCTTGCCATATAGGACAAGTGAAAATTTGTGTATGCAATAACGTCGCCAAAATCACTCTGAATCTAATGAAAAAAATATATTTGATTGTGTTTGTTTAGTACTAAATTATTGTAAACGTATTTAAAATATATTTAATTGGGTTAGGCTAAAATAAATTGCTTTTGTTATAATAAGGTTAGGTAAGTTTTCTAAGATTCTTTTGGTGCAAAATCAAAAATTTTTACATTAACATTAATGAAAAAATAAATCTTTAAACGTATAAGAGAAAATTTCAGAAAGGACTTAATTTTAAATGAGTTCTTGCTAATTGACCAGTTTTACATATTCGGCTCGATATATATATATATATATATATATATATATATATATATATATATATATATCCTTAAATTAAGAAGCGGGGAATAGTTGGTTGCAAACGTTCAGTTTTGGTGTGAGAAGTTACATAAGCGGGAGGTGGAGATTGCCAGGACATGGTTCACTACACACAGCAAGAGACCAATAACCTGGTGAAGCTGCCTCTAAGTCAACACTGCACCTACAATCTTCAAATGAAGTATATATGGTCGCAGCAGTCCCTTGGTTCCCAGCACCTCTCTTGGAAGGTGGCCAGACAACCAGACACCACGCAAAAATAGTGTTATGTTGATAAGTTTACTTGTACAATGTATGTGCTGACGTCAGCGCGCTCATTCCAAGCACTAACGTTTGTGCTGACGTCACAGCTTTCATTCAAGGCACTAACGTTTGTGTTGAATAGAATTTGCCTCGATTATATTGTCACCACTTTGAAAGGAAATTGTATAATTTTATTGTTATGAGAGAAAGAGACGTAATATAATGGGAGGGCTTTGAAGGAGGCTGCATTACTGCGGATCTCCTCACTCTACACATTATATCATAGACCTATTTTTAATAACTTAATAAAGCCCCCGTGTGGGAGAAACATTTTCCTCACAGTACACAAATAACCAGCACACAGGAAAGAGCTTTCAACGACGTTTGTAAATGGTCCAAGTCGGACCGAAACGTCATTGTAAGCTTCACTCTCCTGTGTGTGGGTTATTTTTGTATTGTTCCAGCCATGATACCGTGCCTTTCTTAAATGAAAATTTATTCTGAACACAAGTGTCCTTTTATGGTAATTGTGGGTTATCCTGCTGTTAATATACAAAACCCTGTGTGTGTATCAGGTCACTCCCTGATGTCATCTTAATGTACTTCACTGAGAAACTACACTTTAATAACATACTTTCCCCGCGCCTTCTCCCCTCTCCCACAGGGACCTCTAAGTCACATGCCTGCATGGGTCCCCTCACCTGTCATGTGCTTTAATTGCTCCCAGTTTGGATATGTTAAGAAGTATTGTTCGGAAGACAAATGTGATGAATGCAAATAAAGAACAAAAAGGCACAGTACCTTGACTGAAACAATATGCAAATAACCTACACATAGGAAAAAGAAGCTTATGACGACGTTTCGGTCCGACTTGGACCATTAACTAGTCAATAGTCCAGATCGGACCGAAACGTGAACTTCTTTCTTGTATGTGCGGGTTATTTGTGTAATGTAAATAAATAATGGAACGCTTGGGACATGAACCCATGACAAGTGAGGAATGTGAGTTTTAGGGCTCACTAGCCATGGGTTCTAACCCCACCTGTACCGTGGTTTGCTCGTGTTATGATTTCGTGAGTCATAATAAACGTAGTGAAACTCACTCCACGAGGCAGTGCCAGCAGTCTTAACAAGAAAAAGTGGCTTGAGAGTCATACAGTTGGGTGTGGCGACCTGGTACTCATAAGTGTGCAAAGCAGCTGAGGCTGATACGTGCAGGTCTGGTGATCCCACTGCACCACTGCCTTGCTGACTCTGCTACACCACCCAGCACTGCTGATCTGTTTGGTCATTTCCTATTGGACATTACACAAATAACCCGCACATAGAGAGGATTATTATTATTATCAAAAAGAAGCGCTAAGATAGGAGAGAGGAGCTTACGACGACGTTTCGGTCCGACTGGGAATATTTACAAAGTCACACTAACACACAGCTATCACCAATTCAAAGAAACAGTGGTCATTGACAGTACAAACAGTACTATAACTACCCGTGTCAGCAGGCACAGACCCCGCATAGAGCGTGCTTTGTGGCCTCCTTAGTGACTCTCGGCATCAAAACCCAACATCTCACTAAACAAACTAATTGAACTTAGGAGAAATAAGGAAGACTGCAAGCAGCTGGCCATTAGTGAAATCAGTATAGTCCACAAAGATTGTCCACGCACACGTCTCTGAGAGACATTACTAGTAGAATCCTTTCCTTGCTAAATATTGAGTCACCATCATCAAGGGATATATCAGAGCACCCGTTAAAATGACTAGCACCACGAAAACCTTCAAATTCATCTTTTGGAATCAGAAATGTTAGGTAAAGACTGCACAACTTGCTGTCCTGTGTCACTGACACTGCTGTTGGTGGATCCAATGTACATGAACTGATGAGCGCCCACTTGGCACTCCTCAGGACACAATATATGTTACCATATTAATGATATACAATACTGACATAACGTTTCGCGTGCACAACAGACTTCAGTCGAACACAAGCGGATATAACACTTGAAAATAGTAGTAGTGGCAATAGTAGTGGTAGCAATAGTAGCGGTAGTAGTTGTTTGGCCCATTAGCCTTTGTAGGTGGTGGTCAGTCCCTCAAGTTTGTTCAGGCTATTTGTGCCATCAGCGCCAATAGCCTGGCCGATCAGGCCAATAATCAACAGGCCTGGCCTGGGATGGAGCCGCGGGGGCAGTGCCCCCCCGAAACCAACTGCAGGTAACCTTCAGGTAGCCCGTGACCCGGTTTCAGATCAGACTTCATGAATTAGGAAGAGATTGTTGCAGGAATGAAAGTTATTAAGAAATGCAGGAAAGTAAAGTTGATTGCATTCTGAGTGTAACTTTTAATTTGTATGATTTACTAGTCACTGTTTGTGCTCGAGAAGCAAGACCAGCGTACACACTCCAGTCCGGCTGCTCAAGAAGTGGCTGGATATCTTTGATATACCTTTGAAGAGTTTCGAGAGTTTATCTACTCTCTGAGCCCTGCCAAGGGCCAGGCTCGTCTGGTGCTTGCCTGATCAACCAGGCTGTTGCTGCTGGAGGCCCGCTGCCCCACATATCCATCATAGCCTGGTTGATCCGGCACCTGAATTTATCGGGTTCCCTCTTGAAGACAGCTATGGGTTGGTAATTCATCTTATGTATGAAGGCTATATGTTGAGTCTTAAGGCGATGATTCCCGAAACTATTTAATGATAACATGTTCTCTCTCTCTCTTGAAGATAATGTGAACCTGTTCGTCAATGTGTTGTGTTGACGGTAGTGACGAGGATGGTGGGCTTGTGATACAAGACCTTTGACATGTGGGATGCAGGGAACAATAACCTGGCTGATCAGGCAGGTAATAGAGAAACCTGGTCATAGGTCGGATTTCAGGAGTAGAAAGACTGCAGAAACCTACAAGTGCATCATGTACCGTGCCAGTCTGTGTTCAAGTTTTGTCTCGCTTTTTTAACTGTACGAGTCCGTCAAGATGAGCATAACACACGCTTCACCTCGTGGGATACCACAGCTTTCAATTATTTGCTTGGTTTATGTTAAGCAATTTAGTTTACATAACGTTAATATATTCATCAGTGAAAATGACCTCATGTGCATCTTAATTACGAGAAGATCCGCTCTGGGGCGCCGCTGGTGCCCCGCCGGTCGGCCAGGCAAGAGTTAACTGCTGGAATGTGAAAATGGGGTAGTGGTTGACCCCATAGTGGGTCCTGTGATGAACCCCCATAACCCCATGGTGAGCCACGCCAACATACTGCTGGATTACCGCTGCTGCACTGTGGTCTGACCTACTTTATCCATATAATCTCACTTTATCCAGAGCTACTTTAAGTTATTTTTCCTCGTTCTGTTTTTTACCATTATTAGCGTTTGTCTTGTTTATCAAGTGTAGTGTTGTTACAGGCGGGACCCGCTTTACAGCCTTTCGCTAATGAAGCGGTTTTCACTTATACCCATTCTTCACTTATTCAGACTTCCTACGATATCCTATATATTGACCACTCACTATATATTGACCACTCACTATATATTGACCACTCACTATATATTGACCACTCACTATATATTGACCACTCACTATATATTGACCACTCACTATATATTGACCACTCACTATATATTGACCACTCACTATAAACTAAGGACGAAAATATTGTAAGTAATGTGTGTACTGTATGTGCATTTTTAAGGTCTAGCTCTGTTGCTCACTTAATATATGATAGTGTAAACGTGTTATTTAAAACTGAAAAAAAGACTCACTTTAGAGGATTTTCGCTTTACAGCAGCAGCCGAGAACGTAAGCTGCTGTATAAGAGGAACCCGCCTATACTGTGATTAAATGATGGTGAGTCAGTTGAGTAATGCAGCGTGTTGTCTCACCTCAGGTTATTGTACTTCAATACTAAACATAAGTACTTCAACACTCCCTTTTTTATATTAAAAAAATATGTATTGTCATGCTTAAATGATTTATAGTTGATAACATATTTTGCATAAAAAATTATTGGTGTCATTTACGAGTGTTAAAGATCTGGCATTTAACAGTGTATGATAATAATCATACCATGTAGACTCAGGCGGATACGTGTTGTGTGTGTGTA
>NC_091320.1:26307820-26312820 GCF_038502225.1 Cherax quadricarinatus | reverse complement strand
TTTATACAACAGTGATAATACACTGCTGTTAGTACTGCAGTAGTGATACACAACTGTTGGTGCTGCAGCAGTGATAATACACTGCTGTTAGTACTGCAGTAGTGATACACAACTGTTGGTGCTGCAGCAGTGATAATACACTGCTGTTAGTACTGCAGTAGTGATACACAACTGTTGGTGCTGCAGCAGTGATAATACACTGCTGTTAGTACTGCAGTAGTGATACACAACTGTTGGTGCTGCAACAGTGATAATACACTGCTGTTAGTACTGCAGTAGTGATACACAACTGTTGGTGCTGCAACAGTGATAATACACTGCTGTTAGTACTGCAGTAGTGATACACAACTGTTGGTGCTGCAGCAGTGATAATACACTGCTGTTAGTACTGCAGTAGTGATGCACAACTGTTGGTGCTGCAACAGTGATAATACACTGCTGTTAGTACTGCAGTAGTGATACACAACTGTTGGTGCTGCAACAGTGATAATACACTGCTGTTAGTACTGCAGTAGTGATACACAACTGTTGGTGCTGCAACAGTGATAATACACTGCTGTTAGTACTGCAGTAGTGATACACAACTGTTGGTGCTGCAACAGTGGTAATACACAACTGTTAGTGCTGCAGCAGTGATAATACACTGCTGTTAGTACTGCAGTAGTGATACACAACTGTTGGTGCTGCAGCAGTGATAATACACTGCTGTTAGTACTGCAGTAGTGATACACAACTGTTGGTGCTGCAGCAGTGATAATACACTGCTGTTAGTACTGCAGTAGTGATACACAACTGTTGGTGCTGCAACAGTGATAATACACTGCTGTTAGTACTGCAGTAGTGATACACAACTGTTGGTGCTGCAGCAGTGATAATACACTGCTGTTTGTACTGCAGTAGTGATACACAACTGTTGGTGCTGCAACAGTGATAATACACTGCTGTTAGTACTGCAGTAGTGATACACAACTGTTGGTGCTGCAACAGTGATAATACACTGCTGTTAGTACTGCAGTAGTGATGCACAACTGTTGGTGCTGCAGCAGTGATAATACACTGCTGTTAGTGCTGCAGCAGTGTTACACTACTGTTAGTGCTGCAGCAGTGGCACACTACTGTTAGTGCTGCAGCAGTTGTACACTACTGTTAGTGCTGCAGCAGTGGTACACTACTGTTAGTGCTGTAGCAGTGGTACACTACTGTTAGTGCTGCAGCAGTGGTACACTACTGTTAGTGCTGCAGCAGTGGTACACTACTGTTAGTGCTGCAGCAGTGGTACACTACTGTTAGTGCTGCAGCAGTGGTACACTACTGTTAGTGCTGCAGCAGTGGTACACTACTGTTAGTGCTGCAGCAGTGGTACACTACTGTTAGTGCTGTAGCAGTGGTACACTACTGTTAGTGCTGCAGCAGTGGTACACTACTGTTAGTGCTGCAGCAGTGGTACACTACTGTTAGTGCTGCAGCAGTGGTACACTACTGTAAGTGCTGCAGCAGTGGACTACTGTTAGCTCTGCAGCAGTGGTACACTACTGTTAGTGCTCCAGCAGTGGTACACTACTGTTAGTGCTCCAGCAGTGGTACACTACTGTTAGTGCTCCAGCAGTGGTACACTACTGTTAGTGCTGCAGCAGTGGTACACTACTGTTAGTGCTGCAGCAGTGGTACACTACTGTTAGTGCTGCAGCAGTGGTACACTACTGTTAGTGCTGCAGCAGTGGTACACTACTGTTAGTGCTGCAGCAGTGGTACACTACTGTTAGTGCTGCAGCAGTGGTACACTACTGTTAGTGCTGCAGCAGTGGTACACTACTGTTAGTGCTGCAGCAGTGGTACACTACTGTTAGTGCTGCAGCAGTGGACTACTGTTAGCTCTGCAGCAGTGGTACACTACTGTTAGTGCTCCAGCAGTGGTACACTACTGTTAGTGCTCCAGCAGTGGTACACTACTGTTAGTGCTCCTGCTGTGGTACACTACTGTTAGTGCTCCAGCTGTGGTACACTACTGTTAGTGCTCCAGCTGTGGTACACTACTGTTAGTGCTCCAGCAGTGGTACACTACTGTTAGCTCTGCAGCAGTGGTACACTACTGTTAGCTCTGCAGCAGTGGTACACTACTGTTAGCTCTGCAGCGGTGGTACACTACTGTTAGCTCTGCAGCGGTGGTACACTACTGTTAGTGCTGCAGCGGTGGTACACTACTGTTAGTGCTGCAGCGGTGGTACACTACTGTTAGCTCTGCAGCAGTGGTACACTACTGTTAGCTCTGCAGCAGTGGTACACTACTGTTAGCTCTGCAGCGGTGGTACACTACTGTTAGCTCTGCAGCGGTGGTACACTACTGTTAGCTCTGCAGCGGTGGTACACTACTGTTAGTGCTGCAGCAATGATACAGTACTGGTGCTGTAACAATGATGATACAGTACTGCTGGTGCTGTAACAATGATGATACAGTACTGGTGCTGTAACAATGATGATACAGTACTGCTGGTGCTGTAACAATGACGATACAGTACTGCTGGTGCTGTAACAATGACGATACAGTACTGCTGGTGCTGTAACAATGATGATACAGTACTGCTGGTGCTGTAACAGTGACGATACATTACTGCTGGTGCTGTAACAATGATGATACATTACTGCTGGTGCTGTAACAATGACGATACATTACTGCTGGTGCTGTAACAGTGACGATACATTACTGCTGGTGCTGTAACAATGACGATACATTACTGCTGGTGCTGTAACAATGATGATACAGTACTGCTGGTGCTGTAACAATGATGATACAGTACTGGTGCTGTAACAATGACGATACATTACTGCTGGTGCTGTAACAGTGACGATACATTACTGCTGGTGCTGTACAGTGACGATACATTACTGCTGGTGCTGTAACAATGATGATACATTACTGCTGGTGCTGTTACAATGATGATACAGTACTGTTGGTGCTGTAACAATGACGATACAGTACTGCTGGTGCTGTAACAATGACGATACAGTACTGCTGGTGCTGTAACAATGATGATACAGTACTGCTGGTGCTGTAAAAATGATGATACAGCACTGCTGGTGCTGTAACAATGATACAGTACTGCTGGTGCTGTAACAATGATGATACAGTACTGCTGGTGCTGTAACAATGATGATACAGTACTGCTGGTGCTGTAACAATGATGATACAGTACTGCTGGTGCTGTAACAATGATGATACAGTACTGCTGGTGCTGTAAAAATGATGATACAGCACTGCTGGTGCTGTAACAATGATGATACAGTACTGCTGGTGCTGTAACAATGATGATACAGTACTGTTGGTGCTGCAACAGGGATACATTACTGTTGCAAACTGTACCGTTCTTAAAGCGCTATTGATTCCGTTAGTGAACTTACAACCTTCAGGACAGTATTTGCATTCATCGTGAGTTGAATAGACAGCCATAAACCCAGTGTCAGGCAGTACTACTCATAATGTGAGTGAATATGTTGCCATAAAGACAATATTAGACAGTCTCTTATCATCCTCTGAATGAACGTACCAGTGGGGATTGATTTTCTTGGGGACACTGACCGTCTACCACCAAAGAAGTGCGGCCCAAGAAAAAAGGAAACGCATTCCCCATCACTTGTTAAATAGCTGTCTCGCCAGAACTGCGCGCACGTCACAAGTCAAGTAACCCTCCCATTAATCTTGTGAGTAAATTTGTTATGAAGATGGTACTAGGCAGCGCTACTCATCCTGCAAGTGATCATACAGCTGTAAATACAGAACACTTCGGCCCAGTTGTTTGATCTTCAATTGTTGACAACATCCTGAACTGTTGCAACATTCATAAGAACATAAGAACGAAGGAACACTGCAACAGGCCTACTGACCCATGCGGAGCAGGTCCATGTCCCCCCCCACACCAGATTAGACCAATGACCCACCCCCCGGATTATCCCAATGACCCACCCAGTCTGGTCATCCCCACTCATGGATGGAGCACTGCACCAGACCCAGCAGCACAAGCTAGTCAGGTTCAACTCACACCCACCCAAACCCACTCATGTATTTATCTAACCTATTTTTAAAACTACACAACGTTTTAGCCTGAATAACTGTACTCGGGAGCTTGTTCCACTCATCCACAACTCTATTACCAAACCAGTACTTTACTATATCCTTCCTGAATCTGAATTTTTCCAACTTGAAACCATTGCTGCGAGTCCTGTCTTGGCAGGAAATTTTCAGCACACTATTTACATCCCCTTTATTTATTCCTGTTTTCCATTTATACACCTCAATCATATCCCCCCTAATTCTACGCCTTTCGAGAGAGTGCAGATTCAGGGCCCTCAGTCTATCCTCATAGGGAAGATTTCTGATACATGGGATCATCTTTGTCATCCTCCTTTTGTACGTTTTCCAGAGCATTTATATCCATTCTGTAATACGGTGACCAGAACTGAACAGCATAGTCTAAATGAGGCCTAACCAAGGATATATAGAGTTGGAGAACAACCTGAGGACTTCTATTATTTATACTTCTAGATATGAAGCCAAGAATTCTGTTAGCTTTATTGCGAACACTAATGCACTGTTGTCTTGGTTTTAGGTTACTGCTAACCAGAACTCCTAAATCCTTTTCGCAATCGGTAGTATTAAGATCTACATTATTTGGTTTATATGTGGCATGGTTATTTAACTGTCCAACATTTAGAACTTTGCATTTGTCAATATTAAACTGCATCTGCCACTTCTCCGACCATTGCGTCAGTCTATTCAAATCATCCTGGAGTGCTCTGATGTCCTCATTAGAACGAATTGGACGGCCTATTTTGGTGTCATCAGCAAATTTGCTTATGTCGCTATTTATTCCCTCATCTATGTCGTTTATGTAAATTGTGAACAACAACGGGCCCAACACTGACCCCTGAGGAACACCGCTTGTGACGTGCCCTCATTTTGATTTCTCCCCATTTATGCAAACTCTCTGCTGCCTATTTGTCAGCCA
>NC_091320.1:26220320-26302820 GCF_038502225.1 Cherax quadricarinatus | reverse complement strand
AGGAGCTGAGACTCGACTCCCTCAAACATAAATCATTGCTACAACAGCGTTTAGACTGACAGTTCTATTAATTCTTTAACTTTGCTGGAAAATTGTTGAGATATGGCGAGGCAGGTGGCCACTGGCGGCCTGATAACGTAACGGATGTGGGAAACTTTATAGTAAGCTTCAGTGACTGTGGAACATGTGGGTACCTGCTGGTACCCATCACAACATACAGCAGAGAACCTGGGTACCTGCTGGTACCCATCACAACATACACCAGAGAAACTGGGTACCTGCTGGTAGCCATCACAACATACACCAGAGAAACTGGGTACCTGCTGGTAGCCAGCACAACATACACCAGAGAACCTGGGTACCTGCTGGTAGCCATCACAACATACACCAGAAAACCTGGGTACCTGCTGGTAGCCAGCACAACATACACCAGAAAACCTGGGTACCTGCTGGTAGCCATCACAACATACAGCAGAGAACCTGGGTACCTGCTGGTAGCCATCACAACATACAGCAGAGAACCTGGGTACCTGCTGGTAGCCATCACAACATGCACCAGAAAACCTGGGTACCTGCTGGTAGCCATCACAACATACACCAGAGAACCTGGGTACCTGCTGGTAGCCATCACAACATACACCAGAGAACCTGGGTACCTGCTGGTAGCCATCACAACATACAGCAGAGAACCTGGGTACCTGCTGGTAGCCATCACAACATACAGCAGAGAACCTGGGTACCTGCTGGTAGCCATCACAACATACCCCAGAGAACCTGGGTACCTGCTGGTAGCCATCACAACATACACCAGAGAACCTGGGTACCTGCTGGTAGCCATCACAACATGCACCAGAGAACCTGGGTACCTGCTGGTAGCCATCACAACATACACCAGAGAACCTGGGTACCTGCTGGTAGCCATCACAACATACACCAGAGAACCTGGGTACCTGCTGGTAGCCATCACAACATACACCAGAGAACCTGGGTACCTGCTGGTAGCCATCACAACATACACCAGAGAACCTGGGTACCTGCTGGTAGCCATCACAACATACAGCAGAGAACCTGGGTACCTGCTGGTACCCATCACAACATACAGCAGAGAACCTGGGTACCTGCTGGTAGCCATCACAACATACACCAGAGAACCTGGGTACCTGCTGGTAACCATCACAACATACACCAGAGAACCTGGGTACCTGCTGGTAGCCATCACAACATACACCAGAGAACCTGGGTACCTGCTGGTAGCCATCACAACATGCACCAGAGAACCTGGGTACCTGCTGGTACCCATCACAACATACAGCAGAGAACCTGGGTACCTGCTGGTACCCATCACAACATACACCAGAGAACCTGGGTACCTGCTGGTACCCATCACAACATACACCAGAGAACCTGGGTACCTGCTGGTACCCATCACAACATACAGCAGAGAACCTGGGTACCTGCTGGTAGCCATCACAACATACACCAGAGAACCTGGGTACCTGCTGGTAGCCATCACAACATACACCAGAGAACCTGGGTACCTGCTGGTAGCCATCACAACATACACCAGAGAACCTGGGTACCTGCTGGTAGCCATCACAACATACAACAGAGAACCTGGGTACCTGCGGGTAGCCATCACAACATACAGCAGAGAACCTGGGTACCTGCTGGTACCCATCACAACATACAGCAGAGAACCTGGGTACCTGCTGGTAGCCATCACAACACACACCAGAGAACCTGGGTACCTGCTGGTAGCCATCACAACATACACCAGAGAACCTGGGTACCTGCTGGTAGCCATCACAACATACACCAGAGAACCTGGGTACCTGCTGGTAGCCATCACAACATACACCAGATAACCTGGGTACCTGCGGGTAGCCATCACAACATACACCAGATAACCTGGGTACCTGCTGGTAGCCATCACAACATACCCCAGAGAACCTGGGTACCTGCTGGTAGCCATCACAACATACACCAGAGAACCTGGGTACCTGCTGGTAGCCATCACAACATACACCAGAGAACCTGGGTACCTGCTGGTAGCCATCACAACATACACCAGAGAACCTGGGTACCTGCTGGTAGCCATCACAACATACACCAGAGAACCTGGGTACCTGCTGGTAGCCATCACAACATACACCAGAGAACCTGGGTACCTGCTGGTAGCCATCACAACATGCACCAGAGAACCTGGGTACCTGCTGGTAGCCATCACAACATGCACCAGAGAACCTGGGTACCTGCTGGTAGCCATCACAACATGCACCAGAGAACCTGGGTACCTGCTGGTAGCCATCACAACATACACCAGAGAACCTGGGTACATGCTGGTAGCCATCACAACATACACCAGAGAACCTGGGTACCTGCTGGTAACCATCACAACATACACCAGAGAATCTGGGTACCTGCTGGTAGCCATCACAACATACACCAGAGAACCTGGGTACCTGCTGGTAGCCATCACAACATACACCAGAGAACCTGGGTACCTGCTGGTAGCCATCACAACATACACCAGAGAACCTGGGTACCTGCTGGTAGCCATCACAGCATACACCAGAGAACCTGGGTACCTGCTGGTAGCCATCACAACATACACCAGAGAACCTGGGTACCTGCTGGTAGCCATCACAACATACACCAGAAAACCTGGGTACCTGCTGGTAGCCATCACAACATACACCAGAGAACCTGGGTACCTGCTGGTAGCCATCACAACATGCACCAGAGAACCTGGGTACCTGCTGGTAGCCATCACAACATGCACCAAAGAACCTGGGTACCTGCTGGTAGCCATCACAACATACAGCAGAGAACCTGGGTACCTGCTGGTAGCCATCACAACATACACCAGATAACCTGGGTACCTGCTGGTAGCCATCACAACATGAACCAGATAACCTGGGTACCTGCTGGTAGCCATCACAACATACACCAGAGAACCTGGGTACCTGCTGGTAGCCATCACAACATGAACCAGATAACCTGGGTACCTGCTGGTAGCCATCACAACATACACCAGAGAACCTGGGTACCTGCTGGTAGCCATCACAACATGCACCAGAGAACCTGGGTACCTGCTGGTAGCCATCACAACATACACCAGATAACCTGGGTACCTGCTGGTAGCCATCACAACATACACCAGATAACCTGGGTACCTGCTGGTAGCCATCACAACATGAACCAGATAACCTGGGTACCTGCTGGTAGCCATCACAACATGAACCAGATAACCTGGGTACCTGCTGGTAGCCATCACAACATGCACCGGAAAACCTGGGTACCTGCTGGTAGCCATCACAACATACACCAGATAACCTGGGTACCTGCTGGTAGCCATCACAACATGAACCAGATAACCTGGGTACCTGCTGGTAGCCATCACAACATGAACCAGATAACCTGGGTACCTGCTGGTAGCCATCACAACATGCACCGGAAAACCTGGTGTACTTGGGGATCTAGCGCCTCAGTAGCTTCCTGTGCTCAAACACTGAGGGATCGGAGTTCGATTCCCGGCATGAGTGGAACCGTTGAGCATGTTTCTTTACACATTCTTCACTTGTTCACGTAGCAGTAAGTACCTGGATGTTAGCCAACTTGTTTAGGTGGCGTAGCCTTAACGTGCGTGGCGTCACAAGGTGACGCCACGCATGTTACCTGGAGGTTAACTGGAGGTTACCTGGAGGTTATTCCGGGGATCAACGCCCCCGCGACCCGGTCCATGACCAGGCCTCCCGATGGATCAGGGCCTGATCAACTAGGCTGTTACTGCTGGCCGCACGCAGTCCGACGTACGAGCCACAGCCCGGCTGATCCGGCACTGACTTTAGGTATCTGTCCAGTTTCACCTGAAAACTAATATAAACAAAAATCTAATTTGATTTTAATAAATATGGATTAAAGTAATTCTTCATTGTGTGTGTGTGTGTGTGTGTGTGTGTGTGTGTGTGTGTGTGTGTGTGTGTGTGTGTGTGTGTGTGTGTGTGTACTTACCTATTTATGTTTGCAGGGGTCGAGTCTTAGCTCCTGGTGTCTGTGTGGCGTGTGTGTGTGTGTGTGTGTGTGTGTGTGTGTGTGTGTGTGTGTGTGTGTGTGTGTGTGTGTGTATAAATTAAAAACGGCATGTAGTTGAAGTGCAGTGTTAGTGTTGGGATTGGCTGAAAGTAAGTCTAAGATCTATCGACTGAGATGAAGTTAGTGTCTACTACAGTCCCTAAAGCATGTTAAAATGTGGTATAAATACTGGGATAGACACAGTTCTGTGTATATAGTGCGTGGAAGCAGTGGTGTGCGTGACCCAGTTTGGGAGGGGGTGTTGTCAGCTGGCGAAAGGGAGGGAGAGATGGAGGGAGGGAGGGTAGCAGGATATCGAGCAGCTCCCTCCCTCCCTTGCTGCTGCTGCTGCTCCTCCCCTCCCTCACCTCTATCTACTCTGCGCCTTCGGCTACACTTCTTCCTCTGGTTCGACTCAACCATTGCCAAGTGGTGATGCAAGTGGTAAAGTGATGTTGGTGTAGCTAATAATACAGCAAGCCTTTAGTGATGGTCCTTAGTAACGAAGTAACTCAGTTGCTGCTAATGCAAGTCCTTGATTTTATGTTTAAAAAGCTTATTAATGTGATTCTTAAGGAAGGTGTTGGGTACCTGACACACAGCTTGGCATCTGCTCGTGAAGGAATATTCCAAAAGGGAGTACGAGTCTATTTTAGACGATGAGTAAAGCTATTTTTGCTCGAGAATGGATGCGAGGCCATTTTTAACCCATCATTTTAAATTCTGACTTACGAAACCGTAATGACACGATTACATACAAATTACAGAACAGGTGGAGGTCAACCTGTGACAAGTGAGTACATAAACTCGTTGTCCTGCGAGTCTCATCCGTTCTGTGATTTGACTCTCAAGTTCTGTGAGTTTTTTCACAAACTATTTGAAGGAAATTAGATTAGGTTAACTTAACTTACTATGTCTTCATCATGGATAATTAACCAGTTATAACATACCAAAACGCCTATAAATGAAATATATGATAAAGCTATAAAAATCTCTGGTGTTCGAACAAAAAACGTGAAGCCACACAACACAGTAGAAAGCTCTGTCATATTAACCAGTGAAAGGGTGGTATTTGAACCCATGGCAAGTGAGTCGTAAATCTTCCAGACCAGTGCGTAAGCCACTCACTTGGTCTGGTGTGTTTACAATCGTGTTATTACGATTTCGAGTCGTTTCTCAGGTTATTATTGTACAAGTCTTGTTTGTCACCCATTTGACTGTATTAACAAGAAAATACTGTCTTATTAAGAGGATGGAGCACAGTTTTGAAGAGTGAGAATGGTATCTGTATTAGCAATAGGGAAATACTGGCCCATGGTCGGGCTTCGGGAGTAGAACGACTCTCGAAACTCATCAAAGGTTTTATTAAGGGGATGGACTACAGTTTTAAAGAGTGAGGTTGGAGTGATGAGCGCCCTCCCTCCATCACAGAGATTTATTAAAGATTTTTTTGCATATTAAATGAGGTATTTTATCATACACACACTATCCTGCCTCGTGTGCAGGATTGTTATGTATCGATGAACTCAAAGTTTAGTATTTGCCATCTGGCATTACCAATACGCAAAGTGAACTACATGAAGAAGGATAATATTTTTAATGGAGTGGAAAATGAAATGTGGACTTCGCCTGGGCTTCTGGAATAGTCCCGGATGATGTGTGCAGGAATTTTTAACGTCCAGGAAATGTCTAAAGATGTTTCATTCTTCTCTGTCCTTCCTCTTAAAGACGTCTTCTGGATGCTAAAATTCCCAGCGTACATGATCGCGGACTGCAGGATGGTGCATATAACATCTTCGCTTCACTGAAACCACAGCACAACACACAAGACTCGCCCTTCCTAGAGACCACACCACACTAGCTAGATTACTCCCACCCTCGTTACGAGTAACACACGTGTTGAAGATTAAGACACATGTGCAACAGTTGTGTATCTTTATTGATGAAAAGTTTCGCCTACACAGTAGGCTTCTTCAGTCAAATACAAAAGTAGTAGTAGTAATTAAATAAG
Source organism: Cherax quadricarinatus (assembly GCF_038502225.1). NCBI lineage: Eukaryota > Metazoa > Arthropoda > Malacostraca > Decapoda > Parastacidae > Cherax > Cherax quadricarinatus. Next base: position 26,296,735 of record NC_091320.1, on the reverse strand, counting down.
ATGATGTAATCAGTCCATCAACCTTGGAGGAAAAGTGAGGTGATCAGTCCCTCAGGCAGAGGGACTGCTCCCTTTGTATTTGTCTGAAGTCTACTGTGTAGGTGAAACGTTTCATCAATAAAGATACCCAACTGTTGCACATGTCTTAATTGTCAACTTGTCGGAATTTTATACCATTTTCAACAGCTCCGTGCAGCACCATATAAGACTTGACCAAGCATAAAAGACAACCACCATATGTGTACTTCATTCACGGTGGCCATTGTAATTAGAAATACGTGGGGGAGACACCTCCCGTAGACTACAAATTAGGACGCAAGAACACCAGCGTGCCCGTAGAACTCTCAGCATGAATACCGCCTACGTGATACATCAACCATACCCCCGGCCGGGATTGAACCCGCGGTCATAGAGTCTCAAAACTCCAGCCCGTCGCGTTAGCCACTAGACCAGCTAGCCACAATAAGATTCATCCAACTAGGTATATTTCTACACCATAGGAAAGTTAGCACAGGCACCTCTGTGACCACAAATGCAAGTTTTTACAGACGAATCTCCAGCTAGCGTGGCCGTGACGAACTCTAGCTCAAGTCCCTTCACTGCCGTCAACATGACTTAAGAAATCGTAATGACACGATTGCAAATAAACCATACCCCCGGCCGGGGGTATGGTGGCTAACGCGACGGGCTGGAGTTTTGAGACTCTATGACCGCGGGTTCAATCCCGGCCGGGGGTATGGTTTATTTGCAATCGTGTCATTACGATTTCTTAAGTCATGTTGACGGCAGTGAAGGGACTTGAGCTAGAGTTCGTCACGGCCACGCTAGCTGGAGATTCGTCTGTAAAAACTTGCATTTGTGGTCACAGAGGTGCCTGTGCTAACTTTCCTATGGTGTAGAAATATACCTAGTTGGATGAATCTTATTGTGGCTAGCTGGTCTAGTGGCTAACGCGACGGGCTGGAGTTTTGAGACTCTATGACCGCGGGTTCAATCCCGGCCGGGGGTATGGTTTATTTGCAATCGTGTCATTACGATTTCTTAAGTTACGTGATACATAGAGGCCAGACTGCTCGCCTGATGTGTTGGAAGGACGCACAACTGATCAACCAGGAAATTGACGAAACACGACGCAGAAGCCTAGAAGCTGCGACAGTCTGAACATGAAATTCAGTCCACCAGAATGAGAGAGCTGTCAGTTTAGCAAAACCTGCAGTACACCCATCTCTCAGTTCACCTCACACACTGACCTCATTGACACGGTCACTCACCTGAGTATGCAGGTATAAATTTTCCAGTTGTACATCACTGTGTATTGTAATAATGGTAGAATTACCGACAATATGTTAGGTAAAAGGACACATGGGCAACTAATATGATATTTAATTGGAGCTTTGTCAAGCTCCTGGAGGATGAAACATTGCTACAAGAAAGTGTCACATTAGTTGTACATGGATCCCTGTGTATTGACTGACGGAGCATGTTTCACGGGCGAAACATCTCGCTAAAGTTCCTCTGTACATAACAAAAGAAGAACTTGCTCATCAATTTGTCGGTATTATATACCTGCCCACAGCAAGTCTGTTGGCCCACTCTAGGTAGGTTCAGCCCACACCCATGTGTCTTTTACCCTGTGGGCTTTGTGGCATTTGTGTTCTTGCTATTCCGCTTAAAGTCATTGTTTATATCGTCTGGGAGGTTTGTTGTGTCCTCGATGGATGCAGCTCTCACGAACTGTAACATCCACTGCAGCCTGTAACATCTGATTCCTGGATTTGCTGCTGGCTCTAGCCCTGGCTTTCTTTTGCTGCAGCCTTTCCTCTCCCCCACCTATTCTTCACCTATCCTTACTTCCTCCTCTCGCCCCTTTAGAGTTCTTCTAGTTGTTCTAGATTCCTGAGTGTCCCGTGGCTCGGTTGGTTGCGCACTCGGGTCATATCCTGAGGGTCCGTGGTTCGATCCCCTAGTTGAAACGTTGAGCATATTTCATTACACCGGCTGCCCGTGTTCACTTCACCCAGCAGTCAGTAGGTACGTGGGTGTTAGTCGACTGTTGCGGGTGGCATCCCAGGGGGTGGTAGTATGCCTTAGAAAATTAGATAGAGCTGGGTTTTCAAATGAGCTGAGTAGGCTAACAGCTGTTAGCCTGTAAAATATGTAAAGCAAATTGTTGCAGTGTTGTAATTTGTATCTTGGTTTATAGTACAAGATGTACGAGAAGGAAAATTGGAGCGAATGTTGACGTAGGTTTTTTTTTTATATATATATACTGCCGAGGTCTCTGGATTCGACTACCTAAACAAAGTTGAAAGTTCATTTGTCCAGTTTCCAAGAAATTCTTGTTTTTAACTCATTTTCTATACTATTACACGAGCCCTTTTAGGGCGGGGCAGATGGCAGACCAGAGGCCTAGCTTCTCCCTGCGAGCCCCGTGAGGGCGGGGAATGTGGCTAGGCCTGGGGACACTTGGTCCAAAAGATGAGGGGGTATTTGTACCTCCTCCCATATGAGACTTAGGTCTCGAGACACTCCCCAGATAGGGAGCCAAGGCCGGGTCACCACTACTTGGAAAAGACCCGGGCCGGGAGAATACCGGCGAATAAAAAAAAAAAAATTGAAGGCTTTCACAATATTACGTCAGCATAGTGGTTGTGCAGGGGATCTTAATGTCCGCTGGCTGGTGTCACCACGCTATCTTACTCTGAGAAACCATCCCCTCATTCCTCCTGCTCCTCTTGTAATACTGCATAACTCCTGATGACGCACGGAGACTTGTGAAAGTACTTGAGTTGAAGATTTCCATCCCCGTGGCTTGTCTTGCATACTGGTGGTTTTCTTGTTCGTGGCAAACTGCGTGGTAATGGTATAGGTAGTTGATGCGAGAGGCAGGAGCACTCTGCTGTAAACCCATGTTGACCTGGGTTGTGTAAATGTTTTGATTCCTCGCGTTTAGCAATCTTCTCTGCACTTCTTCAGCTGCTCCCTGTTGTTGTTCTTGTCATGATGTTGATTCTCCAAGTGTTGCTGTCTTGCATAATGTTCTTTTATTTCTTTGATGAGTTTCGAGAGGTTTTTCTACTCCTGGACCAGCCTTGGGCCAGGCATGTCTGGTGCTTGCCTGATCAACCAGGTTGTTGCTGCTGGTGGCACGCTGATCGCTAACGGAGCATTGAATTCATTTCTTCATTAATAACAAGTTTTTCATATCGTCACTATAACAGCTGAACAAATGAACAGGTGTGTGTTATACTTGTGACTGGTTTCTAGTTTGTCTAACCTCGCAGCCCATCCGGGCCGGGACCCCTTCCAGCGAACCTACCTGAATCTGGAATCAGACTTTACTGTTCATTTGCCCCTTTAACCAGACTGTTGCTGTCGGCTGCCCCTTGCTGACATTATCCTGCATTCTCTACAAATTGTCCAGTAGAAATATGGAATTATTATTATTATTATTATTATTATTATTATTATTATTATTATTATAGTTACTCGAGAGCTTTATACACGAATGGGTATTACAGCGAGGAATAAATGTTATAATTATATCGCTAAAACACAAATTAGTGCGGCTCTATCTCTGATGCCCTTCCCCTTTCATCTATTATCCTGACCTCTCCTTAACACCACTTTCACTTATATATCCTGACCTCTCCTTAACACCACTTTCACTTATATATCCTGACCTCTCCTTATACCTTCACCTATAAATTACCACCCTACTTACACTACAATCATTTCTTCTCACTGTCATCTATACATGACATTTCTCTCCTGCTCCTCTCTTCAATACATCTCCCCTGTTCTCTCTCTCTCTCTCTCTCTCTCTCTCTCTCTCTCTCTCTCTCTCTCTCTCTCTCTCCATTACCTCTCCTGCCCCTTGCTCTTCAATACATCTCTCCTGCCCCCCTCTTTCTTTCTCTCCGATACATTAGACTTCCCCTCTCTTCAATATATCTGCCTGCCCCCACTCTCCTGCTCTACTCAGATAGGTTTCCGCCGCCCCTATCCCCTACATAACTAATCTTATGGTCAAATAACAATGATGTCACTGGCGGACCTCTGTTCTCACACCACCACCACCATTCTCCTGCGTTCTGTAGCTGCTGGCAGTTCTTCTAGTTGTAATTGTTATCTTGGTGGTGATGGTAATAGTGGTAGCGTTTATAATCGTGATGGTTATTGTGGTGTTGGTAGTGATGATATTGACTAATATTTGCGTCCGTAATGGTCGTCATGGTAGTGAAATTAATGGTAGATGTTTTAGTATAGTATAGCACTTCTGGTGTTATATATATATAACAACAATAATGCACTAACCAACGAGTCGAACCCATGCTGTTTGGCTCTGTGGTCTAGTGGTCTAAAGCGTCATGGTTTTTCTCACTCCATGAGGTGGGCCAAAACAGCATGGGTTCGACTCCTTGGCTAGTGCAGTGTTGTTATATATATATATATATATATATATATATATATATATATATATATATATATATATATATATATATATATATATATATATATATATATATATATTACAGTATTTATGCTTGTTATCTACACTTGTAAATTGAAGCAAAATAAATGTTCATTATTTTAGATGAATTGTTCAGTATTATTGGGGTGAGCCACTGTGATGGGGTGTGAGTGTAGGAGGCCGTGGTGTTAGGAAGCGTAGGTGTGACGAGCTGTTTTAAAAGTTAAAGCAACAATGGATGTAATTAGGTCAGAGGGAGGAGGGAGGGAAGGATCTTAGGGATACTTGGCATTTTGCCAGGAAGACTCGAGGATGTGAAGTGCAGGGCAGAACCCTTCACTGCTATGTTTAGCGCAGCCATTAATTTAACGATGCCAGAAGAAGGGATCCTGGTTGTCATTTTATCAAGCCAGAAGGAATCCTGGTTTGTCATTTTGTCAAGCCAGAAGAAGGGATCCTGGTTATTTTGTCAAGCCAGAAGAAGGGATCCTGGTTATTTTGTCAAGCCAGAAGAAGGGATCCTGGTTATTTTGTCAAGCCAGAAGAAGGGATCCTGGTTATCATTTTGTCAAGCCAGAATCAGGGATCCTGGTTATCATTTTGTCAAGCCAGAAGAAGGGATCCTGGTTATCATTTTGTCAAGCCAGAATCAGGGATCCTGGTTATCATTTTGTCAAGCCAGAAGGAATCCTGGTTTGTCATTTTGTCAAGCCAAAAGAAGGGATCCTGGTTATGATTTTGTCAAGCCAGAAGAAGGGATCCTGGTTATCACTTTGTCAAGCCAGAAGAAGGGATCCTGGTTATCATTTTTGTCAAGCCAGAAGAAGGGATCCTGGTTATCACTTTGTCAAGCCAGAAGAAGGATCCTGGTTATCACTTTGTCAAGCCAGAAGAAGGGATCCTGGTTATCACTTTGTCAAGCCAGAAGAAGGATCCTGGTTATCACTTTGTCAAGCCAGAAGAAGGATCCTGGTTATCATTTTGTCAAGCCAGAAGAAGGGATCCTGGTTATCATTTTGTCAAGCCAGAAGAAGGGATCCTGGTTCTCATTTTGTCAAGCCAGAAGAAGGGATCCTGGTTATCATTTTGTCAAGCCAGAAGAAGGGATCCTGGTTATCATTTTGTCAAGCCAGAAGAAGGGATCCTGGTTATCATTTTGTCAAGCCAGAAGGAATCCTGGTTTGTCATTTTGTCAAGCCAAAAGAAGGGATCCTGGTTATGATTTTGTCAAGCCAGAAGAAGGGATCCTGGTTATCACTTTGTCAAGCCAGAAGAAGGGATCCTGGTTTGTCATTTTGTCAAGCCAGAAGAAGGGATCCTGGTTTGTCATTTTGTCAAGCCAGAAGAAGGGATCCGGGTTATTTTGTCAAGCCAGAAGAAGGGATCCTGGTTATCATTTTGTCAAGCCAGAAGAAGGGATCCTGGTTATCATTTTGTCAAGCCAGAAGAAGGGATCCTGGTTATCATTTTGTCAAGCCAGAAGAAGGGATCCTGGTTATCATTTTGTCAAGCCAGAATCAGGGATCCTGGTTATCATTTTGTCAAGCCAGAAGGAATCCTGGTTTGTCATTTTGTCAAGCCAAAAGAAGGGATCCTGGTTATGATTTTGTCAAGCCAGAAGAAGGGATCCTGGTTATCACTTTGTCAAGCCAGAAGAAGGGATCCTGGTTATCATTTTGTCAAGCCAGAAGAAGGGATCCTGGTTATGATTTTGTGAGGCCAGAAGAAGGGATCCTGGTTATCACTTTGTCAAGCCAGAAGAAGGGATCCTGGTTATCATTTTGTCAAGCCAGAAGAAGGGATCCTGGTTATCATTTTGTCAAGCCAGAAGAAGGGATCCTGGTTATCATTTTGTCAAGCCAGAAGAAGGGATCCTGGTTATCATTTTGTCAAGCCAGAAGAAGGGATCCTGGTTATCATTTTGTCAAGCCAGAAGAAGGGATCCTGGTTATCATTTTGTCAAGCCAGAAGAAGGGATCCTGGTTATCATTTTGTCAAGCCAGAAGAAGGGATCCTGGTTATCATTTTGTCAAGCCAGAAGAAGGGATCCTGGTTATCATTTTGTCAAGCCAGAAGAAGGGATCCTGGTTATCATTTTGTCAAGCCAGAAGAAGGGATCCTGGTTATTTTGTCAAGCCAGAAGAAGGGATCCTGGTTATCATTTTGTCAAGCCAGAAGAAGGATCCTGGTTATCATTTTGTCAAGATGAGATGAGGCAATGCAAAAACATTTAAGTAATTAATGAAGGTAAAAGATGTTATAATTGTGTTAAGGTGTAACAGCCGATGGTGTAGTAACACAGCGCGTGCAACAGTCGGACCCAGAGAATAATAGTGAACAATCACTGATAAACAGCATTATGAACCGCAACAATGATAACAGCACTAGTGACAGCAGTGGTAGCAGCTGTGATAACAGCATTGGTAGCAACAGTGATAACAGCAGTGGTAGCAACAGTGGTAACAGCAGTGGTAGCAAGAGTAACAACAGCATTGGTAACAACAGTGACAACAGCATTGGTAGCAACAGTGATAACAGCAGTGGTAGCAACAGTGGTAACAGTGATAGCAGCTGTGAAACAGCAGTGGTAGCTGTGATAGCAGCAGTGATAACATTATTGGTAGCAACAGTGATAACAGCAGTGATAGCAATGCAAGAACTACAACAACAGCAGTGGAAGCAACAGCAACACTGTCAACATAACTTGAGGGTGGGTGGGGTGTGAGAATCACAGTAGAGAGAGAGAGAGGGGGGGAAGAGGGGTGGAGGGGAAGAAATACTCTTATTATAGCAGCCAAGTCATACTCGCAACTACCATTGGTTTCAACTTTGACCTATTGAAATTCTCACCCCAATGATACACCTACATCACAACGAGTGTTGACTCTTGAATAGATGATCAATACGTACGTACGTACGTGTGTGTGTGTGTGTGTGTGTGTGTGTGTTCACCTATATGTGGTTGCAGGAGTCGAGTTTCAGCTCCTGGTCGCTACTAATTTCTCTCTCTCCTCGCTTCGAGAGCCTTATCGTACCTCTTCTTAAAGCTATGTATGGATCCTTACTCTTCCACTTCATTCTCCAGGTCTTTCCACTTCATGACTCTAAGCTTGAAGAAATACTTCCTAATATTCCTGTGGCTCATTTGTGTTTTCAACTTCAAGTTGTGCCCTCTTGTTCCTGTTGTTCTTCTCTCAAACAGTCTGTCCCTGTCCACCCTATCAGTTCCTCTCAGTATTATGTTCATTTTCATACATTACCTAGTCATTTGGCCTCCAGTGTCATCAGGTTGAGTTCTATTAATCTCTCCTCATAGGATATACACCTTACCTCCGGGACTAGTCTTTTTGAAAATCACTGCACTTTCTCCAGTTTCTTGATATGTTTGACAGGTGTGAATTCCATCCTGGTGCTGTGTACTCCAACAAGGGCCTAACGTACACTGAATACAGTGTCGTGAATGAATCCTTACTTAAATGCTAAAAGTTAGTCTTAGATTCCAGACACGTATTTGGTGCAACAGATGCGCGTCTGGCGCATTGTTTGCGTGCGCAAGTGTTCGTTGGTGGTGTTTTAAGTGCAGCTATCCTGTCCCAGCCTCAACGTTAACTGGTGTAACGATCCATTAACAATCCTAGTACGAGTCTTTGCTATTTTCCCTTTTGAAAACTCTTAGTTGTGTTAGCTCTCCATACCTCACTCGTCTTGTTTCTTGCTCACTCACTTCCTCACCTAGTACACTTATGGTTCTCACTTCCTCACCTGGTACACTTATTGTACTCACTTCCTCACTTAATGTCTCATGCACTGACCTCCTCAACTACTACGCTTCATGCACTTTTAACATTGACTCCCTCACCTACGCTTCACACACTTAACACCGAGGTTGGTCAACTCGCTTGACCCGCTGTTTTAAATTAATATCTGTGGCCTTGTTTTATCGTCATATTTTATACATTTCGTCTAACTGAGATTAGCATTTTGTATAATAATAAAATATAACTAAGCGAAATGTACTTACGCTATTGAAATTTTGGTTTGTTGGAGTTAGATGAAGGATGGAAGAGATGGATATCTTTTATGTTTGTTAAGAGTTAAAGCCGCGAGTCGCTTACTAAACGGGGTGGTGCAGGCTCGAACCTTCATGTTCCAATCACAAGACAGTGTAGAGATTAGAAATGGGAGTTGAAGGACGCAAAACACCATAGCATCGACAGTTGGAAGTGCTGTTGTTGCGAGTCAAGTGGTAAACCGTGATAGTGAACATAAAGTAACGTGCGTGGTAGCGCAGCAAGACGGAGCTACCATAAGGTAAACACACTTAGCCTCGTTCGGGCAAGTTAACATCAAGCAACTTTTATTACCTTGTGACGGTGTAACAGGACTGTGTGAAGTGGTGTCGTAGATCAGTGTGACGAATTAGCGTGAGTGTATAGAAGAGGAAAGTGTGGTGATGGGAAGGTACAAATGATGGTGTGTGGAGGTGTGGTGTGCATCTAGCAGGGTGTGCAGCATCTCACAGTTAGAACACATCCTCCTTGTCTCATAGGTACCAGATATCCCGGAGTATCATGTACCTGCTCACTGTTTAAACCTTGTGTAGTCTATTGAGTCTTTGTTAGCGTCTTGACTACCAAGTGTGCTTCACTTGTGCACCCTCGTGTGCTCTTTGTTGGCAGTAGTACATGCAGCTTTGTTGTTCGCGTCAGAGACCACACCTTGATTTGTTTACTCAACACTGTGGAGACTTATAAGTGGCAAAGGGTCGATATTAACAGTGTAGTTGCAGTATTCTCTCTCAACAAGAGTACAAGGTTAGTGGTGGTGTTTTATTGTTGTGCTGGCAAGGACAGAGCAGCAGTTCATAACAGGTCTGTCGGTCGTCACATCACTCACTAGGAGCCCAGAGAAGAATGATTGGCACCTTTGAGTCATGATCCCTTGCTGCACCTCCGCTAGTCGTGACTCGTCGCCGTGTACCGTCATGTCATGACAATGCCAAACTCCCCGGCCCCTCTTTTCCCCTTCGTCGCCTTCTGCTGTCGTCTCTCTCATTCATTTCAAAATCACTCACTTCTCAAAATATTTCATAATTTTTTTGTAGAAGGAAATGAAATGTCGAATTAGAAGATGACAAATGTATGTTTGTGTGGGTAGGGGGGGGGGGGAGGAGAGGTTATCATTACTGTAGTACTCTTAAAGCACTTAAAAAACAATACTGCAGTAGGCTTAGTGGTCCTTTTGATGAAGATCTTTACTCTCATTTATTTTCATCCGCGTATCTTGCCTATTATAAAGTATTTGTTTTAATGACGCTGCTGTATACTTTTCCCCACTTACAAATATTTCTTACATATATCCTTAATAAATATAAACCAATATTTCTTTTATTCTTTTTAAATCTAAATGGTTAATTTAAAATCATCGTTAAGTCGGCAACCTGTATAAATATAATGGTCTTTATTAATGTCTTTTATTCATTTGTAAACATCAGTCAGATTTTTTTATACGTAATATATGCTTTAATTAACAGTTTTCTTGTTTTCTTTTACAGGTAAGTTGGTTGACACTGTCTGGGTGACACTGTGGTGAGTGTTGGTTGACACTGTCTGGGTGACACTGTGGTGAGTGTTGGTTGGCGCTGTCTGGGTGATACTGTGGTGAGTGTTGGTTGACACTGTCTGGGTGATACTGTGGTGAGTGTTGGTTGACACTGTCTGGGTGACACTGTGGTGAGTGTTGGTTGACACTGTCTGGGTGATACTGTGGTGAGTGTTGGTTGACACTGTCTGGGTGATACTGTGGTGAGTGTTGGTTGACACTGTCTGGGTGATACTGTGGTGAGTGTTGGTTGACACTGTCTGGGTGATACTGTGGTGAGTGTTGGTTGACACTGTCTGGGTGATACTGTGGTGAGTGTTGGTTGACACTGAGTGATACTGTGGTGAGTGTTGGTTAACACTGTCTGGGTGATACTGTGGTGAGTGTTGGTTGACACTGTCTGGGTGATACTGTGGTGAGTGTTGGTTGACGCTGTCTGGGTGACACTGTGGTGAGTGTTGGTTGACACTGTCTGGGTGATACTGTGGTGAGTGTTGGTTGACACTGTCTGAGTGATACTGTGGTGAGTGTTGGTTGTCACTGGCTGGGTGATACTGTGGTGAGTGTTGGTTGACACTGTCTGAGTGATACTGTGGTGAGTGTTTGTTGACTCTGTCTCGGTTATACTGTGGTGAGTGTTGGTTGACACTGTCTGGGTGATACTGTGGTGAGTGTTGGTTGACACTGTCTGGGTGATACTGTGGTGAGTGTTGGTTGACACTGTCTGGGTGATACTGTGGTGAGTGTTGGTTGACACTGTCTGGGTGATACTGTGGTGAGTGTTGGTTGACACTGAGTGATACTGTGGTGAGTGTTGGTTAACACTGTCTGGGTGATACTGTGGTGAGTGTTGGTTGACACTGTCTGGGTGATACTGTGGTGAGTGTTGGTTGACACTGAGTGATACTGTGGTGAGTGTTGGTTGACACTGTCTGGGTGATACTGTGGTGAGTGTTGGTTGACACTGTCTGAGTGATACTGTGGTGAGTGTTGGTTGACACTGTGTGATACTGTGGTGAGTGTTGGTTAACACTGTCTGGGTGATACTGTGGTGAGTGTTGGTTGACACTGTCTGAGTGATACTGTGGTGAGTGTTGGTTGACACTGTCTGGGTGATACTGTGGTGAGTGTTGGTTGACACTGTCTGGGTGATACTGTGGTGAGTGTTGGTTGACACTGTCTGATACTGTGGTGAGTGTTGGTTGACACTGTCTGAGTGATACTGTTTACCTGGAGTTTACCTGGAGAGAGTTCCGGGGGTCAACGCCCCCGCGGCCCGGTCTGAGACCAGGCCTCCTGGTGGATCAGAGCCTGATCAACCAGGCTGTTGCTGCTGGCTGCACGCAAACCAACGTACGAGCCACAGCCCGGCTGATCCGGAACTGACTTTAGGTGCTTGTCCAGTGCCAGCTTGAAGACTGCCAGGGGTCTGTTGGTAATCCCCCTTATGTGTGCTGGGAGGCAGTTGAACAGTCTCGGGCCCCTGACACTTATTGTATGGTCTCTTAACGTGCTAGTGACACCCCTGCTTTTCATTGGGGGGATGGTGCATCGTCTGCCAAGTCTTTTGCTTTCGTAGTGAGTGATTTTCGTGTGCAAGTTCGGTACTAGTCCCTCTAGGATTTTCCAGGTGTATATAATCATGTATCTTTCCCTCCTGCGTTCCAGGGAATACAGGTTTAGGAACCTCAAGCGCTCCCAATAATTGAGGTGTTTTATCTCCGTTATGCGCGCCGTGAAAGTTCTCTGTACATTTTCTAGGTCGGCAATTTCACCTGCCTTGAAAGGTGCTGTTAGTGTGCAGCAATATTCCAGCCTAGATAGAACAAGTGACCTGAAGAGTGTCATCATGGGCTTGGCCTCCCTAGTTTTGAAGGTTCTCATTATCGATCCTGTCATTTTTCTAGCAGATGCGATTGATACAATGTTATGGTCCTTGAAGGTGAGATCCTCCGACATGATCACTCCCAGGTCTTTGACGTTGGTGTTTCGCTCTATTTTGTGGCCAGAATTTGTTTTGTACTCTGATGAAGATTTAATTTCCTCATGTTTACCATATCTGAGTAATTGAAATTTCTCATCGTTGAACTTCATATTGTTTTCTGTGGTGAGTGTTGGTTGACACTGAGTGATACTGTGGTGAGTGTTGGTTGACACTGTCTGGGTGATACTGTGGTGAGTGTTGGTTGACACTGTCTGGGTGATACTGTGGTGAGTGTTCGTTGACACTGTCTGGGTGATACTGTGGTGAGTGTTGGTTGACACTGTCTGAGTGATACTATGGTGAGTGTTGGTTGACACTGTCTGGGTGATACTGTGGTGAGTGTTGGTTGACACTGTCTGGGTGAAACTGTGGTGAGTGTTGGTTGACACTGTCTGGGTGATACTGTGGTGAGTGTTGGTTGACACTGAGTGATACTGTGGTGAGTGTTGGTTGGCGCTGTCTGGGTGATACTGTGGTGAGTGTTGGTTGACACTGTCTGGGTGATACTGTGGTGAGTGTTGGTTGACACTGTCTGGGTGATACTGTGGTGAGTGTTGGTTGACACTGGGTGATACTGTGGTGAGTGTTGGTTGACACTGTCTGGGTGATACTGTGGTGAGTGTTGGTTGACTCTGGGTGATACTGTGGTGAGTGTTGGTTGACACTGTCTGGGTGATACTGTGGTGAGTGTTGGTTGACACTGAGTGATACTGTGGTGAGTGTTGGTTGACACTGTCTGGGTGATACTGTGGTAAGTGTTGGTTGACACTGAGTGATACTGTGGTGAGTGTTGGTTGGCGCTGTCTGGGTGACACTGTGGTGAGTGTTGGTTGACACTGTCTGGGTGACACTGTGGTGAGTGTTGGTTGACACTGTCTGGGTGATACTGTGATGAGTGTTGGTTGACACTGAGTGATACTGTGGTGAGTGTTGGTTGACACTGTCTGGGTGATACTGTGGTGAGTGTTGGTTGACACTGAGTGATACTGTGGTGAGTGTTGGTTGGCGCTGTCTGGGTGACACTGTGGTGAGTGTTGGTTGACACTGTCTGGGTGACACTGTGGTGAGTGTTGGTTGACACTGTCTGGGTGATACTGTGGTGAGTGTTGGTTGACACTGTCTGGGTGATACTGTGGTGAGTGTTGGTTGACACTGTCTGGGTGATACTGTGGTGAGTGTTGGTTGACACTGTCTGGGTGATACTGTGGTGAGTGTTGGTTGACACTGTCTGGGTGATACTGTGGTGAGAGTTGGTTGACACTGGGTGATACTGTGGTGAGTGTTGGTTGACACTGTCTGGGTGATACTGTGGTGAGTGTTGGTTGACACTGTCTGGGTGATACTGTGGTGAGTGTTGGTTGACACTGTCTGGGTGATACTGTGGTGAGTGTTGGTTGACACTGTCTGGGTGATACTGTGGTGAGTGTTGGTTGACACTGTCTGGGTGATACTGTGGTGAGTGTTGGTTGACACTGTCTGGGTGATACTGTGGTGAGTGTTGGTTGACACTGTCTGGGTGATACTGTGGTGAGTGTTGGTTGACACTGTCTGGGTGATACTGTGGTGAGTGTTGGTTGACACTGTCTGGGTGATACTGTGGTGAGTGTTGGTTGACACTGTCTGGGTGATACTGTGGTGAGTGTTGGTTGACACTGTCTGGGTGATACTGTGGTGAGTGTTGGTTGACACTGTCTGGGTGATACTGTGGTGAGTGTTGGTTGACACTGTCTGGGTGATACTGTGGTGAGTGTTGGTTGACACTGTCTGGGTGATACTGTGGTGAGTGTTGGTTGACACTGTCTGGGTGATACTGTGGTGAGTGTTGGTTGACACTGTCTGGGTGATAAGTGTTGGTTGACACTGTCTGGGTGATAAGTGTTGGTTGACACTGTCTGGGTGATACTGTGGTGAGTGTTGGTTGACACTGTCTGGGTGATACTGTGGTGAGTGTTCGTTGACATTGTCTGGGTGATAAGTGTTGGTAGACACCGTCTGGGTGATACTGTGGTTAGTGTTGGTTGACACTGTCTGGGTGATAAGTGTTGGTAGACACTGTCTGGGTGATACTGTGGTTAGTATTGGTTGACACTGTCTGGGTGATACTGTGGTGAGTGTTGGTTGACACTGGGTGATACTGTGGTGAGTGTTGGTTGACACTGTCTGGGTGACACTGTGGTGAGTGTTGGTTGACACTGAGTGATACTGTGGTGAGTGTTGGTTGACACTGTCTGGGTGACACATTATTTTGAGTGTTGGTTGACACTGTCTGGGTGATACTGTGGTGAGTGTTGGTTGACACTGTCTGGGTGATACTGTGGTGAGTGTTGTTTGACACTGTCTGGGTGATACCGTGGTGAGTGTTGGTTGACACTGTCTGAGTGATACTGTGGTGAGTGTTGGTTGACACTGTCTGGGTGACACTGTGGTGAGTATTGGTTGACACTGAGTGACACTGTGGTGAGTGTTGGTTGACACTGTCTGGGTGATACTGTGGTGAGTGTTCGTTGACACTGTCTGGGTGATACTGTGGTGAGTGTTCGTTGACATTGTCTGGGTGATACTGTGGTGAGTGTTCGTTGACATTGTCTGGGTGATACTGTGGTGAGTGTTGGTTGACACTGTCTGGGTGATACTGTGGTGAGTGTTCGTTGACATTGTCTGGGTGATACTGTGGTGAGTGTTGGTTGACACTGTCTGGGTGATACTGTGGTGAGTGTTGGTTGACACTGTCTGGGTGATACTGTGGTGAGTGTTGGTTGACACTGTCTGGGTGATACTGTGGTGAGTGTTGGTTGACACTGTCTGGGTGATACTGTGGTGAGTGTTGGTTGACACTCTCTGGGTGATACTGTGGTGAGTGTTGGTTGACACTGTCTGGGTGATACTGTGGTGAGTGTTGGTTGACACTGTCTGGGTGATACTGTGGTGAGTGTTGGTTGACACTGGGTGATACTGTGGTGAGTGTTGGTTGACACTGAGTGATACTGTGGTGAGTGTTGGTTGACACTGAGTGATACTGTTGTGAGTGTTGGTTGACACTGTCTGGGTGATACTGTGGTGAGTGTTGGTTGACACTGTCTGGGTGATACTGTGGTGAGTGTTGGTTGACACTGAGTGATACTGTGGTGAGTGTTGGTTGACACTGTCTGGGTGACACTGTGGTGAGTGTTGGTTGACACTGTCTGGGTGATACTGTGGTGAGTGTTGGTTGACACTGTCTGGGTGATACTGTGGTGAGTGTTGGTTGACGCTGTCTGGGTGACACTGTGGTGAGTGTTGGTTGACACTGTCTGGGTGACACTGTGGTGAGTGTTGGTTGACACTATCTGGGTGATACTGTGGTGAGTGTTGGTTGACACTGGGTGATACTGTGGTGAGTGTTGGTTGACACTGAGTGATACTGTGGTGAGTGTTGGTTGACACTGTCTGGGTGATACTGTGGTGAGTGTTGGTTGACACTTGAGTGATACTGTGGTGAGTGTTGGTTGACACTGTCTGGGTGACACTGTGGTGAGTGTTGGTTGACACTGTCTGGGTGATACTGTGGTGAGTGTTGGTTGACACTGATTGATACTGTGGTGAGTGTTGGTTGACACTGGGTGATACTGTGGTGAGTGTTGGTTGACACTGAGTGATACTGTGGTGAGTGTTGGTTGACACTGTCTGGGTGATACTGTGGTGAGTGTTGGTTGACACTGTCTGAGTGATACTGTGGTGAGTGTTGGTTGACACTGGGTGATACTGTGGTGAGTGTTGGTTGACACTGTCTGAGTGATACTGTGGTGAGTGTTGGTTGACACTGTCTGGGTGATACTGTGGTGAGTGTTGGTTGACACTGTCTGGGTGATACTGTGGTGAGTGTTGGTTGACACTGTCTGGGTGATACTGTGGTGAGTGTTGGTTGACACTGAGTGATACTGTGGTGAGTGTTGGTTGACACTGTCTGTGTGATACTGTGGTGAGTGTTGGCTGACACTGTCTGAGTGATACTGTGGTGAGTGTTGGTTGACACTGTCTGAGTGATACTGTGGTGAGTGTTGGTTGACACTGTCTGGGTGATACTGTGGTGAGTGTTGGTTGACACTGTCTGGGTGATACTGTGGTGAGTGTTGGTTGACACTGTCTGAGTGACACTGTGGTGAGTGTTGGTTGACACTGTCTGGGTGATACTGTGGTGAGTGTTGGTTGACACTGAGTGATTCTGTGGTGAGTGTTGGTTCACACACAGTGTAAGGTAACCAAGAAAACCCAGTGTAAGATAGCTAGCAAAACCCAGTGTAAGATAGCTAGGAAAACCGAGTGTGAGATAACCAGCAAAATCCATTGTAAGGTAGCCAGGAAAACCCAGTGTGAGGTAGTCAGGGCAACCCAGTGTGAGGTAGTCAGGACAACCCAGTGTGAGGTAGTCAGGGCAACCCAGTGTGAGGTAGTCAGGACAACCCAGTGTGAGGTAGTCAGGACAACCCAGTGTGAGGTAGTCAGGACAACCCAGTGTGAGGTAGTCAGGAAAACCCAGTGTGAATTAGTCAGGGCAACCCAGTGTGAGGTAGTCAGGACAACCCAGTGTGAGGTAGTCAGGGCAACCCAGTGTGAGGTAGTCAGGACAACCCAGTGTGAGGTAGTCAGGGCAACCCAGTGTGAGGTAGTCAGGACAACCCAGTGTGAGGTAGTCAGGGCAACCCAGTGTGAGGTAGTCAGGACAACCCAGTGTGAGGTAGTCAGGACAACCCAGTGTGAGGTAGTCAGGGCAACCCAGTGTGAGGTAGTCAGGACAACCCAGTGTGAGGTAGTCAGGGCAACCCAGTGTGAGGTAGTCAGGACAACCCAGTGTGAGGTAGTCAGGGCAACCCAGTGTGAGGTAGTCAGGACAACCCAGTGTGAGGTAGTCAGGGCAACCCAGTGTGAGGTAGTCAGGACAACCCAGTGTGAGGTAGTCAGGGCAACCCAGTGTGAGGTAGTCAGGGCAACCCAGTGTGAGGTAGTCAGGGCAACCCAGTGTGAGGTAGTCAGGGCAACCCAGTGTGAGGTAGTCAGGACAACCCAGTGTGAGGTAGTCAGGGCAACCCAGTGTGAGGTAGCCAGGAAAACCCAGTGTGAGGTAGCCAGAAAAACCCAGTGTAAGGTAGCCAGGAAAACCCAGTGTAAGGTAGCCAGAAAAACCCAGTGTAAGGTAGCCAGGAAAACCCAGTGTAAGGTAGCCAGGAAAACCCAGTGTGAGGTAGCCAGGAAAACCCAGTGTAAGGTAGCCAGGAAAGCCAGTGTGAGGTAGCCAGGAAAATCCAGTGTAAGATAGCCAGGAAAGCCAGTGTGAGGTAGCCAGGAAAACCCAGTGTAAGATAGCCAAGAAACCCAGTGTAAGATAGCCAGGAAACCCAGTGTAAGATAGCTAGGAGAACCCTGTGTAAGGTAGCAAGGAAACCCCGTGTAAGATAGCTAGGAGAACCCAGTGAAAGACAGCCAGGAAAACCCAATGTGAGGTAGCCAGGAAAACCCAGTGTAAGGTAGCCAGGAGAACCCAGTGTAAGGTAGCCAGGAAAACCCAGTGTGAGGTAGCCAGGAAAACCCAGTGTAAGATAGCTAGGAGAACCCAGTGAAAGACAGCCAGGAAAACCCAGTGTGAGGTAGCCAGGAAAACCCAGTGTAAGATAGCTAGGAGAACCCTGTGTAAGGTAGCCAGGACAACCAAAGAAACACGTAATTGAAGGTGATATAGAATGCGAGAGAGAAAGATAGGAATGTTGAACTGTGAGCATACTGTGCCAGAGGTGTCTACAGCTATGGTAAAGAATGTATATTCTGCTTTGGGGAAAGTGCTGATATTACCACCCAAAGGTGTGCAGTTCACCAGTAGAAAATTTTGCAACTTAAGAGGCACGTAAATTTCCCCGTCTTCTAATAGCATTTTCATTATTCCACTGTAATGTACTTTGTCCATAATTACTATCGTATTTGCTTTGTCTGTTTCGTAAGGTGAAGTCTAGGATCTTTGAGGATAGTTGTGTTGTAGAGGTCTCAGACCTCTACAACACAATTGTCCTCAAAGATTTGTTGAGTTGTACCATGAATTAAGGAAAGATCCTGGACTTCACCTTACGAAACAAAGCAAAGCAAAGGCGATAATTATTATGGACAAGGTAGATTATAGTAGAAAAAATGAACATGTTATTAGAAGACTTCCGTGCCCTTAAGCTGCCCAAAATTCCACATAAATAAAACAAAAAGATATAGAATTATAGATGAAGAGGAAGAGCCCGTTGAAAACATGAAAATGAAGGTTTTTTGAGGGAGAATGATTTACCATTTAAAAAAAAAAAACGAAGAAATCCAATGAAAATTGACAGTGTATACAGAGGCGCTGGCAGTAGAGCGCATTGACCTGGTTCCACACATACTTTGACCAAACATACTAGTCGGTTCTGCTGTCAACTGGATTGAGGCGAGTATGTTGCAGAGGTTTAATATTCCTGATGCGTGAAGCAGTTCAGACTAGCTCCAGGGACGCTCTTATTCTATTACACCCCATATTACATTCTTCCATTTTAAATGGCTCTAGAAAAAAGTCACCAAGCAGTAAAATATCAGGGGCCGGGTTTGAAAGGTTTTTCAAGACGGTGCCTGATTTCCAGTAGTTGGTCTATGAACTACTGGGAAGTTATGTTTGGTATTTTATATACAAGTACTAGATTCTGGTTTTTAATTTTAAGTGTTAAAACATCGAGTACATTACTTGTGGTGTTCAGTAGCTTAGTGCATATAACTACTCTTTAACGTACAGACCTCATCCCCTTTGTTCCCTATCTTTCTTTTCCGGTCACATCTAAATAAGTTGCGTCCAGAAATCCATATTTCGTTATTTGAAGTAGTCGTTTGTGCCAGTCTTCGTAAAAACTGCAAACATTGTATTTCACTCAGTGTGGAGACCACAGGTATGCGTAATTTTTTGTTTCCACTCGTTTTGATACGTTGTATGTTCGCAAACACAGAGGATGATGCATTGCTAGTTGCTGTGCTGGAGGGGGGAGGATTTTGTATCTCCGACTGTGATGAGTCCATGACGTCACTGGCTTTGTTTCCAGTCCAGCATGGCTCGTAGATGGTAGTACAATTACAAAACACCAGGCGAGCCTGGCCCATGGCCGGGCTTCGGGAGTAGAAAGACTCGAGAAACTCATCAAAGGTATATCAAAGGTACATCAAAGGTACTATTTTTCCACTTCCTGGCGCTAAAAAAATATCTGAGAGTTGCATGATTATGGTTTGCACGTTCAGTTTGGTGTCCCTCAGGCTTTATACGCCTCGTTTCCTTCACGTGGAAGGCCGGAAACTTTGAATCAACATTTGCAATAACCGCTAGAAACGTTAAAACAAATTGTTTTACAAACACTTCCAAATATGCCATAAGCATAAACCAAATTTTGCAAACTTCAGCATTCTTGTAAAAGCAAAATATTCGTCCGATATTTATAAATTATTTTTAAGGCTACCTGAAATTGCTTTTTTTTTACATAAAATATGTCGGTAATGTCAACTATTTCTAAATCATTTGTACATTGTACTTTGTAGAAATATTTATCACCTTCACCATGATCATCATCATGGGAATCGTCCCGTCACTAAATTATTATACATAAATGAGTTTTTACGTGAGTCGAATTTCATTGATTTGATATAACCTACAGCTTCTAGTTTTTCTTATCTTACAAAATGATACTACAGAAACGATACAAAAGCATGTGAAAAAGACACAGTGGGGTTTATGGCTTTTATTGAGGCAACGTTTTATCCACCAGGGACTCTATCATGTGTTGATCAAGTCCCTAGTTGAGGAATGTTATTCTCTGTAAATATTATTAACCGCATATTGTGTTATTAACATACGAATATATTATCAGGGTATAAACAAAAGCGTACACCTAGGTAAGCATTTTTCTAAAGGTTGACAACATTATATAATGACGGTGCTTAGAGAACTGGACTACGACGGGAGGCTAAAGGTGCTCAGCTTAATAACCTTAGAAGAGAGAAGGACCAAGGAAAACAGTTACAACCTGCAAGATACTTTCTAACTTTTAACAAGATGGGTAAGAACGGTGTTGAAACTGCCAGGATATTTAACAAATAGACCCCAGAGAGATACGTATCGGTAAACAGAGTGAAGTGGAGGCTGCCACAATTAAAGCTTTGTTCTTCAAGGCACGGTACTCTCCCCATTTCTGATTTTTATTCTTATATCCGAAATTGGCAAGGACATAAATACTACCACTTTACCATCCTTTGCTGATGACACCAGAATCCCCGTGAGAAGACACAGCGAATCTTCAGGCGGCTATAAATCAAGACTTCCAATGAGCCTCAAACAATATGATGTTTAACGAGGACAGGTATCAGTTGTTCTGCTTTGGAAAAAAAATTAGGAAATAAAGATTGTAATGGGGTACAGGACAAACTGAAATCATTCGGCAGAGCAATAGTCCCATAAACCATACCCCCGGCCGGGATTGAACCCGCGGTCATAGAGTCTCAAAACTCCAGCCCGTCGCGTTAGCCACTAGACCAGCTAGCCACAATAAGATTCATCCAACTAGGTATATTTCTACACCATAGGAAAGTTAGCACAGGCACCTCTGTGACCACAAATGCAAGTTTTTACAGACGAATCTCCAGCTAGCGTGGCCGTGACGAACTCTAGCTCAAGTCCCTTCACTGCCGTCAACATGACTCAAGAAATCGTAATGACACGATTGCAAATAAACCATACCCCCGGCCGGGATTGAACCCGCGGTCATAGTCTCAAAACTCCAGCCCGTCGCGTTAGCCACTAGACCAGCTAGCATTTGTGGTCACAGAGGTGCCTGTGCTAACTTTCCTATGGTGTAGAAATATACCTAGTTGGATGAATCTTATTGTGGCTAGCTGGTCTAGTGGCTAACGCGACGGGCTGGAGTTTTGAGACTATGACCGCGGGTTCAATCCCGGCCGGGGGTATGGTTTATTTGCAATCGTGTCATTACAATTTCTTGAGTCAATAGTCCCATGTGCGAGACTTAGAAATAATGATGTCATGATGTCCGAAGATCTCACATTTAAAGACCATAACAATGTTGCTATTGCTACTTAAGTAAAATGATAAGCTGAATAAATAGAACTTTTAAGACAAGAGATGCTAAGCCAGTGATGATACTTTTCAAGTCACTTGTTCTCTCCAGGCTGGAATACTGTTATATACTGACCTCCCCTTCAAGGCAGGCCAGATTGCCGAGGTGAAAAATGTACAGGCAAATTTCACCACTCGTATGCACTCAGTCAAGCATTTGAACTACTGGAAACTCTCAAAACCCTTCATCTGTATTCCTTGGAACGTAGGCAAGAAAACTATATAATATGCACTTGGAAAATCCTGAAGTGACTAGTTCCAAACTTGGATCTGAAATAAATCCGTATGACAACAAGAGACTTGGCAGACAATGGAAAATACCTCCACTAAAAAGCAGAGGCGCGACGAGTACATTAAAAGAGAACTCGATGAGTGTCAAAGATTCCCTACACCCTCCCTCCATGCATAACGAGAATTACCAACAAATCTGTGGCGGTCTTCAAGAGGGAACTGGACAAGTTCTTCAAATCAGTGCCTGACCAGCCTGGCTGTGGTTCATACGTCGGATTGCGTACGGCCGGAAACGTCCTTCAGGCAAAGGGACCATATATAATAACTACAAAATCCAGTTAATCCAAAGGGACATCATGAGAATTATTTTTTTTTTTTGCCTCAGGGTGGTTAAAAGGAGAACGAGCCGGATGAAGTAACGGAAACTAACTTCATGTGTGGATTCAAGAACATAAGAACATAAGAAAGGAGGAACACTGCAGGAGGCCTGCTGGCCCATACTAGGCAGGTCCTTAACAATTCATCCCACTAACAAAACATTTGCCCAACCCAATTTTCAATGCCACCCAAGAAATAAGCTCTGATGTGAAAGTCCCACTCAAATCCAACCCCTCCCACTCATGTACTTATCCAACCTAGATTTGAAACTACCCAAAGTCCCAGCCTCAATAACCCAACTAGGTAGACTGTTCCACTCATCAACTACCCTATTTCCAAACCAATACTTTCCTATGTCCTTTCTAAATCTAAACTTATCTAATTTAAATCCATTACTGCGGGTTCTCTCTTGGAGAGACATCCTCAGGACCTTATTAATATCCCCTTTATTAATACCTATCTTCCACTTATACACTTCGATCAGGTCTCCCCTCATTCTTCGTCTAACAAGTGAATGTAACTTAAGAGTCTTCAATCTTTCTTCATAAGGAAGATTTCTAATGCTATGTATTAATTTAGTCATCCTACGCTGAATGTTTTCTAACGAATTTATGTCCATTTTGTAATACGGAGACCAGAACTGAGCTGCATAATCTAGGTGAGGCCTTACTAATGATGTATAAAGCTGCAGTATGACCTCTGGACTTCTGTTGCATACACTTCTTGATATAAATCCCAGTAATCTATTTGCCTTATTACGTACGCTTAGGCATTTCTGTCTTGGTTTAAGGTTGCTGCTCACCATAACCCCCAAGTCCTTTTCGCAATCTGTATGGCTAAGTTCTACATCATTTAACTTATAAGTACTAGGGTTATGGGCCCTCCCAAGCTTCAGAACCTTGCATTTATCTACATTGAACTGCATCTGCCACTTTTCTGACCAAGAATAGAGTTTAAATCCTCCTGAAGTTCCATAACATCTACGTTTGAATCAATTATCCTACCTATCTTTGTGTCATCGGCGAATTTGCTCATATCACTAGTAATTCCCTCATCAAGATCATTGATATATATTATAAACAACAACGGGCCCAAGACTGATCCCTGTGGAACGCCACTTGTTACAGATCCCCACTCGGATTTAACCCCATTTATGGACACTCTCTGCTTCCTGTCAGTGAGCCATGACTCGATCCACGAGAGCACTTTTCCCCCAATGCCATGAGCTGCCACTTTCTTTAACAGTCTATGGTGCGGAACTCTATCAAAAGCCTTACTAAAATCTAAGTAAATAATATCAAATTCTTTATTGTGGTCAACAGCCTCAAAAGCTTTACTGAAGAAAGTTAATAAATTAGTTAGACAAGACCGGCCTCTTGTGAATCCATGCTGAGTATCATTAATCAAGCTATGCTTATCGAGATGGCTTCTTATAATCTCAGCTATAATTGACTCTAGTAATTTGCCTACAATTGAGGTCAGGCTTATTGGGCGGTAATTTGACGGTAACGACTTGTCCCCTGTTTTAAAAATAGGAGTTACATTAGCCATCTTCCACATATCAGACACTACACCTGTTTGAAGAGATAAATTAAAAATATTAGTTAATGGTTCACAGAGTTCCATTTTGCATTCCTTAAGAACCCTTGAAAAAACCTCATCAGGACCCGGCGACTTATTTTGCTTCAGTCTGTCTATCTGCTTCACAACCATCTCACTAGTGACTGTGATGTTACATAATTTATCTTCTTCTAGCCCACTGTAAAAATTAATTACTGGAATATTGTTAGTGTCTTCCTGTGTAAAAACTGAGAGAAAATAATTATTTAAAATCAAGCACATTTCATTCTCTTTGTCAGTAAGGTGCCCATAGTTATTTTTAAGGGGACCTATCTTATCTCTAACTTTTGTTCTATAGACCTGGAAAAAACTTTTTGGGTTAGTTTTAGAATCCCTAGCAACTTTAATTTCATAGTCCCTTTTAGCTTTTCTTATCCCCTTTTTAATGTCCCTCTTAATGTCAATATACTGATTCATAAGATGACCCTCACCTCTTTTGATACGCCTATAAATTCCTTTCTTATGCCCTAGTAGATATTTGAGCCTATTATTCAACCATTTTGGGTCATTTCTATTTGATCTAATTTCTTTATATGGGATAAACGCTCTTTGAGCAGCATGTATAGTGTTCAGAAAACTGTCATATTGATAGCTCTCTTCGTTACCCCAGTCAACAGATGATAAGTGTTCTCTAAGCCCATCGTAATCTGCTAAGCGAAAATCTGGGACTGTTACTGAGTTATCGCTACTATCGTACTTCCATTCAATGCTAAATGTAATTGATTTGTGGTCGCTAGCACCCAGTTCCTCTGAAATTTCTAAATTATTAACAAGGGATTCATTGTTTGCCATAACTAAGTCAAGCAGGTTATTTCCCCTTGTAGGTTCTGTCACAAACTGCTTCAAAAAACAATCCTGAAATACTTCTAAGAAGTCGTATGATTCTAAATTCCCAGTCAAGAAATTCCAATCAACATGACTAAAGTTAAAGTCTCCTAGAATTACTACATTATCGTGCCTTGTGGCCTTAACAATTTCCTCCCATAGTAGTTTCCCTTGGTCCCTATCTAAGTTTGGGGGACGGTATATCACTCCTAAAATCAGTTTTTCATGCCCCTCTGAAAATTCTATCCAAACAGACTCTGTATGTGTTACTTCAGACTAATACCCGTTTTTATGCAACAGTTCAAGCGATCTCGGACATACAATGCCACCCCCCCCCCCCCCCCCCAATACTTCTATCTTCTTGGAACAATTTAAAACCCTGAATATGACATTCCGCAGGCATGTCCCGACTTTTTGAATTAAACCACGTCTCAGTTAAGGCAAATACATCAATGTTACCTACACTAGCAACTAATCTCAACTCGTCCATCTTATTCCTAGCACTACGGCAATTAGTATAATAAACATTGAAAGACTCTCCTTTCTCTTTACCCTTCCTGCTCATTTCTATTTTTCTACTAAACCTATTACTGTCCTTATCACCCAAGGTCCCTGGCTTTTCAATATCTATCTCGTTCTTATTATTACTAGTTCCCCTAGAACTCGTAATATTACTACACTGGGACTTCACTGTTTTCCTGCCAAAACCCATACCACTAACTATTCCTAGTTTAAAGTCCTAACTGCTCCCTCCACTGCAGTTGCCAGTGCTCCCACCCCACACCTAGATAAGTGAACCCCATCCCTAGCATACATGTCATTTCTGCCATAGAAGAGGTCCCAGTTGTCAATGAATGTTACCGCATTTTCCTTACAGTATTTGTCCAGCCAGCAATTGACACCAATTGCCCTGGACAACCATTCATTTCCAACTCCCCTCCTTGGCAAAATACCACATATGAGAGGGTTCCCACCCTTACTTCTAATTATTTCTATTGCTGACCTATACCTGCTAATCAGGTCCTCACTCCTATGTCTGCCAACATCGTTGCCTCCAGCACTGAGACAGATAATAGGATTGCTCCCATTACCTCTCATGATGTCATCCAGACGGCTAACAATATCCTCCATCCCAGACCCAGGAAAGCAAACTCTCTGTCTCCTACTCCTGTCCTTCAAGCAGAACGCCCTATCCATATACTTAACTTGGCTATCCCCAACAACAACAATATTCTTACCTTCCTTAATGTCTTTCGTCATGACGTTCCCAGTAGTCGACTCACATTCGTCGGGTAGCACTGAGAATGTATTGGATGTTTCCACAACAGTTTCCACGGCAGTCTCTTTCTTCTTCATCGTTTCTACCTTTCCATTCGTCTTCTTGATCGTCAACTTCTTTCCCTGCTGTCCAGCCACTGACCAGTTTCCCTTCTTGACCTGAGGACTCAAAACAGGAGGACTACTCCGAATCTTTTTGTTTTCCTCGGTCAGTCGCCGAATTTCCATATTCGCCAACCTCAATTCTTCCTTAAGCTGTTGGTAAAGTTGCTCGATGGAGGGCATCTTGCTTCAATTCTAGAGAGCGCGCAAACAGGTCTTCACAGAGCCAAGTACACGTCAACACTGAGCCAAGTACACGTCAACACTGAGCCAAGTACACGTCAACACTGAAAGTGTAGCTATGACGGGAACCAAGAGACGAAGAGTTAT
Organism: Cherax quadricarinatus; assembly: GCF_038502225.1. Classification (NCBI taxonomy): domain Eukaryota; kingdom Metazoa; phylum Arthropoda; class Malacostraca; order Decapoda; family Parastacidae; genus Cherax; species Cherax quadricarinatus. The sequence goes on along the minus strand of NC_091320.1, from coordinate 26,270,758 downwards.
CAACTCCTGCTGATATAAGTTTTAAAAGATGAAGCCAGGTTCTGAAACTCGGCCTCGCAAGCAACACTGGATGAAGAATTAGACATGTGCAACATCTGGGTATCTTTATTTGTATACGTTTCGCCATCCATTGGCTTTATCATTACAAATTCAAGGACATTATAGTAAGATTATAGAATTATATACAAAATATAAGGTAATCAGTGTATCAGCCTTGGAGTTGGTGAAGAGTACCGTAGTCTTGAAGAATCTGAAACAGGAATGAAGATTGGTGCTTGTATACTGGCATCAGGTGAGGGACGTGCAGCAGACGAAGACTGAGGGACTGATTATCTCGTCTTTTGTATAGATTTCTACAGTCTTCCTGTTATGTTCTTGATTGTGTATTGATAAAGCTACTGGATGGCGAAACTACAAATAATGATACCCCGATGTTGCACACATGTCTAATTCTTCATCTTGTCGGTATTTTATACCATACACGTACAACACTGCGTGAGTACACGCGCACACACACAAGCACACACGCCTTTACTCAAGTACAAACCATTGCCAGTCATCATACCCCTTCCTTGCAGTCTTTATTCACAAGTTGTATACCCGTGATTATAATCCATTCTGAATGATGGAATGTGACAGGGAAACATAACTGGCTTATGTTCGCAATACACCTACCATAAAATAGGATGACATAGGCAGACATAGACAAAAACACCCGGCACACTTTTGTATCATCATTTGCAGATGACACTAAAATAAGCATGAAAGTCAGTACGGTAGAGGACACTGAAAAAGTACAGGAAGACATAAACAGGGTTTTCCAGTGGGCAGTGGAAAACAACATGATGTTCAATGGTGATAAGTTCCAGCTGCTTAGGTATGGAAAAAATGAAGAACTCAAAAGGAGCACTATATACAAAACTCAAGAGGGTCACCAAATAGAACGTAAGGAACACGTAAAAGACCTAGGAATAATTATGTCAGCCGACCTTTCTTTTAAAGACCATAACAAGACAAAGATCACGACAGCCAGGAAGATGACGGGCTGGGTATTGAGAACTTTCAAAACAAGGGAAACAATGCCGATGGTGACACTCTTCAAATCGCTATTGCTCCCTCACTTAGAATATTGCTCAGTGCTGACGGCCCCGTTCAGGGCACGAGAAATATCGGAGCTGGAACAAATACAGAGATGGTTTACGGATCACATTGAGCCAGTAAAGCACCTAAACTACTGGGAACGCCTTCAAGTCTTGAACATGTACTCATTGGAGCGGAGGAGAGAGATGTACATGATAATATATACCTGGAAGGTACTCGAGGGCTTGATCTCAAATCTGCACACTGCCATAACAACATACTGGAGTGAGAGATATGGGAGGAAGTGTAAAATAAACCCAGCGAGGAGCAGGGATGCAGTGGGGACAATAAGGGAACACTGTATCAACATCCGGGGTCCCAGACTTTTCAACATCTTACCAGAAGATATCAGAAACACTGCTGGAACAAGTGTTGAAGCCTTCAAGAGGAAACTAGACAAGTATCTTCACCAGGTGCCAGATCAACCAGGGTGTGATGGATATGTGGGGCAGCGGGCCTCCAGCAGCAACAGCCTGGTTGACCAGGCGAACACTAGACGAGCCTGGCCCATGGCCGGGCTCAGAGAGTAGATATACGCTCGAAATTCTTCAAAGGTTCAAAGGTATATCAAAGGTTGATGTACTCCATTAAATAAAAGTTACCCCTTTAACATTCTCACTATCGCTCCCACGCCAGATACCGTCCGTGCACTCTTGCTTATCCCTATAACAAAATACCGAATGGGAGAGCTGGCTTGCTTGACACACAACAAACCAACCAACACAACCAGACAAAACTCGCACCTTATGTATAATACAGCATTTTCCCACATCACAAAAAGTATACAGTGTCTACAGACACACAGTCTTCTATGCAGACATGCTTCTTGTAGACACACATTGTATATATTCTTAATTACACATAACGCACGCACTGCTTATACTCTCCTACATTATTCATTAAACAGACTTCCGGTGTATGTAAAGGAAGTACTCGCACTATTAGTGAGGTGTGTGTAACCATGATAAGACTGATGAAATATTGTTGTGTTGTCTATATCACTAGCTGGCTCCAGTGTTCCTGGGTGCCAAGCCGCCTAGCTACACTTGTCGCCTTTATCACTAGTTGAGGTTTTGGTTTAAATGAGTAATGGCGCTGATGAGTAACGCTAATACACCACTTGACGTGGGATTAACTGCTACAATAATTTATTGACACACCGTCAGTGTTGTGGCAGCGCACTGCTAAAGTTGTCAGGCTACTGGGGAGAATATTTTATCAAGAGAACCGGAAAAATTTTCTCTGACCAAAGTTTGTCATATAGTGACATAGCCAAGGAAGCTTTTGATCATTTGACAGAGGCCTTCCGCTAATTTACCGGTTCACCCCTGCGAAACGTGAAATATCGCATGGGATGTGTATAGTTTGTGCAGCCAGTTCTCTCGTGTATAGCAGGGAAGTTGTGTCGGTGTTGAGTGTAGCAGAGAAAATGCGTGTATCAAGAGTGGGTATCACAAAACATCACAGGAGACTATAGGGACACTTGCTTGTGTTCATGATGTTACATTCTGAAGCAAGGCCTCGCTTACCCACACTTCACACGCCTTTCCTTTTTATTAGCCATTTCTGCCAGTATTGGATCTAATAATGTACAAGTGCAGTAATGCAGTGAATTGGGTCTTTATCCGGTTTGAGCTGACCTGTTGGCAGTGACGCATGAGCTGACTAGAGTGCACTCTGAATGGACTGAAATTCTAGCGAGGTGGCACAGACTTCAGAGAAGATTGTGTGCGAACCAAATATAAATTTGAAGCTGTATCGGAAAATTAATCAATACGTGAATATATAAATTTAGATATTAACTATTTGGTTTTTTTTTACTATGCTCCATGATTTATGTGCTGAAAATAGTGCTAGTGCACTCACACTCAGGGTGGGAAGGAAGCAGGGTGACCCAAGGTTCAATACTGGGATAACTGATGACTTGCGATACTTCACTGACTTGCCAGAGCTAATTGAATCATTTACGGTATATCACTTGTTAGCTAATGATATGAAGCTAATAAGAAACATCAACTCACGAGAGACAACAACAGGTTACAAGGATAGTCATCTCAGTCACTGCTGGAGTTCACCTCTAACAAGTATAAAGTCATGCATACCAACATGCTGGAGACAGCAAGCAGCTTGGAGAAAAGACTTGGCTGTCGGATCAGCCAGGCTGTAATGGTTGTGTGGGTCAGCGAGCCGCCAACAGCAACAGCATGGGAAGCCTGGCCTCAGACCGTATCGGAGGAGTAAGAAGATTCTCGAAACTGGTCACAGAGGATCGTGGGGGCGTTGGCCCCTGCAATCGATTCCAGGTAAATAGGTGTAGAAACCTGTGTAGTGGATTGTCCCGCAGTAAACACAACGCTGTATATATGAGCATAGGTACACATCTAACCAATAACCTTGAGAATAATGACTAATGAAACAAGGATAAGCTGGATAACTAAAACCTTCAAAACAGATGCCAAGCCAATGATATTCTCCAAGTCGTTTGTTCTCTCTAGGTTGGAATATTGCTGTACTCTGATATCTCTGTTCAAGGCAGGAGAAACTCAGACCTGAGGAGTGTGCGGAGAACCGTTACTGCCCGTATAAATTTTGTCAAACACCTAAGTTACTGGATCCCTCGATCTGTATTCCTTGGAACGTAGGCGAGAAAGATGCATTATAATCTACACCTTGGAAATTCTGGAGGGATTAATCCCAGATCTGCGCACAGATGATTCCACAATGAAAGTAGGAAGCTTGGCAGACTGTGCAAAATACTCCGAGTGAAAAGGAGAGGGGAATTCAATTGCCGTGAAAGCACCAAGGCTTTTCAATATCTTTTCATCATAAGGGGGATTACCAACAGACCCCTGGCTGTCTTCAAGAGTGAACTGGAAAAAGAAATCCACAAGTCAGCTCCTGATCAGTCAGGCTGTGGTGCTACGTTAACTTCGTGCAGCTAGCACCAACAGCCTGGTTGATCAGGCCATCTACAGGGAGGCTTGGTCAGGGACCTGACCTAGCGGGTGTTGACTCTCACGCTCAAAACACTCCAGGTGAGAGGGATAGCGGAGGGGGGGAAGACCATTGAAACCTAGTAAACATGAGCACAACAACAGACTTGGAGTCTGTTCCGGAGGTCACCGGCCCCACAGCCCGGTCCCAGACCAGGCCTCCTGGTTGACCTGATTGATCATACTGTTAGTGCCTGCCAATTTAAGAACCATAACCTGGTTAATTAGGAACTGTTTTGAGGGATCTGTCGAGCTCCTTCTTGAAGACTGTTGTTAGTAATCCCTCTTATGCATGGAGGGAGGATATTAAGAGTCGTGGTCCCTTTACACTTTTTGGTCTGTTTCTGTGTACTCATCGCTCTCTTACTTTTTATTGGAGATATCCTACATCTTGTGCCAAGCCTCTTGTATTCATAAGTAGTAATTTTGGAAGTACAGGTTTGAGACCAATCCTTTCAGTATATTCCAGGTGCAGATTATGAAGCATCTTTCTCGCCTACGTTTTAAGGATTACAGTTCTAGGGATTTCAAGTGCTCCCAATAATTTAGGTGCTTGACTGAGTTTATACGAGTTGTGAAGGTTCTTTGTACATTTTCCAGCTCTGCAGTTTCTCCTGCCTTGAAGGTGGCTGTTAGTACACAGCAATATTCCAGCCTAAAGATAACAAGTGACCCGAAGAGTTTCATCATTGGCTTAACATCCATTGTTTTGAAGGTTCTAGTTATCCAACCTTTCATATTTCTTGCAGTGGAGATAACATTTTTATGTTCATTGAACGTGAGATCTTCTGACATTTTCACTTCCAGGTCACTCGCATTTGACTTACGTTCTGTTAGGTGGTTTGAGTTTATCTTATATCTTGATCTTGTTTTTATTTCCTTCATTCTTCAGTGACGAAGTAACTGTAATTTGTCAGCAACGAACATTATATTATCAGTAAAGGAGTCAATACACTATGAGAGAAATGTCTGCCTATATATTCCCACGTTCATGATGCAGTATATGTAGCTTGATCACACTGTGAAAGTTGTATGTCACGGAGATCACACTGTGAATGTTGTATGTCACGGAGATCACACTGTGAATGTTGTATGTCACGGAGATCACACTGTGAATGTTGTATGTCACGGAGATCACACTGTGAATGTTGTATGTCACGGAGATCACACTGTGAATGTTGTATGTCACGGAGATCACACTGTGAAAGTTGTATGTCACGGAGATCACACTGTGAATGTTGTATGTCACGGAGATCACACTGTGAAAGTTGTATGTCACGGATATCACACTGTGAATGTTGTATGTCACGGAGATCACACTGTGAATGTTGTATGTCACGGAGATCACACTGTGAATGTTGTATGTCACGGTCCCTGTCTCACGACGGTCTAAACCCAGCTCACGTTCCCTATTGGTGGGTGAACAATCCAACGCTTGGTGAATTCTGCTTCACAATGATAGGAAGAGTTGTATGTCACGTTGAAACCCTGGCTCAGATGGAACTCCCGTGGCGCCGGCCTAGCTGGGCGAGTTGTCACGTGATAGAGTAACGGTCAGAGGGGCCCAATACGGGTGAACATTAGTGGGAGTGAACATATTACTGACAGTTATGTCACGGAGATCACACGATGAGCACTGTTTTTTATACGTAGTCCAGTTCTACAAATTATGGAAGGTCAAGTGGGGCACCGCAACATGTGCCACTTGACACTGTCTGGTGCCAAGTGGTAAGGTTACACTTGCATTCAAAGTGTCAGAGGGCATGGTAAATACGCGCACACTCTCCGAGCACTGAACGTGGCACGGGTAAGTCAGTGGTCGCTGCCACTATAAGAACGTAAGAATGGAGGAACACTGCAGCAAGCTTACTAGCCTATACAAGGCAGGTCCTTGAAAGTTAAGACACATGTGCAACATCTGGATATCTTTATTGTAGACGTTTCGCCATCCAGTGGGTTTATCAATACAGATTCTAGGACATAATTGGAAGACAGTAGAACTATATACAAAAGATGAGATAACCAGTCCCTCAGCCTTGGAGTTAGTGTTCACAGCATCGTGGTGGAGGAGAATCTGATAGTTCCTGACTATGGAACTGAACTTCTCCAGGCTGAGGGACTGACAACCTCAAATTCTACGACTTCAAGGGTGATGGACTTATTACATCGTCTTCACATCTCTACTGTTCCTGCCTACTTTCTGTATTCGACTGAAGAAGCCTACTGTGTAGGCGAAACGTTTCGGAATAAAGTTGCCTAACTGTTGCCTATGTGTAAATGCCGGAGTACCCCAGGGATCTCTCCTCTCTCCTACCCTCTACATTTTATACACTAACGACATTCCAACACCTGTATACCATAACTCCATCACACTAGCCTATGCAGACGACATTACACAACTTATCACTCATGCCAATATAGATACACTCACACAAAACACAAAATGAGGTCGACAGGATAGCCATCTGGGAACAGAAATGGAGGATCAAAACCAATGCAGCTAAATCCAGCATTACGTATTTTAACTCCAGGAAACGTGATCCTCCATTACCTGTCGAGCTCAGAAAAGCTGACACCCGCACCTACATCCCCATCACACAATCTGTCACTGTCCTTGGCGTTAATCTTGACTAGCTTCTTCGTTTACACGGACACATTCACTCAAGGCATGCAATAGCTAGTAAGACCCTTGCGGGCCTCTACAAGCTGAAACATGCCTCTCAACGCACCAAACTACACCTCTACAAATCCCTAATACGTCCTCTGATAACTTACTCTCCTCTAGCCCTCTCTCTTGCAGCAAAAAAAAACTTACTTAAACTGCCGCGTGTCCAGAACAAGGCGCCGCTGCGCTGGGTGCTTGATGTCAGATGGGAGGACTTCTCCACAAGCGAGTCTCTCCATGCCCAATTAGACATCCCTGCGCTGAATCTGTACTGGAAGACGCTCAGTTACAGACAGACAGACAAACCTGAGACACGACATGACTACTGGACCTCTCTCCTTGACGAAGACATTCGCAGACCCACAAACCAGCACAACCTTTTCTACTCCTTGCATGATCCTGCTCCTAACCCTATTTACAAATAACCTTGTATTCGCTGACAGGTACCTTCTATGACAGGTACCATTCTCTGACCCACATTCGCCTTAGCTTTTGGGTTAAGACATGGCCCAGTTCTACACTCCTCTCTAGCGCTAAACGTCGCATGTCCTTTCCTCCCCGCTCACCCCACCGGAGTTCCAACAGAAGAGCCTGAATTTCTCTTCTCAATATCTGTCCCACGATCGCCTTCGCTGCTGGGTTAAGCCCTGGCTCTATTTCTACGACTAAGAACACTCCTCTCCAGCACTATTCTTCGTCTGTCCCGTCTTCCCCGCTCATCCCATTTGGGATCTTACCTGAACTTTCGTTCGTTCGTTCGCTTGATCTTCAGTTAGTTCCAGACTTTGGAACAGAACTTCTCCAGGCTGAGGGACTGACAACCTCAAATCTACGACTTCAAGGGTGATGGACTGATTACATCGTCTTCACATCTCTACTGCTCCTGCCTACTTTCTGTACTCGACTGAAGAAGCCTACTGTGTAGGCGAAACGTTTCGGAATAAAGTTGCCTAAATGTTGCCTATGTGTCTTATCTACCTGGCTGAGGAGTTATGGTAACCAGCCATGGCGTGTCTTTCCTGGATCCTTGCACAAAACTGCCCCAGGGCATTCGAACTCTGTTTTGCTCAGTCTATACTGGCAGCCCAACTCAGGGCACTGCTTCCAGACTGCTGGCAGTAGTGAGTGTTAATCATCCAGTCTCAATATATCAGTGCGTCAGTCACCACGACAGTAATACGCAATAATGCTCCGCGACCCCAGTAAACGAAACTGGATATCAGGCTCTCATATTGTAGGTGGCAACTGGCACATGACACTCTTTTGGCATGAATATCGGTTTCTCGATTAAGAAAGCGCCATTATTTTACACCACTTGGCAGAGAGGGAATTAACGGGCACACACACCGCTCATTCACAGGGGAAGAGAAGACTGTTAACACTATCTTGAACGTTGTGCTGGAACAAATTCCACCACAGGACACAGAAACCTGTGTTGCACTAGTGTCTTGTTTACTCAGGTCTTGTAATAAAGTTGGTAGAATTACCGACAATATGTAAAGTAAAAGGACACAAGTGCAACTAATGTGACATTTTATTGTGGCAACGTTTCGCTTGACAAAGCTCCTGGAGAGCGAAACGTTGCCACAATAAAATGTCACATTAGTTGCACTTGTGTCTTTTTACTCAGGTCTTGTTGTAGTTACTCAACACTCACACTTAGGTCTTGTTGTAGTTACTCAACACTCACTTTTAGGTCTTGTTGTAGTTACTCAACACTCACACTTAGGTCTTGTTGTAGTCACTCAACACTCACGCTACTCAGGTCTTGCTGTAGTCACTCAACACTCACGTTACTCAGGTCTTGCTGTAGTCACTCAACACTCACGTTACTCAGGTCTTGCTGTAGTCACTCAACACTCACGTTACTCAGGTCTTGCTGTAGTCACTCAACACTCACACTTGTCTATCTCTCCGAAACCTATTTTATTTAAGTTACGTAAATATTATTATGTTTGCTTTGTTTCATTCATCTACAACTTTACTGGCAGACCAGATGGTGGGATGGTAAATATGGTGGCGGTCTTCTAGAGGTCGTTCTGAGGGTCAACGCCCAGACCTTGATGATAGAAATAAGTTGTGGTAAAGACGGTGATGATGAGAGAAAGGTTGGAAGTATTATAAGTGTGTGGTTGTGGGTTGAGAGAGATCTTGGTGCAGAAGTATCTGGCTGTTGTTGCCAAGAATAGAAGGCTTATGGCTTCATTTCTCGCAGTGATGGTCCCATTCTTCCCATGGCATCTCCACGCCCAGCCTCTAACACCTTTCTCCTGTCCCACGAATTTCTTCCTTCACTCCCTTCTCTATGCATCTGTACTACCATGGATTTTCCCAAATGCCGCTCCTCCCCACCACGCATTCCCTCTCCCCATGTTTTTCCCACAAAGTACATCCTCCCACACTCCCTTCATCTCCCCACACCCCTCACTCCCTCTCACCCATACCCTTCACTCCCTTCCTCTCCCCCATACCCCTCACTCCCTTCCTGTCACACATACCCCTCACTGTCTTCCACACCCCTCACTCCCTTCCTCTCACCCACACCCCCACTCCTTTCTCTTAACTTCATGCTGATATCCTTATAAAATTCCATTTCTCCTGTGTATGAGATAGGCTATCCTGAGTGATGGTTATTCTCAATTAATAGTAACTCCGGCTATGCTGGAAGGAAACCATTAAAGCTGCAGTAGCTGATGAATCCTTACTAAAATAGTTATTTATCTTCATTGCCATACTTGTGTTCCAGCTCAGGCTAACAGATTTTAATACCGTGTCTGAGCCCCATCCTGCGTGATGGAATATGATCGGGAAACTATGAGCTTTTTTCCCCACTGTGTAACTCATATAGGATAGCGCAGCAGCACACTGGTAATATATCCATTTTTGCGAGGCCTGGTCATGGACCGGGCCGCGGGGCGTTGACGCTCGAAACTCCTTCCAGGTATACTCCCCAAAATATAGTATTTCCCCCCCCCTCTCCTTCCCCTCACCTCCAATGCCCTCTCACTTCCCCCCCTCACTTCCCCCCCCTCACTTCCCCCCCCCCTCCCCTCAGCCAGGCTGAGGGACTGACCACTTCAAAACTATGTCTTGAAGGGTGATGCACCGATTACATCGTCTTCACATCTCTACTGCTTCTGCTAACTCTTCTGTACTCAACTGAAGAAGCCTACTGTGTAGGCGAAACGTTTCGGAATAAAGATACCTAACTGTTGCACATGTCTTATCAGTGTTATCTGTTGGCAGTTTGTTTATTCTGTCTTGTACCAATATCACATGTAGCACATATCTTGCTCATTGCAACTCTTGCACTATCATATTCAATATAACTATTTCAAACATGTTAAAAAATGAAAAGGCACAATACCGTGTTTGGAACAATACGCACACAATCTGCACATAGTGAAGGGCGACGTTTCGATCCTATGTGCGAGCTATTTGTGTGTGATTCAAATACATTCCTATATAGCAAAAACTTGTATGTAATTCCAGGACACACTTGTAAAGTCTTATTGTAAATATTTTATTAAGTTTTCAGTGTAATTACAAATTGAATTTGCTGTTATCGCTTTAAACAATTTCTCTGCGATTAATATTAATGTAAGTGGATGGTATTAAAGAAGGATAAATGCTCAACGAGAAGCTGTTCCTGAAGGCACAGTACTCGCCCCCACCTGTTTCTCATTCTTGTATCCAACGTAGACAAGAACATAAATCATAGCACCTTTTAACATCCTTTGCTGATGACAAGACTGGCGTCCGTCGAAGACTGGGCGACTCTCAGGCGGATATAAATCAAGTCTTCATCAGCCCTCAAGCAATAATATGCTTAAAATAAAGACTGAGACGGAGTACAGGATACACTCAAATCATTCAGTAGAGCGAACGTTCCATATGTGAGTCGTGGGAATGATGTCAGAAGATCCTCATATGCAAAGATAACAACAATGCTGGAATAGATATTGCAAAGAAAATGATCGGGTGGATAACTAGAACGTTCAAAACAAGACATGCCGAACCAGTTATGATATTCTTCAAGTCACTTGTTTTCTCCTTGCTGGAATACTGCTGTATACTAACAGTCCACTTCAAGGCAAACGAGATTGCTGAGCTAGAAAACGTACGGGGAACTTTCATTGGCCGTATTCAGTCAAGCATCTGAACTACTGGGAACGCTGGAAGTACCTGCAGCTGTACTCATCGGAACGTAGGCGGGAAAAATACATCATAATTTACATCTGGAAAATCCCGAAGGAACTGTTCCCAAACCTAAACACCGAAATCACTCTATATGAAAACAAAAAGACTTGACAAACGGTGATGAATTCCTTCCATAGAAAAAGCAGGGACGCGATGTATTAATATGCAAGAGAGCTCAGAGTGTCTGAGGTGTTTCATTCGTGCATAGGGAAGTTACCAACACACCTCTGGCTGTCTTCAGTTCAAGAGGGAATTTGAAAAGTTCCTGATCAGACAGGTTGTAGTGCATACGTCGGATTGTTTGCTGCCAGCACCTACAGAGGAGTAAATCAGACCAGCAACCGGGGAGGGTATGTGGAGAGAGGTCTGGTCTGGGACCGGGCTGCGGGGGCGATAAGCCCCGAAAGCGGCATATGGTAAACACCGGTACTTTCCTGGAATATGCCTTGAATCGATTTCGAGGGTCACTGCCCTTCGCGGCCCAGTCCCGGACCAGGCCTTCCCGGTTACTAGCTTGATCGACCGCGGGAACTTTTATTTAGAAAACGTTCCTCTCATCGGGAGCTTCTTGGTGAGCTGAACTTTTCCTAAATAAAAGTTGTGTACATGTGGCACATGTCGTGTTAATAAAGGTATGATGGGTAGGTGTTACCTGGAGTGCTGCACACTTGTTTGCTGGCTGCTGCGAGTTAGAGATCGGCCCCATTTTTTTTTTTTACCATATGAGCAGTTAGAGGTTTTTCCCCTAGGATAAACTAACATTAACAATTATTAAGAATGCTATTAATCCTCCATTTTCAGTTTATCTATACTTCTTCCTAAATTTAGTGTGACACATTTGAAGAATACTTGAACATTTGAGTTGTCTACTTTAAGCAAAGCTCAGCTTCTTCAACACAATTGTCCTCAAAGATTTGTTAAGTTATACCATGAATTAAGGAAAGATCCTGGATTCACCTTACGAAACAGACAAAGCAAATGCGATTGTAATTATGGATAAGGTAGATTATAGTGGAAATATGAACATGCTATTACAAGTATTTACGTGCCCCTGAAGTCGGTGTCTGTATTAATTATTAAACAGAAGTGGGAACAACCATCAGTATGCTGCTTCCTTGATAGTTAAATGGTAGAACAAAAATTAATTGGCTTTCCTTGTCTTATTCCATTACACAGGACGGGCTTCGTATATCATGTAATGAAATGTTTGACAGATGTGCAGTAGGCGGACACGTAGGGAAGCGGGGACTGACCACCACTTACAAAAGCTGAAAGACTTATCACTTCAAAACTACTACTACTACTCTCCAGTGTTATATCGGCCTGTATTCAACTGAAGAAGGCTCCTGAACAGGCGGAACATTTTGGGATCAAAGATAACCCAAGTGTTGGGCATGTCTTCTTGATCATCTTGTGGGTATTGTATATTATTAATAATGCGGGGTAATTGTGGAGGGAAAGGACGACTATGGTGGTCTGTGAGCGAGTGAATTATTGTTGTAGCTAGATACGAACATGATTGTTGGTATTAACTTATGTGGTGGTGTGTAGTTGGCGAGTGACTGGTCGATGGTGTCGTGCCTGACAGGTGTTAGCCTGGCTTTGGTATGTCATCTTAACACTGCCTCAGAGCCGGCTGAACCCCACGCAGGTATTTGTCAATACTTCTTGTATTAACAACACTAACATAAACTGCATTCTGCAGATACTTTTTACCCAACACTTGAACACTTCCAGCAGGTCCCAGATTATGTTACAGATCGGCATTTTTGTCCGGATATGACGTCCAGCAGGACCGGTGTATCACATATCAGTATGTATAATATTACCTACGTGTGAGGTGTTAGGTGTGTGACCTTAACCTTACTGCTGGGGTTATGTGCGGGCCAGTTATTACATACAGAGGACACGTGTTAATCTATAATGGTTATTATACACTACCTCTCATGGGTTAGAAATACAATGTTTTATTTGATATGTCTTTTAGGGTGCCAACTTGTGTCATTTTTCTTTAATTTACTAACACTATGAGTGTCTGTATGTCAGTATAGCTACTGAATCCCTTTATACGTATACTTGTGTAGTATATTGTAGATCGTATTCATGTATATATTTAGGCTCCCTGGTCAGTAGGCTCAGTGACTAGCATGTGTGATAATCCCCTTATACGTATAAGGGGATTCAGTAGCTATACTGACATGTGTTCGTATGTGCGTGTGTGTTAGGGAAGGAGGAGGGGTTTGATAGACGTCAGTGAGGGTCTTGTGTTTCTTTCTACGTGACATCGATTTGTGTGCGCAATGCAGCCGTCCTTCCCTGCTGATAAACTGTAGTCTTAGTGTAGTTCTCCCCGAATCTTGTCCTCACCCCTCCCTTCCCCTCTCAACACGACATGAAATCCATTTTTATGCTCACCTTTCCTTGTCCTGCCTCACACTTCTTTGACGTCTTCCTTCCCTTCACTACCCTACCTCACAGTTCTTCCTATCCCTGTACGGCCTTTATGCTTCGTGAGGTGGCCTTGTCTGTCATACACAACCTTGCCATACAAGTGTGCATATCCTGACCTGCTCTCCAGCTCTTCTTATCCAGGAGGGAGAGAGGAAGGAAGCCTTCATATTATAACCAGTGGCTGCGTCACCGAGTCTCTTAATACTTCCACACATTTTTATCACTCGTTCATGATAAAATTCCCGTCCTTGCTGAAACTAGGTCACCTCTTGGTTATGTGGAAAGAGTTGGTAACTTGTGCTAGGGTCTCTCTCTCTCTCTCTCTCTCTCTCTCTCTCTCTCTCTCTCTCTCTCTCTCTCTCTCTCTCTCTCTCTCTCTCTCTCTATCTCTCTCTATCTCTATCTCTGTCTCTTCCCCAGCACAGGTCATGGACGACCACATCAGCGTTTTCTTTGCTTTAAACTGAGAGAAGATTTCCTCGTTCTATAAAATTTCATCGCTCTGTGATCCCAACAGCTTTAGAGTTATTCACGAATAAAATAAATCCGCTAGTTGGTGTAGGAAATGTTCTGAGAGGAGGTTCATTCAAAAATACATTAATACATTAGTAATGTTTGGATTGTTGTTCCACTCGATCTGTCATAGAGGACGTGTGTTTTCGCAGGCATTACACTGTTCATTTCTTCCTACAAGACTTTAATTTGCTTTGGGTTAAGTTAACGTAAGTTAACCAGTGTTGGCGAGGAATTAATTAACAGTAACGAAATAAAACAAAAAGCGGCTAATATGAAGACACTGGATATATGGTACTCCCTTAAGAGCCTAGTCTCACACCACCTCTCTCAGCCGTTCACAGTTCAACATTACCTTTTTTTCCTCTTCTGAGTTTTTATTTAATTTGCCTGTTTGTAGTTAATTATATTTTTTAGAGATTTATATAACATAAGTTACTCTAACTTAACTTAACCAAACAAAACGTTAAAGAAAATAAAATTTAGAAAATGGTAGAAACGTTAAGAAATTGACGTTAAGGATTTTTTTTTTTTTTTTTTAGTTTGTGTAGGCTGGGCTGTATGTCATTATGGTGCACCGAGATATTGCTACCTTGGTAGAAGTGGTCATCAACACTATAAAAGTGAGGCAGGTGTGTTCGTAATATTGCTACCTTGGTACAGTGGTCATCAACACTATAAAAGTGAGGCAGGTGTGTTCGTAATATTGCTACCTTGGTAGAAGTGGTCATCAACACTATAAAAGTGAGGCAGGTGTGTTAGTAATATTGCTACCTTGGTACAGTGGTCATCAACACTATAAAAGTGAGGCAGGTGTGTTCGTAATATTGCTACCTTGGTACAGTGGTCATCAACACTATAAAAGTGAGGCAGGTGTGTTAGTAATATTGCTACCTTGGTACAGTGGTCATCAACACTATAAAAGTGAGGCAGGTGTGTTCGTAATATTGCTACCTTGGTACAGTGGTCACCAACACTATAAAAGTGAGGCAGGTGTGTTAGTAATATTGCTACCTTGGTACAGTGGTCATCAACACTATAAAAGTGAGGCAGGTGTGTTCGTAATATTGCTACCTTGGTACAGTGGTCATCAACACTATAAAAGTGAGGCAGGTGTGTTAGTAATATTGCTACCTTGGTACAGTGGTCATCAACAATTGTGTTAGCCACACTTATAAAGAAGATAATTGATTTCCCCGTGGTCATCCTCATTTCGTCTCGTATATAAATGGAATACAAAACCGACAAGTTGATGAATAAGAAATATGTTGAACACTTGGTTATGTTCAGTGTTGACATCGGGGATAAAGGTACCCAAGTGCTGCATGTTTGTCTGGTTTACTCTGTCTCAGTATAACAACACGTTAGTGGAGTATTTGTATATGTAGTTGACCAGGGTAAAACACTCTCTTTACACAATGGTTTTACAGGGTTAGGTTATGAGTTCCCTCCTTTATTTACAAGCTATGAGCTGTTACCTACTTCATCTTATTTGAAAGCCTTTTTATTGTTGAGATATACAAATAGGGAATAGGATGAGGTTGGAACCATTGGTGGGTCAGCAATTTCATTTGGTCAGCTGACTTTATTTCATCGATGTCATGCTGTGCGAACATGCTTCAGACTAGGGACATTCTAGGAATGAATGATCTCAGGTGAGATGATGTTCTTGAGAAAGGTACAACCAGACTGTAATTGCTGTTTGTCTTGTGTAGAAGCCGTTTTCTCGCTGACCACGAAGTGGAGCCTAATGTGGTACCTTGACGACATTGACCTGGTACATAAACAGTAAGGCCACCCACATCCCTCCAATGTTGAAGGTTCTGCCGAAATGACAGATCTGTCCAGGCCGGGACCAAGCAAGAGATTAGTCGTCTTGCTCTGTTCTGTCAAGAAGTCGTAGATTAGGTGTGTAGGGAGACATGTGTGGCCAGGGTATAGATCATCTGTTACCCCTCCTTGTCCCCACTTCATCCTCGTCACCTTCCCCACCTCCCTCGTCAGCTTCACACTATTACTATTACATAGCTCCCGAATGAGCGGTTTGGCATGGTTCACTATACTAATGAGGGCAGTTGTACGTGTGGATATGATTATTGATATTTGTATAGCGATGGGGTGTGGGTGGTGAGGCGAGGATAGGAGGTAGTCGGGACCTCGGAGGGGTAGGGGAAGGGTAGGATCAGTGGAGGACAAGACGAGGTGCAGGTTCAGGGTAGGGAGGGGTAGGGTTGGTGGGTACAAGGTGTGGCAGTCTGTACATGTTGTAGTCGTGACGATGGTTCAGGTGATCATCGCCCCAGCCACCCGGATTCAGATCAAGCCTGGATGATTGCCAGTTCAGTCAGACTGTTGGTACTCGCGGCACGCACTCCAGCATTAACGCCAGAGACAGGCTCATCAGGAACTATGTGAAAGAATCTATTAAGATCTCCGAGGCAGGTGTCTCAGTAGCAACACTTACACTTTAAGGTCTTGCTTTTGTTAATCTTGAGATATCTTTTATTGTATTTATTGCAGCCCCGTTTTTTTTTTATCGTGGTATTGCCCACCACGGAACAGGTATGACCAATACAAGCAGTATGTAGGTAAAGCCACGTATGCCGTGGAATGCGGGCTAATAAGATACCTCATAATTTCTTTCTCGAAAATATTGGTGGTGGCGGCTAATGCTATACCTGCATGCTGAAATAACGTGTTAAGAGCCCGCGAGGCAAGGTAAACAATGCAAAATACGAAGATAGAAATACATGCAAACATTTAATGAGGAAGAGTTTCGCCACGAGTGGCAAAAGGACTAATAAAAAATATACCACTGAAGGCGAAGCATGTTACCGTGTACATTTACCAGATCAGAAATTTCACCAACTTTAAATGTAGGTAAATATCAGTCTAGTCACTAGAGAATTAGTTTTATCATTGGCTTGAAATCACTTGTGTTTTAAGACCTTTTGTTATTCAACTCATCATTTTTTCATTGCAGTTGGGATGATAACACTATTGCAAATCTTTATTGTAAGATCTTAAGGATTACGATATGGTTACAACTTTCTCCATTGCATTCCTCTACTGCTCTCTCGAGTAGTTTAATTGTATTTCATTGTCTGTTTCAGTATTTTTCGTTTCTTTTTTCCAGAGCAGAGTAACTGAAATTGATGCTCGTTGAACACCATATTTGTTTTGCGTATATCACGGTTAGCATTTTCCTTGTCTTGAAGTTCCTGTTAAACCATGTGGCAGTAGTGTAGGTAGCTGTTGCTAGAGGCAAGAGCGTCCTGCTCACCCATTTCTTGGCTTGTATAATGGTTGAGATTCCAATCTTATTTCTCAGGGATTTTGTTAGTGTTGCGTCATTGCTATCACTCTTTAGTGTTTTACGATTACTTTACTACCACGACTCACGAAATCGTAATGACACGATTGCAAACAAACCATACCACGGGCGGGATTTGAACCCACGGTCAGAGAGTCTCTGACCGCGGGTTCAAATCCCGCCCGTGGTATGGTTTACTACCACCTATGTCAAGACTCACTCTCAGGCTTAGACTGGGGTAGGGTAGGCTCTGGCATCTTCAATAAGTGTGCCTGCCTCGCCCTGCTGGCCTTGACACTGCTGGGGCGAGTGCAACCAAATCGATGCTTGTGTATGTGGGGGGATGGGGGGGAGGAACCCCTCGTCGGTGGTCGCGTGTTGTCAGCTTCGTCGTCACCGTCGCCTGGAGGGTGCAGGGGATGGGGGAGCAGGTGGGGCCCCATGATGGGGCACTACAGGCTAGGTGGGGAAGTCAGTCCAAAAATATAATTAATGATTTTTTCCTAGGTAGTTAACCAGTTTCACTTGTTTACCTGTGATTTATATTCATGACCCCGGTTTCCTGCGTTCATGTACTCTCGCAGGACAGGCTTTATTGTTGATCACCGGGTTAACCAGGTTGTTTGTGTTGGCCATCCCCCAAACTAATCCGACTCTTGTACAAGGATGCTATCCACCATTGTCTTGAAAATTTCTGTCCTCGGTACTGAAACATTTATGATATTGCTTGGAATAAAGGTACAATAATTTTGATGACTAATAGTTGTCTTTATATTGAGTTACTCTATAGGTAAGTCACCAGAGATACTTGTGGCCTTCTGCTCTTTGTCCTTTACTGTCCCTTTTTGGCGTCTCTCCTAATTCCATGGGTCCTCAATAGTCTTCTTCGGTCACTTATCAGATTGAAAGATTTAGTAATGTAGAATACACACACTGAAAAACAAGGGTACCATGAACACATTTAATGAACGCTATCTTTATCGTAGGCTTCAACTCTTCTAACTTCCACCAGAAAATCTAAAATACGTAGGCCTGCGGGCCACAGACAGCAACTGGATTGATAAGATAATTGCCAAGAAAATCTGATCTCATGTGGGACTAAGAGTATAGACGGCATCTTGAGAGCGGTCAGGAGGTTATGCAGTCGAGGTTTGAGGAACTTAACGTGTGTCAGGTGTGATGAGCAAGATATGCAAGCCAGGCGTTGAAGGAGGGAGTGGGTTAACTCTGAGAGTTGGTCTGGGATGTGTTGTCGAGGGAAGGTGATCCCGTGTTGAGGTGCTGTCTTACCTCTCACTCCATTACCAGGCCCCGCACTCCTGCCGTTATAAACACGTAGATGCCACGGCCTACTTCATCCAGGCGTGTGGTGCCCCGGGTGTTCCTAGTCTTGAAACGAGGCTGTCGCAGGACGAACTCTAGAGCTCACTCAGTGGATAAGCTCTCGAGGTCACTGGATGAGCCTTGGAACACTTCACTAGTTACTGGATGATCTTTGGAACTCACTGGATGGACTGAACATACCATCTCTAGGATTGATGGACTTATTATCTGAACCTTTCTCCTTCATCTCCCATCGTTTCTCTGTGTATCGGATTAAAAAACCCGCTGGTTGGCGAAACGTTTCGCAATAAAGATAGTGTCGCACATATCTTGTTCATTTAATTAGCGGTTTTTTCTGAACCATTTTTATTGTATTGCTTTAGTCCATGTTGATGCCTGATGTGAAAGAAAAGATACAGTGCAGAACAAGTTTCACTGGAGAAACGTTTCGCTCCTCTACACAGAGCGAAACGTTGTCCCAATTAAAGGTTGTTCGGTAACGTGTTATTCTTCACTTGTTAGCAACACACCACTGAGATCCACGTTGGTGGATGATACAAGCGGAACACTGTACCCAAACTAGTGCGTTGGCTTCCTATTTTGTGTAAACACTTCATTGCTTTAAGTAACGACTCGTTAGAGAGTTTAACTTTGGTGGTTCCTGAATATTGAAAGGGTTAATGTGCTTCTGCAAAGTTATAATGTGAAATGCTATTTGTTAGTTATCACCTGTTAGGTGGTTGTGGTCAGGTAATCACAGGTTATTATGTTTGTCACATATATACCTGTGTCCTGTGTCCAGAGTTTTTGGCTTTTGTAGTCCAGCCTGTGGCTGGACAAACTTCACTGGTAACTACTGTATCAGCTGTGGCCCGGTGGCCTGGTGGCTAAAGCTCCCGCTTCACACACGGAGGGCCCGGGTTCGATTCTCGGCGGGTGGAAATTCCGACACGTTTCCTTACACCTATTGTCCTGTTCACCTAGCAGCAAATAGGTACCTGGGTGTTAGTCGACTGGTGTGGGTCGCATCCTGGGGGACAAGATTAAGGACCCCAATGGAAATAAGTTAGACAGTCCTCGATGACGCACTGACTTTCTTGGGTTATCCTGGGTGGCTAACCCTCCGGGGTTAAAAATCCGAACGAAATCTTATCTTATCTTTTATCTAACTACATGCTTCTCACAAGCCCAACACAGCCACACAATCCGACTGATCAGGCACCTCCTTGAAGACGTTCGTTTTCCTCTTGAAGACTTCTACACTTGCTCTTAAAAGATGGAAAAGTCTTGAATCCCGGAAATTGACATTGTTCTCTAATTGTGCTTGAAAGCCCTGTATTTATTTGGATTTATTCTGCACTTACCGTATCGCTTCGGCATTGTTTTTGCATTATCTGTCGTTTGAGTGTTTATCATGTACTTAGTAGATAATGAAATGTCCCCTTTAGCATATTTTGAAGTAGTCTTATTTGTTTCAGTATTATACCAAGTTGAGTCTTTGAAAGTAGTCAGTGATCTACATGTTTTGTAATTTGATTCTCGATTGTTGCTCAGACATGTTCATCACATGTAGTCTAGTCTAGCTTGGCAGAGCTCTACCTCAAGGTGCAGTCTTCATTCCATCTTCCTCTACAGTACCTCACCTGACGTGTTTTTAGTTAACATAGATTTTGAACATGACGATCATGCTGCTCACTGTTATTACATCAGAATCACCAAGGTTTTGGAAGAAAACAAAAGCGCAGATGTGGTTGACACTACACCGATTTTGCAAGGCATTTAAAAAATATGACGAGTGATAGCCCATAAAATAAGAGCACTGTATGTACTCACCTAGGTGTGTGTGTGTGTGTGTGTGTGTGTGTGTGTGTGTGTGTGTGTGTGCATTATATACATACAGTGTGCACTACAACCGCAGGGAATGAAAAAAAGGACACATGTGCAACACTTGGGTGTCTTTATTCTGATGCCTTGAACATGACCTACTTGCACAAGTGGGTGCCGCCCACGGTGATGCTGCTTTCAACTGTTGTACCACACTTGACTACTGTACGAGCTCCCATCGTCTTGCATATGCATTAGGTTCATCAAGATTAAGGTGGTGGGCACCTTCGTCTAGGCCGAGGGACTGATAACCTCATCTTTTGTTGTCTCCAGTTTCATCACTTCCGTTAACCTTTGCATTGAACTGATAAAGCCACTGGTTGGCGAAACGTCTTTAGAATAAAAGTACCCAGGTGTTGCACTCATCTTATTCATCAACTTGTATACTATTACTACTATCATTAAAAGGGTGAATTGATATTCACAATTCTACCAAAGATAATATCAAGGTTGTTAGTCAACAAAACAGAGTTAGCTTTTAGCAAACTAAAATATTATAGGGCCTTTACTATGTATTATGACAGCTGTAACCAAAACTTAGTACCATCATTTGCGGATGATACCAACATAAGTTTTAAAGTTTTCTCAGTAAATGACAGAAAACAGTTACAAATATATATGGGCAAAATTTTCCAGCGACTAAGTGAAAATAACGTAATGTTCATTGTTGATAACTTTCAGTTGCTTAGATGTGGAGAAAATGAAGAACTTAAGACGAACAGAGTATAACAATATATGTGGACCATCTTACAGAACATATGTGGACCATCTTACAGAACATATGTGGACCATCTCACAGAACATAGGTGGACCATCTCACAGAACATATGTGGACCATCTCACAGAACATATGTGGACCATCTCACAGAACATAGGTGGACCATCTCACAGAACATAGGTGGACCATCTCACAGAACATATGTGGACCATCTCACAGAACATAGGTGGACCATCTCACAGAACATAGGTGGACCATCTCACAGAACATATGTGGACCATCTCACAGAACATAGGTAGACCATCTCACAGAACATAGGTAGACCATCTCACAGAACATATGTGGACCATCTCACAGAACATAGGTGGACCATCTCACAGAACATAGGTGGACCATCTCACAGAACATAGGTGGACCATCTCACAGAACATAGGTAGACCATCTCACAGAACATATGTGGACCATCTCACAGAACATAGGTGGACCATCTCACAGAACATAGGTGGACCATCTCACAGAACATAGGTGGACCATCTCACAGAACATAGGTGGACCATCTCACAGAACATAGGTAGACCATCTCACAGAACATAGGTAGACCATCTCACAGAACATATGTGGACCATCTCACAGAACATAGGTGGACCATCTCACAGAACATAGGTGGACCATCTTACAGAACATAGGTGGACCATCTTACAGAACATAGGTGGACCATCTCACAGAACATAGGTAGACCATCTCACAGAACATAGGTGGACCATCTCACAGAACATAGGTGGACCATCTCACAGAACATAGGTGGACCATCTCACAGAACATAGGTGGACCATCTCACAGAACATAGGTAGACCATCTCACAGAATATATATGGACCATCTCACAGAACATAGGTGGACCATCTCACAGAACATAGGTGGATCATCTCACAGAATATATGTGGACCATCTCACAGAACATAGGTGGACCATCTCACAGAACATAGGTAGACCATCTCACAGAATATATATGGACCATCTCACAGAACATAGGTGGACCATCTCACAGAACATAGGTGGACCATCTCACAGAACATAGGTGGATCATCTCACAAAACATAGGTAGACCATCTCACAGAACATATGTGGACCATCTCACAGAACATATGTGGACCATCTCACAGAACATAGGTAGACCATCTCACAGAATATATGTGGACCATCTCACAGAACATATGTGGGCCATCTCACAGAATATATGTGGACCATCTCACAGAATATATGTGGACCATCTCACAGAACATATGTGGACCATCTCACAGAACATATGTGGACCATCTCACAGAACATATGTGGACCATCTCACAGAATATATGTGGACCATCTCACAGAACATAGGTAGACCATCTCACAGAATATATGTGGACCATCTCACAGAATATATGTGGACCATCTCACAGAACATATGTGGACCAACTCACAGAACATATGTGGACCATCTCACAGAACATATGTGGACCATCTCACAGAATATATGTGGACCATCTCACAGAATATATGTGGACCATCTCACAGAACATATGTGGACCATCTCACAGAATATATGTGGACCATCTCACAGAACATATGTGGACCAACTCACAGAACATAGGTAGACCATCTCACAGAACATAGGTGGACCATCTCACAGAACATATGTGGACCACCTCACAGAACATATGTGGACCATCTCACAGAACATATGTGGACCATCTCACAGAACATAGGTAGACCATCTCACAGAACATATGTGGACCATCTCACAGAACATAGGTGGACCATCTCACAGAACATATGTGGACCATCTCACAGAACATAGGTGGACCATCTCACAGAACTTATGTGGACCATCTCACAGAACATATGTGGACCATCTCACAGAACATAGGTGGACCATCTAACAGAACATATGTGGACCATCTCACAGAACATATGTGGACCATCTCACAGAACATAGGTGGGACCATCTCACAGAACATATGTGGACCATCTCACAGAACATAGGTGGGACCATCTCACAGAACATAGGTGGGACCATCTCACAGAACATAGGTGGGACCATCTCACAGAACGTAGGTAGACCATCTCACAGAACATAGGTAGACCATCTCACAGAACATAGGTAGACCATCTCACAGAACATATGTGGACCATCTCACAGAACATAGGTGGACCATCTCACAGAACATATGTGGACCATCTCACAGAACATATGTGGACCATCTCACAGAACATATGTGGACCATCTCACAGAACATATGTGGACCATCTCACAGAACATAGGTGGACCATCTCACAGAACATAGGTAGACCATCTCACAGAACGTAGGTAGACCATCTCACAGAACATATGTGGACCATCTCACAGAACATATGTGGACCATCTCACAGAACATATGTGGACCATCTCACAGAACATATGTGGACCATCTCACAGAACGTAGGTAGACCATCTCACAGAACATAGGTGGACCATCTCACAGAACATATGTGGACCATCTCACAGAACATATGTGGACCATCTCACAGAACATATGTGGACCATCTCACAGAACATATGTGGACCATCTCACAGAACATATGTGGACCATCTCACAGAACATATGTGGACCATCTCACAGAACATATGTGGACCATCTCACAGAACATATGTGGACCATCTCACAGAACATAGGTAGACCATCTCACAGAACATAGGTGGACCATCTCACAGAACATAGGTGGACCATCTCACAGAACATAGGTAGACCATCTCACAGAACATAGGTGGACCATCTCACAGAACATAGGTAGACCATCTCACAGAACATGTGGACCATCTCACAGAACATAGGTAGACCATCTCACAGAACATAGGTGGACCATCTCACAGAACATAGGTGGACCATCTCACAGAACATAGGTAGACCATCTCACAGAACATAGGTGGACCATCTCACAGAACATAGGTAGACCATCTCACAGAACATATGTGGACCATCTCACAGAACATAGGTGGACCATCTCACAGAACTTAGGTAGACCATCTCACAGAACTTAGGTGGACCATCTCACAGAACATAGGTGGACCATCTCACAGAACTTAGGTAGACCATCTCACAGAACTTAGGTAGACCATCTCACAGAACGTAGGTAGACCATCTCACAGAACATATGTGGACCATCTCACAGAACATATGTGGACCATCTCACAGAACATATGTGGACCATCTCACAGAACATATGTGGACCATCTCACAGAACATATGTGGACCATCTCACAGAACATAGGTAGACCATCTCACAGAACATAGGTAGACCATCTCACAGAACATAGGTGGACCATCTCACAGAACATAGGTAGACCATCTCACAGAACATAGGTGGACCATCTCACAGAACATAGGTAGACCATCTCACAGAACATAGGTGGACCATCTCACAGAACATAGGTAGACCATCTCACAGAACATAGGTAGACCATCTCACAGAACATAGGTGGACCATCTCACAGAACATAGGTGGACCATCTCACAGAACATAGGTGGACCATCTCACAGAACATAGGTAGACCATCTCACAGAACATATGTGGACCATCTCACAGAACATAGGTGGACCATCTCACAGAACATAGGTGGACCATCTCACAGAACTTAGGTAGACCATCTCACAGAACATATGTGGACCATCTCACAGAACATAGGTAGACCATCTCACAGAACATAGGTGGACCATCTCACAGAACATAGGTGGACCATCTCACAGAACATAGGTAGACCATCTCACAGAACATAGGTGGACCATCTCACAGAACATAGGTAGACCATCTCACAGAACATATGTGGACCATCTCAC
This sequence comes from Cherax quadricarinatus, assembly GCF_038502225.1. Lineage (NCBI taxonomy): Eukaryota > Metazoa > Arthropoda > Malacostraca > Decapoda > Parastacidae > Cherax > Cherax quadricarinatus. The sequence continues at coordinate 26,245,705 of NC_091320.1, read as the reverse complement.
AGAACATAGGTAGACCATCTCACAGAACATAGGTGGACCATCTCACAGAACATAGGTGGACCATCTCACAGAACATAGGTAGACCATCTCACAGAACATAGGTGGACCATCTCACAGAACATAGGTAGACCATCTCACAGAACATATGTGGACCATCTCACAGAACATAGGTGGACCATCTCACAGAACTTAGGTAGACCATCTCACAGAACTTAGGTGGACCATCTCACAGAACATAGGTGGACCATCTCACAGAACTTAGGTAGACCATCTCACAGAACTTAGGTAGACCATCTCACAGAACGTAGGTAGACCATCTCACAGAACATATGTGGACCATCTCACAGAACATATGTGGACCATCTCACAGAACATATGTGGACCATCTCACAGAACATATGTGGACCATCTCACAGAACATATGTGGACCATCTCACAGAACATAGGTAGACCATCTCACAGAACATAGGTAGACCATCTCACAGAACATAGGTGGACCATCTCACAGAACATAGGTAGACCATCTCACAGAACATAGGTGGACCATCTCACAGAACATAGGTAGACCATCTCACAGAACATAGGTGGACCATCTCACAGAACATAGGTAGACCATCTCACAGAACATAGGTAGACCATCTCACAGAACATAGGTGGACCATCTCACAGAACATAGGTGGACCATCTCACAGAACATAGGTGGACCATCTCACAGAACATAGGTAGACCATCTCACAGAACATAGGTAGACCATCTCACAGAACATAGGTGGACCATCTCACAGAACATAGGTGGACCATCTCACAGAACTTAGGTAGACCATCTCACAGAACATAGGTAGACCATCTCACAGAACTTAGGTAGACCATCTCACAGAACATAGGTAGACCATCTCACAGAACATAGGTAGACCATCTCACAGAACATAGGTAGACCATCTCACAGAACATAGGTAGACCATCTCACAGAACTTAGGTAGACCATCTCACAGAACTTAGGTAGACCATCTCACAGAACATAGGTAGACCATCTCACAGAACATAGGTAGACCATCTCACAGAACTTAGGTAGACCATCTCACAGAACTTAGGTAGACCATCTCACAGAACTTAGGTAGACCATCTCACAGAACTTAGGTAGACCATCTCACAGAACATAGGTAGACCATCTCACAGAACATAGGTAGACCATCTCACAGAACTTAGGTAGACCATCTCACAGAACTTAGGTAGACCATCTCACAGAACATAGGTAGACCATCTCACAGAACATAGGTAGACCATCTCACAGAACTTAGGTAGACCATCTCACAGAACTTAGGTAGACCATCTCACAGAACTTAGGTAGACCATCTCACAGAACATAGGTAGACCATCTCACAGAACATAGGTAGACCATCTCACAGAACTTAGGTAGACCATCTCACAGAACATAGGTAGACCATCTCACAGAACTTAGGTAGACCATCTCACAGAACATAGGTGGACCATCTCACAGAACTTAGGTAGACCATCTCACAGAACATAGGTAGACCATCTCACAGAACTTAGGTAGACCATCTCACAGAACATAGGTAGACCATCTCACAGAACTTAGGTAGACCATCTCACAGAACTTAGGTGGACCATCTCACAGAACATAGGTAGACCATCTCACAGAACATATGTGGACCATCTCACAGACCGTAGGAAATAAAAGAGTTAGTAATAATATCAGGTGTGTCATGTAGAGAGCCTGGCAGGTCAGGTGTAGCAAGGACCAGGCGAATGACAGATGCATTATGAAAACATTAACAAAATAAGCAACGTCAGTGGTGGTAAATTTTAAATCAATGATTCACTCAGAACTCTGTTATTGTGTGATCACAGTGTCTTACAAGACAAGATAAGCGAAGGAGCTGGAAAATGTACAGAGGTTTTCTGCCTACGTAGATTAAATAAAATATCCAAACTATCGGGAGCGCCTCAAAGCACTTAGATACTTGAGGGACTCGTCTCTAACTAGTATACTGCTATAAGTTACTAGAGTGGAAAATGTGGAAGAAAGTGTAAAATACACCAAAAATACAGTTAGGGAATACTATCATCATCGATGTGGGAGGAAGTGCAAGATAAACCCAGTGAAGAGCAAGGGTGCGGTGGACACAGTAAGGGAACACTGTATCAACATTCATTGCTCCAGATTATTCACCATCTTCCCAGAAGATATCGGAAACATTGATGGAACAAGTGTAGACGTCTTCAAAGCTCGTCTGGTGCTATCCTGATTGACCAGGCTAGCACCAGACGAGCCTGGCCCATAGCCGGGCTCCGGGAGTAGAAAGACACTTGAAACTCATCAAAGGTAAAGGTCAAAGGTACTGAAGGAACGGTGATAGAAACATTTAAAACTGGGTCACTTTCTCCTGCAAATTCATGATCTTGTTTATGATGTTTATGTGGGCGTGCGGGGCGCTAACTCAAATAGCTTGGTTGACCAAGTGACCAAGAAGGAAGCCTGGCCTGTGACCCCCCAAAAAAAAAAAAAGTCAGTTATGTCAACTGCTCTTAAAGTTCCTCAAAGTTTAAGGTATTCTTGATGAGCCAGGTTGTGGAACATGCGTTGTACTGTGTCGGAAGTTGCAACAGTTTGACTGAACATGATAGATCAAATAACGCTAACACTCATTTACGAGACAAAAACATTTTTATTACTGGTTAATTAGGCCTATTGTGGTGCATAAAGTGAGGCCGCCCTTGTTCTGTTAATGTTAAGTGGGCGATGATTGAATGTGACTGTAATATTTATTTTGTGATAGATATCCAGTGGGTGGTGGTGATTGATGAGTGGTGGTGATTGATGAGTGGTGGTGGTTGATGAGTGGTGGTGATTGATGATTGGTGGTGATTGATGATTGGTGATTGATGATTGGTGGTGGTTGATGATTGGTGGTGGTTGATGATTGGTGGTGGTTGATTGGTGATTGATGATTGGTGGTGGTTGATGAGTGGTGGTGATTGATGATTGGTGGTGGTTGATGATTGGTGGTGGTTGATGATTGGTGGTGGTTGATTGGTGATTGATGATTGGTGGTGGTTGATGATTGGTGGTGGTTGATGATTGGTGGTGGTTGATGATTGGTGGTGGATGATTGGTGATTGATGATTGGTGGTGGTTGATGATTGGTGGTGGTTGATGAGTGGTGGTGGTTGATTGGTGATTGATGATTGGTGGTGGTTGATGATTGGTGGTGGTTGATGATTGGTGGTGATTGATGATTGGTGGTGGATTGGTGGTGGTTGATTGGTGGTGGTTGATTGGTGGTGGTTGATGATTGGTGGTGGTTGATTGGTGGTGGTTGATGATTGGTGGTGGTTGATGATTGGTGGTGGTTGATGATTGGTGGTGGTTGATGATTGGTGGTGGTTGATTGGTGGTGGTTGATGATTGGTGGTGGTTGATGATTGGTGGTGGTTGATGATTGGTGGTGGTTGATGATTGGTGGTGGTTGATTGGTGGTGGTTGATGAGTGGTGGTGGATGATTGGTGGTGGTTGATGATTGGTGGTTGATGATTGGTGGTGGTTGATGATTGGTGGTGGTTGATGAGTGGTGGTGGATGATGATTGGTGGTTACCTGGAGGCTATTCCGGGGATCAACGCCCCCGCGGCCCGGTCCATGACCAGGCCTCCCGGTGGATCAGGGCCTGATCAACCAGGCTGTTACTGCTGGCCGCACGCAGTGCAACATACGAGCCACAGCCCGGCTGATCCGGCACTGACTTCAGGTATCTGTCCAGCTCTCTCTTGAAGGCGCCAGGGGTTTATTGGTATTTCCCCTAATGCTTGATGGGAGGCTGTTGAACAGTCTTGGGCCCCGGACACTTATGGTGTTTTAGTGTACCAGTGGCGCCCCTACTTTTAATTGGGGGCATTTTGCATCGCCTGCCCAGTTTTTTACTTTCGTAGGGAGTGATTTCTGTGTGCAGATTTGGAACCATTCCCTCCAAGATTTTCCAAGTGTAGATTATGATATATCTCTCCCTCCTGCGTTCCAACGAGTACAAGTCAAGTGCTTCCAAGCGTTCCCAGTAGTTAAGATGCTTAACAGAACTTATACGTGCAGTAAAGGATCTCTGTACACACTCTAGATCTGCAATGTCACCTGCTTTGAATGGAGATGTTAATGTACAGCAGTATTCCAGCCTAGAGAGAACAAGTGATTTGAAAAGGATCATCATTGGCTTGGCATCTCTCGTTTTGAACGTTCTCATTATCCATCCCATCATTTTCCTTGCACTTGTGATCGTGGCACTGTTGTGATCCTTGAAAGTGAGATCCTCAGACATTACTACTCCCAGGTCCCTTACATTATTTTTCTGCTCTATTGTATGGCCAGAGTCTGTAGTATACTCCGTTCTAGTTATTATCTCCTCCAGTTTTCCATAACGGAGTAATTGGAATTTGTCCTCATTTAATATCATATTGTTTTCCGTTGCCCACTGGAAAACTTTGTTTATATCTTCTTGGAGGTTAACCGAGTCCTCAGCAGATGACAGCCTCATGCAGATCCTAGTATCATCCGCAAAGGATGATACGGTGCTGTAGTGTATATCTGTCTATGTCTGTTATGAGGTTGAGGAATAAGATGGGGGCGAGTACTGTGCCTTGTGGAACAGAGCTCTTCACTATAGCAGCCTCCGCTTTAACTCTGTTGACCACTACTCTTTGTGTTCGATTTGTTAGGAAGTTGAAGATACATCTCCCCACTTTCCCAGTTATTCCTTTAGCACGTATTTTGTGGGCTATTACGCTATGATTGCATTTGTCAAATGCTTTTGCAAAGTCTGTGTATATTACATCTGCATTCTGATTTTTTTCCAGTGCATCAGAGGCCATATAATAGTGATCCAGTAGTTGTGAGAGGCAGGAGCGACCTGCCCTGAACCCATGTTGCCCCGGATTGTGCAGATTTTGAGAATCCAGGTGATTTGCAATCCTGCTTCTTAGCACTCATTCAAAGATATTTATGATGTGGGACGTCAGAGTTATTGGTCTATAGTTCTTAGCTAATGCTTTGCTGCCACCTTTATGGAGTGGGGCTATATCCGTTGTTTTAAGTGACTGGAATTTCACCCATGTCCAAGCTCCTCCTCCATAGTGTACTTCGGGCACGCGAGAGGGGTTTCTTGCAGTTCTTAATGAATACAGAGTTCCACGAGTCTGGGCCCGGGGCTGAGTGCAAGGGCATGTTGTCAATGGCTTTTTCGAAGTCTATCGGAGTTAGGGTAATGTCGGAAATCTGGCATACATTTATGGAGTTTTGAGGCTCATTCATGAAGAAATCATTTGGGTCGTCGATCCTCAGACTGATTAGTGGTTCACTAAACACAGAGCCGTGGCGGTGAGTGGTTGGCAGTTTTGGTGGTGATTATTGATGAATTGTGGTGGTAATGATTATTGATGAGTTGTGGTGGTGTTGATTGTTGATGAGTTGTAGTGATTGTAATGTGTTATGGTGGTGGTGATTATTGATGACTTGTGCTGATGATTATTGATGAGTTGTGGTGGTAAGTGATAGGTGGTGGCGGCGGAGGTTGGTTGGTTCGAATTCTTTCCTTTCTTTTTTTATATAAGAATGATAACTCCCCCTACTTGGGGGGGGGGGGGAACAACGCCGGGTCACCATGTGGAAAAGACTCGGGGCGGGACAAGACCGGTGAGCCTACTACAGATAAGGATGATTATCATCATTATAAAAGTTGTATATAATGAGGTACATTTATACCCTTCCCATCAGATATGGTTATTACACAGAGTAAAGCCTCTCCCAGCACCTGTGTACACACACACCAGCCTGTGGGCAGCACAAGTCTCACTAAAATACACAAATCCCGGATTTATAGAAACAATTATTAATCCATCCTGTGTGTGTGTGTGTGTGTGTGTGTGTGTGTGTGTGTGTGTGTGTGTGTGTGTGTGTGTGTGTGTGTGTGTGTGTGTGTTATGGCAATACAGTCAGTTCTGTCGCGGGTTTAGTGATATACAGAAATACAGTATGTTAATTCTGGCAGCGTCCACCATATTGTGACTGCTGTACGTTACCTGTGGATGGTTTCGAGGGTCATCGCTCCCGCCACCCGGTCCTGACTTGATTAAAGAAGAAAATATTTCACTGTTGGATTAAAGTAGTTTGGGTATAACTGTCATGGTCAACAAGGTGGTCGAGTGTGGGGAGAGAGAGAGAGAGAGAGAGAGAGAGAGAATCACTTAAATATCCAGGGAGAAGTGTGCACCAGCTGGAGCAACAAGTGGCTGACACTTACTTGCACTCTCACACACTTGTTCTCTTACCAACTTCTGCCACTCACTGTTCTTGTTCCTCGTGTTAATTACGGATTATTTCACTGATGAACGTTATGACGGTTAGCTTCCTGCTTTTTTTTTTGGGCTCCTCGCTTCTTTTCCCCACTTCTTCTGTTACCCCTCCTCTTCTGTTTCCTCTACTCTTGTATCCCATCCTCTTCTGTTCCCTTCCTGTTTCCACTTCTTTTTCCTCTCCTGTTTCCTCTTCCTCCTGCTTCTCTTCTCAGTCCTTCTCTTTCCCCTGTGTTTATCATGCAACCCCGCTTCCTCTTCTACTCCTCTTTCCGCTTTCCTATTTTCCTGCTTTCACCCATGTTTCTCTTTTTTTTCCACTCACATGGAAACCTGGCCTCAAGCTGGGCTTTCAAGATAAAAGAACTCTCGAAACGGTCACAGGTATGTCTCTCTTCTCATTTTTTTCTCCTCTGCTGTTGCTTCTCCCTCCCCCTGTTCCTCCTTTATAAAGTTTTCCCCCTTTAAGTGAGTTTACGAGGTAGAGTGACGGCTACCATCATGAATGATAGTTACGTCTTGTACGTCGCTTGTGAATGATAGGTACGTCTTGTACGTTGCTTGTGAATGATAGTTACGTCTTGTACGTCGCTTGTGAATGATAGTTACGTCTTGTACGTTGCTAGTGAATAAGAGTGACGACTTGTACGTTGGTAGTGAATGGTAGTTAAGTCTTGTCCGTCACTAGTGAATGATAGTTACGTCGTGTAGTCCAGTAGAGTGAAGCCTTCACTTCTTTCTTGTAAAGTTAACCAACAGTCTAGACGTACTTGTTTGTGCCCGTTAACGCACAGATTAAACTGTGTGTGTGTTTGTGTTTGTGTGTGTGTGTGTGTGTGTGTGTGTGTGTGTGTGTGTGTGTGTGTGTGTGTGTGTGTGTGTGTGTGTGTGTGTGTGTAGGTTTGATAGGTGGGAGCCCGCAGTAAAGGTGGTGTGTTTGAAGAGGTGGTAGCCAAGTGTTGAGGCGTGACAAACACTGGTTATATTAGTGACAGGTAAGGCCACTCCAACCATCAATTACTAATACATATGCTGTATGTTTGTGTGATCTGCTAGTTATCCTTGTAGGGGTCGAGTCATACTTCCTGGACCAGTCTTGTAACCAAGAAGGACCGGATTTACTGATTCCAGGCCTCCAGAGTATGATATATATATATATATATATATATATATATATATATATATATATATATATATATATATATATATATATATATATATATTGATAACATGCATAGTTTTTTTTCCAGCAGCTCTTCATCTTGCCAGCTACATTTACTCGTTCACCACAGACTTAAAAAACTGAAGAACTACTTTCTAACGTTCCTGTTACTTTTCTGCGCCGCTATCTGTCATGGAGGATACCTGAAAGACGTTTCCGGGGATCAAGGCCTCCGCGACCCAGTCCCAGACCAGGCCGCCTCCCTGGACTGCATGCTGGCCGCACGCAGTCCAACTTACAAGCTACAGTCTGGCCTGTCAGGCGAGAGTAAGGAAAACTCTTGAAACAGGTCATATATAAATCATACATAAAAGCAGGTGTATGTTTTTTTTGGCTCTCGTCGCATATCAAACAGCCTGAACATGTCTTTTCTCTCTGGCTTCTTATCATTCTTTATACACGATAACAAAATAAAGTTTGATAGTTGCTTCAGTAGAAGACAGAAATATTACGTATATCAACAGAAGTCTTTCATTGGATAAATGAAAGTAATGTTATGTTCAACGATAAATTTCGGTTGCTTAGATGTGGGAAAATGTAGACGTCAAGGCGAGCAGCGTACATTTATAGAACGTAGGTGAACCATCTCACAGAACGTACGAAATAAATAAGTCTTAGTAATAATTATATCAGATGTGTCATTTAGAGAGCCTGGCAGGTCAGATGTAGCAAGGACCAGGAAAATGACAGATGCATAATGAGAACATGAACAAAATAAGCAACGTCACTGGTGGTAAATTTTAAATCAATGATTCACTCAGAACTCTAATATTATTGTGTGCTCACAGCGCCTCTCAAGGCAGGATAAATAAAGGAGCTGGAAAATGTACAGAGGTTGTTTACTGCTTACGTTAAATCGGTAAAATATCCAAACTACTGAGAACGCCTCAAAGCACTTAGATAATATATACATGGAAGATACTTGAGGGTCTGGTCCCTATCCTGCACACTGCTTTAACAACTTACTGGAGTGGAAAATATGGAAATGTAAAATGCACCAAAAATACAATCAGAGAACACTGTCAACATCGGTGACTCAGGACCAGCATATTACGGGAGAAAGAGAGATACCTGTGGCAACATCTGTGGCTCAAGACCAACATATTACGGGAGAAAGAGAGATACCTGTGGCAACATCTGTGGCTCAAGACCAACATATTACGGGAGAGAGAGAGATACCTGTGGCAACATCTGTGGCTCAAGACCAACATATTACGGGAGAGAGAGAGATACCTGTGGCAACATCTGTGGCTCAAGACCAACATATTACGGGAGAAAGAGAGATACCTGTGGCAACATCTGTGGCTCAAGACCAACATATTACGGGAGAGAGAGAGATACCTGTGGCAACATCTGTGGCTCAAGACCAACATATTACGGGAGAAAGAGAGATACCTGTGGCAACATCTGTGGCTCAAGACCAACATATTACGGGAGAAAGAGAGATACCTGTGGCAACATCTGTGGCTCAAGACCAACATATTACGGGAGAAAGAGAGATACCTGTGGCAACATCTGTGGCTCAAGACCAACATATTACGGGAGAAAGAGAGATACCTGTGGCAACATCTGTGGCTCAAGACCAACATATTACGGGAGAGAGAGAGATACCTGTGGCAACATCTGTGGCTCAAGACCAACATATTACGGGAGAAAGAGAGATACCTGTGGCAACATCTGTGGCTCAAGACCAACATATTACGGGAGAAAGAGAGATACCTGTGGCAACATCTGTGGCTCAAGACCAACATATTACGGGAGAAAGAGAGATACCTGTGGCAACATCTGTGGCTCAAGACCAACATATTACGGGAGAAAGAGAGATACCTGTGGCAACATCTGTGGCTCAAGACCAACATATTACGGGAGAAAGAGAGATACCTGTGGCAACATCTGTGGCTCAAGACCAACATATTACGGGAGAAAGAGAGATACCTGTGGCAACATCTGTGGCTCAAGACCAACATATTACGGGAGAAAGAGAGATACCTGTGGCAACATCTGTGGCTCAAGACCAACATATTACGGGAGAAAGAGAGATACCTGTGGCAACATCTGTGGCTCAAGACCAACATATTACGGGAGAAAGAGAGATACCTGTGGCAACATCTGTGGCTCAAGACCAACATATTACGGGAGAAAGAGAGATACCTGTGGCAACATCTGTGGCTCAAGACCAACATATTACGGGAGAAAGAGAGATACCTGTGGCAACATCTGTGGCTCAAGACCAACATATTACGGGAGAAAGAGAGATACCTGTGGCAACATCTGTGGCTCAAGACCAACATATTACGGGAGAAAGAGAGATACCTGTGGCAACATCTGTGGCTCAAGACCAACATATTACGGGAGAAAGAGAGATACCTGTGGCAACATCTGTGGCTCAAGACCAACATATTACGGGAGAAAGAGAGATACCTGTGGCAACATCTGTGGCTCAAGACCAACATATTACGGGAGAAAGAGAGATACCTGTGGCAACATCTGTGGCTCAAGACCAACATATTACGGGAGAGAGAGAGATACCTGTGGCAACATCTGTGGCTCAAGACCAACATATTACGGGAGAAAGAGAGATACCTGTGGCAACATCTGTGGCTCAAGACCAACATATTACGGGAGAAAGAGAGATACCTGTGGCAACATCTGTGGCTCAAGACCAACATATTACGGGAGAAAGAGAGATACCTGTGGCAACATCTGTGGCTCAAGACCAACATATTACGGGAGAAAGAGAGATACCTGTGGCAACATCTGTGGCTCAAGACCAACATATTACGGGAGAAAGAGAGATACCTGTGGCAACATCTGTGGCTCAAGACCAACATATTACGGGAGAAAGAGAGATACCTGTGGCAACATCTGTGGCTCAAGACCAACATATTACGGGAGAAAGAGAGATACCTGTGGCAACATCTGTGGCTCAAGACCAACATATTACGGGAGAAAGAGAGATACCTGTGGCAACATCTGTGGCTCAAGACCAACATATTACGGGAGAAAGAGAGATACCTGTGGCAACATCTGTGGCTCAAGACCAACATATTACGGGAGAAAGAGAGATACCTGTGGCAACATCTGTGGCTCAAGACCAACATATTACGGGAGAAAGAGAGATACCTGTGGCAACATCTGTGGCTCAAGACCAACATATTACGGGAGAAAGAGAGATACCTGTGGCAACATCTGTGGCTCAAGACCAACATATTACGCGAGAAAGAGAGATACCTGTGGCAACATCTGTGGCTCAAGACCAACATATTACGCGAGAAAGAGAGATACCTGTGGCAACATCTGTGGCTCAAAACCAACATATTACGCGAGAAAGAGAGATACCTGTGGCAACATCTGTGGCTCAAAACCAACATATTACGCGAGAAAGAGAGATACCTGTGGCAACATCTGTGGCTCAAAACCAACATATTACGCGAGAAAGAGAGATACCTGTGGCAACATCTGTGGCTCAAAACCAACATATTACGCGAGAAAGAGAGATACCTGTGGCAACATCTGTGGCTCAAGACCAACATATTACGCGAGAAAGAGAGATACCTGTGGCAACATCTGTGGCTCAAAACCAACATATTACGCGAGAAAGAGAGATACCTGTGGCAACATCTGTGGCTCAAGACCAACATATTACGCGAGAAAGAGAGATACCTGTGGCAACATCTGTGGCTCAAAACCAACATATTACGCGAGAAAGAGAGATACCTGTGGCAACATCTGTGGCTCAAAACCAACATATTACGCGAGAAAGAGAGATACCTGTGGCAACATCTGTGGCTCAAGACAGCCAAGATAAAAAAAATCTTCAGGAGGAAGCTGGACCACTGTCTTCTGCAAATTCCTGATGGGCGCTAGCTGGCAGCCTGGTCACAACTGGCAGCCTGGTCACAGCTGGCAGCCTGGTCACAACTGGCAGCCTGGTCACAGCTGGCAGCCTGATCAGAGCTGGCAGCCTGGTCACAGCTGGCATCCTGACAACAGCTAGAAGCCTGGCTACAGCTGGCATCCTGGCTGCAGCTGGCAGCCTGGTCACAGTTGGCTGCCTGGTCACAGTTGGCTGCATGGTCACAGCTGGCAGCCTGGCTACAGCTGGCATCCTGACTGCAGCTGGCAGCCTGGTCACAACTGGCAGCCTGGTCTCAACTGGCAGCCTGGTCATAACCGGCATCCCGACTGCAGCTGGCAGACAAGCCTGGCTGAGGGCCGGGCTGCGGGAACAGGAAACCTCTCGAAACCCATCAGAGGTAAGGTATACCATCTGCTTCCATGTACCCCAACACTTTCATCCTCTCCTCAAATTTCCTATCCCTCATTCTCCCTGACCTTATTCCTCCCCTCTTCTCGTATCACAATTTCTCTCCATCTCCACCTCTCTCAGGAGGAACTGAGAGTTTGTCTCCAAATGATCTGATCTTGAATGGCTTCCCGAGAGGTTGAAGAAGTGATATTGCTGCAGTGAGACCCAGAGAGAGAGAGAGAGAGAGGGAGGGAGAGAGAGAGAGGGAGGGAGGGAGGGAGGGAGGGAGGGAGGGAAACAGACAGACAGGCGAGGGGAGGAAGAGAGACTTTGAGAAAGATGAATGGGAACATGAAAGTGAAGGTGTGATAAAAGAAGATGTAGGTACACCTTCACAGCACCTGAGAGCGAGGAGTGCTGACTCCTGCACCTGAGAGCGAGGAGTGCTGACTCCTGCACCTGAGAGCGTGGAGTGCTGACTCCTGCACCTGAGAGCGAGGAGTGCTGACTCCTGCACCTGAGAGCGAGGAGTGCTGACTCCTGCACCTGAGAGCGTGGAGTGCTGACTCCTGCACCTGAGAGCGAGGAGTGCTGACTCCTGCACCTGAGAGCGAGGAGTGCTGACTCCTGCACCTGAGAGCGAGGAGTGCTGACTCCTGCACCTGAGAGCGAGGAGTGCTGACTCCTGCACCTGAGAGCGAGGAGTGCTGACTCCTGCACCTGAGAGCGTGGAGTGCTGACTCCTGCACCTGAGAGCGAGGAGTGCTGACTCCTGCACCTGAGAGCGTGGAGTGCTGACTCCTGCACCTGAGAGCGAGGAGTGCTGACTCCTGCACCTGAGAGCGAGGAGTGCTGACTCCTGCACCTGAGAGCGAGGAGTGCTGACTCCTGCACCTGAGAGCGAGGAGTGCTGAGTGCTGACCTGCACCTGAGAGCGTGGAGTGCTGACTCCTGCACCTGAGAGCGTGGAGTGCTGACTCCTGCACCTGAGAGCGTGGAGTGCTGACTCCTGCACCTGAGAGCGAGGAGTGCTGACTCCTGCACCTGAGAGCGTGGAGTGCTGACTCCTGCACCTGAGAGCGAGGAGTGCTGACTCCTGCACCTGAGAGCGAGGAGTGCTGAGTGCTGACCTGCACCTGAGAGCGTGGAGTGCTGACTCCTGCACCTGAGAGCGAGGAGTGCTGACTCCTGCACCTGAGAGCGTGGAGTGCTGACTCCTGCACCTGAGAGCGTGGAGTGCTGACTCCTGCACCTGAGAGCGTGGAGTGCTGACTCCTGCACCTGAGAGCGTGGAGTGCTGACTCCTGCACCTGAGAGCGTGGAGTGCTGACTCCTGCACCTGAGAGCGTGGAGTGCTGACTCCTGCACCTGAGAGCGTGGAGTGCTGACTCCTGCACCTGAGAGCGTGGAGTGCTGACTCCTGCACCTGAGAGCGAGGAGTGCTGACTCCTGCACCTGAGAGCGTGGAGTGCTGACTCCTGCACCTGAGAGCGTGGAGTGCTGACTCCTGCACCTGAGAGCGTGGAGTGCTGACTCCTGCACCTGAGAGCGAGGAGTGCTGACTCCTGCACCTGAGAGCGAGGAGTGCTGACTCCTGCACCTGAGAGCGAGGAGTGCTGACTCCTGCACCTGAGAGCGAGGAGTGCTGACTCCTGCACCTGAGAGCGTGGAGTGCTGACTCCTGCACCTGAGAGCGTGGAGTGCTGACTCCTGCACCTGAGAGCGTGGAGTGCTGACTCCTGCACCTGAGAGCGTGGAGTGCTGGCTCCTGCACCTGAGAGCGGGAGTGCTGACTCCTGCACCTGAGGCGTGGAGTGCTGACTCCTGCACCTGAGAGCGTGGAGTGCTGACTCCTGCACCTGAGAGCGTGGAGTGCTGACTCCTGCACCTGAGGCGTGGAGTGCTGACTCCTGCACCTGAGAGCGTGGAGTGCTGACTCCTGCACCTGAGAGCGTGGAGTGCTGACTCCTGCACCTGAGAGCGAGGTGCTGACTCCTGCACCTGAGAGCGTGGAGTGCTGACTCCTGCACCTGAGAGCGTGGAGTGCTGACTCCTGCACCTGAGAGCGTGGAGTGCTGACTCCTGCACCTGAGAGCGTGGAGTGCTGACTCCTGCACCTGAGAGCGAGGTGCTGACTCCTGCACCTGAGAGCGTGGAGTGCTGACTCCTGCACCTGAGAGCGTGGAGTGCTGACTCCTGCACCTGAGAGCGTGGAGTGCTGACTCCTGCACCTGAGAGCGTGGAGTGCTGACTCCTGCACCTGAGGCGTGGAGTGCTGACTCCTGCACCTGAGAGCGTGGAGTGCTGACTCCTGCACCTGAGAGCGTGGAGTGCTGACTCCTGCACCTGAGAGCGTGGAGTGCTGACTCCTGCACCTGAGAGCGAGGAGTGCTGACTCCTGCACCTGAGAGCGAGGAGTGCTGACTCCTGCACCTGAGAGCGTGGAGTGCTGACTCCTGCATCATTCAATACACATCATTGTATGGTTATCTGACACCCAACACTTTAACACTTTCAGCAGACTTCTACACTTGTTGTATACTAAACATTTTTTTTCAGGATGAGACTTAAACCAGGATTGCAAAACAGTTTTTTTTCCAGGATGTATTCCTTAGCTGTCTGCTAACACAAGATTTATTTAGTAACACTCCCTCTCCTATGGAGAGGGAGCATGGACACGGGGGTCGTCCCACAGTTACTAAAAACAACAGACATAGCCCCACTCCACAAAGGGGGCAGTAAAGCAACAGCAAAGAACTACAGACCGATAGCACTAACATCCCATATCATAAAAATCTTTGAAAGGGTCCTAAGAAGCAAGATCACCACCCATCTAGAAACCCATCAGTTACACAACCCAGGGCAACATGGGTTTAGAACAGGTCGCTCCTGTCTGTCTCAACTATTGGATCACTACGACAAGGCCCTAGATGCACTAGAAGACAAAAAGAATGCAGATGTAATATATACAGACTTTGCAAAAGTCTTCGACAAGTGTGACCATGGCGTAATAGCGCACAAAATGCGTGCTAAAGGAATAACGGGAAAAGTCGGTCGATGGATCTAGAATTTCCTCACTAACAGAACACAGAGAGTAGTAGTCAACAGAGTAAAGTCCGAGGCAGCTACGGTGAAAAGCTCTGTTCCACAAGGCACAGTACTTGCTCCCATCTTGTTCCTCATCCTCATATCTGACATAGACAAGGATGTCAGCCACAGTACCGTGTCTTCCTTTGCAGATGACACCCGAATCTGCATAACAGTGTCTTCCATTGCAGACACTGCAAGGCTCCAGGCGGACATCAACCAAATCTTTCAGTGGGCTGCAGAAAACAATATGAAGTTTAACGATGAGAAATTTCAATTACTCAGATATGGAAAACACGAGGAAATTAAATCGTCATCAGAGTACAAAACAAATTCTGGCCACAAAATAGAGCGAAACACCAACGTCAAAGACCTGGGAGTGATCATGTAGGAGGATCTCACCTTCAAGGACCATAATATTGTATCAATCGCATCTGCTAGAAAAATGACAGGATGGATAATGAGAACCTTCAAAACTAGGGAGGCCAAGCCCATGATGACACTCTTCAGGTCGCTTGTTCTATCTAGGCTGGAATATTGCTGCACACTAACAGCACCTTTCAAGGCAGGTGAAATTGCTGACCTAGAAAATGTACAGAGAACCTTCACGGCGCGCATAACGGAGATAAAACACCTCAATTACTGGGAGCGCTTGAGGTTCCTAAACCTGTACTCCCTAGAACGCAGGCGGGAGAGATACATGAATATATACACCTGGAAAATCCTAGAGGGACTAGTACCGAACTTGCACACGAAAATCACTCACAACGAAAGCAAAAGACTCGGTAGACGATGCAACATCCCCCCAAATGAAAAGCAGGAGTGTCACTAGCACGTTAAGAGATAATACAATAAGTGTCAGGGGCCCGAGACTGTTCAGCTGCCTCCCAGCATACATAAGGGGGATTATCAATAGACCCCTGGCTGTCTTCAAGCAGGCACTGGACAAGCACCTAAAGTCCGTACCTGACCAGCCGGGCTGTGGCTCGTACGTTGGATTGCGTGCAGCCAGCAGTAACAGCCTGGTTGATCAGGCTCTGATGCACCATGAGGCCTGGTCACAGACCGGACCGCGGGGGCGTTGACCTCCGGAACTCTCTCCAGGTAAACTCTAGGTAAAACACACACTGTATTCCTTAGCTGTCTGCTAAAACACATGTACGTATATTTTACTGCTGGTGCAAGGAGGTATAATCCAACCTCAGCATATATTTCGCCGTTCCTGGTAATCTAACCCGTATCCTTGCGGTTGCGAGTAAAATGCCTGCCAAACACGTGTCACCCAGTAGACAGATCTGGCGAGTTCACGTTCCTGTGACAAGTTTGATTTCCACATATTCACGATCTTTAAGTTATTTGTTGAGAAAGGAGAGAGAGAGGTGTGGCGGAAGGGTAGATGAGGATGTGTAGGAGGGGGAGGAGATGAGGAGGATGTGGAGTAGGATGTGAGTGCATGAAAGCTAGTTAGAGATAAGAGGCTGAGGTTAATGCCCGGGGTGTGATGGTATATATATAAATATATATATATCAAGTGGCACTGGTGTACACTGGCCTTGGTGTTGACAGTGCCTTGTCTTTACATATATACATATTAAGTATTTTGTTTCATCGTGGGTGGGAGTATTTACAGGTGGTGTATTCTACACTAGCCTTCCTCAGTGTTGGCATCTGTTT
The DNA here is from genome assembly GCF_038502225.1 of Cherax quadricarinatus. Taxonomy (NCBI): domain Eukaryota; kingdom Metazoa; phylum Arthropoda; class Malacostraca; order Decapoda; family Parastacidae; genus Cherax; species Cherax quadricarinatus. The sequence continues at coordinate 26,229,117 of NC_091320.1, read as the reverse complement.
TGTGACTTTGATGGACGACCAGAGCGTTCATCGTCAACTGATGTTCGTCTGACGTTGAATTTAGAAAACCATGCAAAGCACTCTTCGACCAAAAGCTTGTTGAGGCATTTTGAGTTTCTCTAGCAGCTTTAGCGAGCCTGACACAAGCTAGCTCTCTCTCTCCCTCTCTCTCTCTCTCTCTCTCTCTCTCTCTCTCTCTCTCTCTCTCTCTCTCTCTCTCTCTCTCTCTCTCTCTCTCTCTCTCTCACTGTCTCTCTCTCTCTCTTTCTGTCTCTTTTTTTTTTTACACAGGGTTTGACAAGGTTAAGGATCCCTAGCTTTATTGACAAGCTATTTACAGGTTAAGGATTCCTAACTTTATTGGCAAGCTAAGAGCTGTTACCTACATCAGCTCATTTGAAAGCATTTTTAGTGTTATGAGACATACAAGTAGGGAACAGGATGAAATTGGAGCCATCTGTGGGCCAGCATTTTCATTTGATCAACTGACTTTATCTCGTTGACATCATTATGCTGTACGAATGTGTTTCATATTCGAGTCATCCTGGGTATATATGATCTCAGATGGAGTGATGTTCTGGAGAAAGGTACAGCCAGAGTGAAGTTGCTGCTTTCTGCCCATCTTGTGGCATAAAAGTTTGTTTCACGCTGTCCTCGAAGTGGATCCAAGTGTGGTACTTTGACAATATTGGCCTTGTACATAACAGTAAGGCCACCCACGTCCCTCCTATGTTGAAGGCTCTGCTGAAATGACAGATCTATCCAGGATGGGTCCAGGCGAGAGATGAGACGTCTTGCTCTGTTCTCCACTCTGTCAAGCAGTCGCAGATGAGAGGGGGGGGACAGGCAAACCAAGAAAGTGGAGCATACTCAAGGTGCGAGCGTACTTGTGCCTCGTACAGAATCTTGCAACCCCTACTGTCAAGTAGATGCGAGATACGGCGAAGTGCTGTAAGCTTCCTGGCTGCCTTGTTTGCAAGATTTACAACATGGTTCTTCATGGTTAGTTTGGAGTCAAATTTCACCCCAAGGATATCAACTTCTTCTCCAGGTGCCAACACCCTCCCATTCATCCTTACTACTGCACCAGCATTACCATCATGGTGCCTAGAGACGATCATCATTTGCGTTTTCTCAGGTGCAAATGTTACTTTCTATTTCCCCAAGCTGATATAGCTCTCAGCTGGTGATGGATGTAGCTTAGAGCAGCTGGCATTTCTTCTCTTGGATAAGTGAATGTCAGTGTACAGTCGTCTGCATATGCATGTGATTCTGGGATGAGATGAAGAAGGTCGTTGAAGTAGACATTCCATAACAATGGTCCCAGCACACTTCCTTGTGGAACACTTGCCCCAATAGGATGTCTTGCTGATTCCGTTCCATTGAGAACTACACTTAGAGATCTACCATGAAGGTAATCACTGAGGAGTTATAACGTAGAGCCTGCAATTCCCAGTGCTTGAAGTTTTGCTAAGAGGCCCTGGTGCCACACCCGGTCGAAAGCGCCAGCAGTGTCCAGTGCTACCCACACAGCTGACTTTGGATTCATCTAGTGACTGGTGCCTCTCTGCCTCCCCCCCCCCCTCTCTCTCTCTCTCTCTCTCTCTCTCTCTCTCTCTCTCTCTCTCTCTCTCTCTCTCTCTCGCACGCGCGCTGGTGCGCTTCTTTTAAAGATTCCATTGTTACAAAAAATAAATCGCAACAATGCACTGACAGCACGACAAAAAATGCCCGTCTAACGGCAACAGAATGAGCGACTGCATTGAAACTTGCCAGGCTACTTCACATGCGCAACATCATCTACACCGCCTCCATACTTCACCCAGGTAGCACGCGAAAATTCGAGTTCGGGAACTTTTTGATAGCATGACTGTGCTATGAGAAAGTTCCCTCACTGTCGTTCCTGCTATCCATATCTAGCTCCATATCGCTTGTTTCTATTCCTTCCCCCCCCAAAAAAAAATAAATGAAAGGCACTACTCTAGGGGCGGAGTTGTAACGACGTGGACGAGTAAACACATATCCCGCACATAAGGGAGAGAGAGAAGCATACCACGATCTTTCGGTTCGACTTGGGCCATTTACAAAGTCACACTTATTTCAGTCACGGTATTGTGCCTTTTTTTTTTCTTTCTTGACGTGGATGAGACTCGCAGGTCGCGCTAGAGACCGTCAGGAAAGAAAAGTCACAGAAATGTTTCGAGAAGTGGCAGAGGCGCTGGGATAAGTGTACAAGTTCCCAAGTAGAGTACTTTAAGGGACAACTTTAACTACGTGATTAGGTAAGCCTATATATTTTTTCTCGCGGCAGTCTAGAAACTGTTTTTTTTATAGCACCTTGTAGCGTTGCTGGTCATTTGGATGGTAATGTTTGTACTTTCCTCAACACAGCCAAGGATTGAGTGATGATGGTTTGTCTTGGTGATAAATTGCTGATCTGCTACAAATATAAAGACGGTTTGTGATGCGAGTCATAAATTGACTTTATTGCAACACAACCTGGATATTGCTGCAAGAATACATGCAACACAGCCTGGGATAACACTAGTGTTATTAATATTAAAGAAACAATAATACATGCAACACAGCCTGGGATAACACTAGTGTTATTAATATTACAGAAACAATAATACATGCAACACAGCCTGGGATAACACTAGTGTTATTAATATTACTGAAATGATAATAGAAACTTTCAAGAAGAAAGTGGTAATATAGTGTTGGAAGTGCCAGATTATCCAGGTTGTGATGGATGTGTTGAGCTGCGGCTTGCTACCACCCAGAACCTAGTTGACCAAGCAGTCTACAGTGAAGCCTTGAGGTCAGGTTGCCAGGGGTAGAATAACCATGAAAATAAGTCAGTGTTATATATATCTCGAATTAACAACTGGGCGTCTACAGTGTAAACTGAATTGTTTGCGATCCTAATGGCGCTAGAGCTAACTTATGACACTGAGCTTGACTCTGTCATCATTACTGATACTATGTCATCAGTGAAGGCTCTTGACTCGTATAATGACTCCAACAATATACTCATTGGAGAAGCCAGGTATAGATGCTCAAAAATCCGAGAAAAAGGAATTAATGTAAAATTGCTATGGATCCCATCACACATTGGATTACTCCTTGATGATAAAGTTGATATGTTAGCCAAGAAGAGTACCCAGAAGGAGAATGTAGAATATAACTTTGGTATATCTGTGTCTAGCATTAGAAGTCTGAGTAGATCTATAACCCACTATGATAACAGGCCCGTATGTTTATGGAGCAACTTGCAATGTGAGAAGACTGACTGATGTTGTGACCAGGCTTAGGCTTGGTTACAAGTACTTCTGGCAGTTTGGGAGACATGCAGATGATGATCAAACTTAATGCAAATTATGTGGTCAGGCATTTGGTCACTATCTTGAACACTATGTGCTTAATTGTCCACTTATTGAGGAATATAGAGATCGACATTATAATAACCTATGTGACATGTCAAGATATCTTGTTAAAAAAAGAAGATACCAAATATACTAGCAAATTTCCTAAATTTTCTTGTAACAGATAAGTGCACTATAGATATAAATCCAAATGTACACCTGTTAATCCTTTTAGGGCCTTTTGTATATCCATATGCTGTTGCGCTGCCCTCCACAAGATGGATGTGAGGTGCACAATAAACTAGCCACTTCAGTGGCAAAATCTGATCACCATCAACATCAGAAGAAGAGCTTGTATATTAGTGTGTTTTAAATTTTGTTTTATAGGAAAATATTGGATGTTCTACTTTAGACGTCCACCACGGGTGCGAGAGAGAGAGAGAGAGAGAGAGAGAGAGAGAGGGAGGGAGGGAGAGACGGAGGGAGAGACAGAGAGAGGGGGAGACAGAGAGAGAGAGGGAGAGGGAGAGAGAGGGAGAGACAGAGAGACAGAGAGGGAGAGAGAGAGAGAGACAGAGAGAGAGAGAGAGAGAGAGAGAGAGAGAGAGGGAGAGAGAGATAGAGGGAGAGAGAGAGAGGGAGAGAGAGATAGAGGGAGAGGGATGGGACCACCTTTACTAGTAGTCAAGAGAAGGCGGACCTCTTTGCTGAACACTTTGCTACCAAAATGCAAGTTCCTGATCCAGCAAGGGACCCTCCTTGGCTAGCTGCAAGAACTGTGTCAAAACTGTCAGTGGTGACAATAAGGCAGGAGGAGGTGCATTTCCTACTTAAATCGCTTGACCAAGAAAAGGCTGTGGGCCCAGACAAGTTGAGCCCAAGATTGTTGAGAAGATGTGCAGACCAGCTAGCAGCACCTCTAACTCGCATCTTTCAGCACTGCCTAGTACAGTGTAAATGGCCCTCTCTATGGAAAGAGGCGAATGTAGTCCCTGTTCACAAAAAGAAGAGCAGAGCAGAAATCAGCAACTACAGACCAGTGTCACTCCTGTCAATCACTGGTAAGATCCTTGAGACAATAATCTCAAGACAAATGACAGAGTTTTTTGACTACCACTCACTACTTTGTGATCGTCAATATGGCTTCAGGAAAGGTTACTCTGCTGCTGATCTGTTGTTAAACCTCTCCACTAAGTGGCACCAGTCACTGGATGAATCCAAAGTCAGCTGTGTGGTAGCACTGGACATTGCTGGCGCTTTCGACCGGGTGTGGCACCAGGGCCTCTTAGCAAAACTTCAAGCACTGGGAATTGCAGGCTCTACGCTATGTCTCCTCAGTGACTACCTTCATGGTAGATCTCTAAGTGTAGTTCTCAATGGAACGGAATCAGCAAGACATCCTATTGGGGCAAGTGTTCCACAAGGAAGCGTGCTGGGTCCATTGTTATGGAATGTCTACTTCAACGACCTTCTTCATCTCATCCCAGAATCACATGCATATGCAGACGACTGTACACTGACATTCACTTATCCAAGAGAAGAAATGCCAGCTGCTCTAAGCTACATCAATCACCAGCTGAGAGCTGTATCAGCTTGGGGAAATAGATGGCAAGTAACATTTGCACCTGAGAAAACGCAAATGATGATCGTCTCTAGGCACCATGATGGTAATGCTGGTGCAGTAGTAAGGATGAATGGGAGGATGTTGGCACCTGGAGAAGAAGTTGATATCCTTGGGGTGAAATTTGACTCCAAACTAACCATGAAGAACCACGTTGTAAATCTTGCAAACAAGGCAGCCAGGAAGCTTACAGCACTTCGCCGTATCTCCCATCTGCTTGACAGTAGGGGTTGCAAGATCCTGTACGAGGCACAAGTACGCTCACACCTTGAGTATGCTCCACTTTCTTGGTTTGCCTGCCCCCCCCTCTCATCTGCGACTGCTTGACAGAGTAGAGAACAGAGCAAGACGTCTCATCTCTCGCCTGGACCCATCCTGGATAGATCTGTCATTTCAGCAGAGCCTTCAACATAGGAGGGATGTGGGTGGCCTTACTGTTATGTACAAGGCCAATATTGTCAAAGTACCACACTTGGATCCACTTCGAGGACAGCGTGAAACAAGCCTTTATGCCACAAGACGGGCAGAAAGCAGCAACTTCACTCTGGCTGTACCCTTCTCCAGAACATCACTCCATCTGAGATCATACATACCCAGGATGACTCGAGTATGGAACACATTCGTACAGCATAATGATGTCAACGAGATAAAGTCAGTTGATCAAATGAAAATGCTGGCCCACAGATGGCTCCAACTTCATCCTGTTTCCTACTTGTATGTCTCATAACAATAAAAATGCTTTCAAATGAGCTGATGTAGGTAACAGCTCTTAGCTTGCCAATAAAGTTAGGAATCCTTAACCTTTAAATAGCTGTCAATAAAGTAGGGCTCCTTAACCTTGTCAAACCCTGTGTAAAAAAAAAGAGGGGAGAGAGAGGGAGAGACAGAGAGAGAGAGGGAGAGACAGAGAGAGAGAGGGAGAGACAGAGAGAGAGAGAGAGAGAGAGAGAGAGAGAGAGAGAGAGAGAGAGAGAGAGAGAGAGAGAGAGACAGAGAAAGAGGGGGAGAGAGAGAGAGAGGGGGAGAGAGAGAGAGAGGGAGACAGAGAGAGAGAGAGATTGATTTTACCACTGAAGTAGCTAGTTTATTGTGCGCATATCCATGCTATGGACAGTAGCCCAAGAGCATATGGATACACAAAAACCTAGGAAGTAGGCCCCAAAAGGGTTTACGGAGTACATATGGATTTATATCTATAGTTCACTTATGTTACAAGGAAATTTACTTATTATATCTGGTATATTATTTTCATTAAAAAGATATCTTGATATGTCACAAAGGTTATGATATGTCTGTCTCAATATTTATCAGTAAGTAGACAAAGAACGTAGTATTCAAGACAGTGACCACAGGGCTGGCCACAGGAGAAGAAGGGGAGGGAGAAAGGGGAGGGGGAAGTAGATGGTATTGTGGAGGCGCATGACGTCACTGTCTCCACCTACATAGAGGCTTGCGTGGTGGGATGGGTGATAGGGAGGTATACATGCTGAGGAGGGGCAACCTGACGTCACTGGCACCACCCACACGCATGCTGCCTACACCCTGGCACTCAGCTGGTGCCACACCTACTGCCTGGGCAAGCCAGAATTGGGCAAGCAGGCAGGCTAGATACACATGCGGATAGGTAAAGGGGGAAGAGAGAGAGAAAGAGAGGAAGGCAGGCGGGAAGGAAGGAAGAGTAGACAAGGTTAAGGAAGAAAGCAAGGCTAGTAGACGCAGGTGGGGGGGGGATCATATTGACTTGAATCACTGAGACTGGGATGGTCACGCTTACGTTCTGCAGGTAATAACAGCTTGGCTGATCAGGAGCTTAAGAGGAAGGCTACGATTAGCCCGGATGACGGAATTATAACAGAAAAGTAGTATGACAGAGGTAGTATCTGAAGTATGATAGAGGTATGTCAGTGGTATGATGGAAATATATCAATATATGAGAGGTAGAGGGGTGGGGAAGGGGAAACATTGCAGAATGAGGTCAACGAGAGAGGGAAAGGAAGAGGGGAAATTCACCAGGATCTAGGGAAGGACTCGACTGTTTTTATTAAGACTGAGGAAATTGGGGTCCGCTGAGTCGTGAAGTGGGAAAAATACAGGAAAGAGAGAGAGAGAGATGGGGGAGAGAGAGGGGAGAGAGAGAGGGGAAAGAGAGAGAGGGGAGAGAGACAGAGAGAAGGGAGAGAGAGACTGATGGCTCCAACTTCATCCTGTTCCCTGCTTGCATGTCTCATAACAATAAAAATGCTTTCAAATGAGCTGATGTAGGTAACAGCTCTTATCTTGCCAATAAAGTTAGGAATCCTTAACTTGTAAATAGTTTGTCAATAAAGCTAGGGATCCTTAACCTTGTCAAACCCTGTGTAAAAAAAAGAGAGAGAGGAGGGAGAGAGAGGGGGAGAGAGAGGAGGGAGAAAGAGGGGAGAGAGAGAGAGAGAGAGAGGGGGGGGAGAGAGTGAGGGGAGAGGGAGAGTGTGAGGGAAGAGGGAGAGACTGAGGGGAGAGAGAGAGACTGAGGGGAGAGAGAGAGAGAGGATTGTGTGTGGGGCAGCATTCATCCTAAGGAGACATTTCTTCTGGCAGTGCTCTGGCCCACATATCCATCACAGCCTAGTTGATCTGACTGTCTTCAAGACAGCAGTAGAAAACAGTGTTTAGGTAAATTCCAGTTGTTCAACTTTGTGACAGAACACAGCAGTAATCAACAGAGTTTTGCCTTGTTTACTACTATTTGTGTTATGTGTTTTAGGAGCTGTGTGTTCTTTACACACATTGACTTATTTCTTAATGCACCCATCGCACCTCTTTCATTGGAGTGCCTTTAAGGTGTTCCTGATCCGAGGCATTGGACCTATTCTTCCCTTCAGATTTGGATCTAAATACCCCAAAACTTGTCTCGTTTTCGCCTCATTAGTGGGATATTGCCTATTTTGTGAATTCAGCTCTTAGCACGAGAAAGTCAATATGGGCAGTGTTTTAACATAGTTTGTATTGGTATTGTTGTGATAGTTGTCACTCCACCTGATGGAAACAATCATCTCAGGGTGTGTCAGTGGCCAACTGGTGAAACCTCTGATAGTGAGAAATATCATAATCTCCTCTAATAGTGGAAATATTATTGGAGGTTGCCTGCGGATCCCAGACTGGCAGGTGAAAGTATATAACTCTTGGCGTTCTTTCTGGTTCACTGGCCGACATTGTTAGCTGAAATACTGGTGCATAGTTAGTGCTTTTATAAACAGGTGGTTTGGCTAGGCCGTGTTCAGTCACCTCTGGAGGTGCCATCCCGGTGGTGTACACCAGACAGTGACTGTGGTTCAGTGTGGGTACGTGGTTTCCTTTCATTTATTCTCTGAGCTGTTTCCCATTTTTTTATTTTGTGATGAACAAGCCATTTCTGTATCTTCAGTGTGTGCAATACTCTAGCGACCCAGGAACGGTCAGGAACCCACAGAACTCACGACCACATTCCAGCAACCATTTGTTGCCCAAACCCGGTACCAGCATTCTATATCCATTAGGTACCCCCATTAACCTTGACTACAGAACCGTTTTTCACCACGACATATCGACAGTACATGGATCTTGCGCTCAAGAACAGAGAAGCTCCAAATTATCTGCCGGGAGAGACTGCCAGAGAAGTCACTACGCTGAAAGAACGCGCACACACACACACACACACACACACACACACACACACACACACACACACACACACACACACACACACACACACACACACACACACACACACACCACACACTAGAGAAAGTGCAAAGGTTTGCGACAAGGTTAGTTCCAGAGCTAAGGGGAATGT